>NC_060149.1:214379870-214690348 GCF_021461385.2 Schistocerca piceifrons | reverse complement strand
GGTTCATTGAAACCTCTGCCAGGCACTTAATTGTGAATAACAGAGTAATCACGTATATGGAGATGAAGTAATGAAGAAAAGGGGCAAGAGGCACTACGTCGGTAATGTATGAATAAGTTGAGAATTTGGGTCTGACGGGAGGCGTGGCAGAGTAGTTGGTGCAGTTGCGCTGAGCACCGTGCCCGGATGCGCAATGGTGAGCACATGTGCCTAGGAAGTAGCAGACACGGGTTCGAATACTGGATCGGCACAAATTTTCAACTTTTGTCATTAATTTAAAGCAATGCCCACTGGCAACTGATGTCATTAATTCCTGTGTGTCTTAATCCCAAATCTGTTTCATTGGGTTCAGGTCGGAACTCAGGGCAGGCCAGTCCATCTCAGAAATGTTCTTGTCCACAAACTATTGCTTCACAGATGCTGCTTTGTGTTTGGGTGCATCGACATGCTGATACAAAAAGTCAAAGTCTCTGAATTTTACTTCTAACTTACTCAGTACACAGTGCTGTAAAATACATTCATATTCTCCCTCATTTAGCCTTTTTTTAGCCGGCATAAGTGGACCACACACAAACCACGAAAAACACCCCCACACAGTAAGACCATCTCCTTCTTACTCGTGACTGCAGGTAAGTTTCTACTGGCATTCGCCACACCCAAATCCTTCTATTGAATTTCCATAAGATGCAGTATGATTTACCACTCGAAATCACTCATTTACGGGCACCCACTGTTCAGTAGCGCCGTTCTTTACATAGTCTCAATCGTTCGTTAGCAATGAGTACAGAAACGTGTGGCTCACGTGTAGCAGTTCGACCATTGCTCCCTATGCATTTTAACTCCGTTCGTAGAATCGTCGTGCTAGCTGGTCTACTAGTGGCAACTCGGAACCCGCTAGTAATTCCTTTTGCTGATTTCATACGATCTTTCACAAATGCGCTCCGCAATTCTCGTCGTTAACTGTCAGCAATACATGAGGTACGAGTGGACTTGGTTTAGCTGTGGTGTTCATTCATGTTTCCACTTTGAGAGACACTGAACTCTCCTTGTATGTTGTATGTTAACCGGGGACCTAGAAACGATGGAGAGGCTCTGTCCCCGCAGCAGCAGCAGTGGCCCGCAACCCCACGATGACTACCGCAGTCCACTTCACCCCTCCGCCAGCCCACACCGAACACAGGGTTATTTTGCGGTTCGGCCCCCGGTGGACCCCCCAGGGAACGTCTCACGCCAGACTAGCGTAACCCCTATCTTTGCGTGGTAGAGTAATGGTGGTGTAAGCGTACATGGAGAACTTGTTTGCCCAATAATCGCCGACATTGAGTAACTGAGGCGGAATAAGGGGAACCAGCCTACATTCGCCGAGGCAGATGGAAAACCGCCTAAAAACCGTCCACAGACTGGCCAGGTCACCGGACCTCGACACAAGTCCGCCGGGCGGATTCGTGCCAGGGACCATGCGCTCCTTCCCATTCCGGCAAGCCGTGCGTTAGACCGCTCGGCGAACCGGGCGGGGAAACTCTCCTTACTTACACTGCTTTACTGTTTCTCTATTGGCAACACAGTACTCCCCGCCTTTTTTATACTGGCTGATCCACCTCTGACATTTTGTGGCCAGTTTCACATTACGCAGAGTTTCTGAATACACTGATCAATCAGTTCGACACAAAAAATTTGTTGTGGCACAGATTAGCCAAACTGATTCTACGTGAGCTTAATTAATAGGCTCCATATGTCTTCAAAGAGGACACGCAGTTCCTTTGTATGAAAACCGCCGAGGTTCTTCTCGTTGTGATCCCAGATGTGACATTTATGGTTGATTTCTGATGGATCTGAGATCCAATAAATAATGATAAGTTCGCAGTGGTACCCCTGAAATCAAGGTAGAACGATTCAGAAATTTTGGCATGTACATCTGAATTGTTCAGTGCATAGGTTATAGGATTACCTCACTGGAAAAAATATGAAAGCCAGTCGGTTGCACGGAGTCACCGCAGTAAGATAGTCGACCTGTACACGTGACATAATGGCGGAAATGAGCAATTGTGTTTGGACATGCTCATGACCACACCGTGAATGAAGCTGACTGACTTGTTTCGGTAGGAAACAGCCCATCTCACCCAGTTTGCAAGCAACAGTTCGAAGGGTGATACGTACAATGGACTTCTGGAATCGGGTACTGCGAAAAGGCTAGTGTTCAGAGTGCCACATAAAGCCGCATGTATTCAATTGGCCAAATGATGCAGGAACTGTGCTGTAGCTGACTCGAGGCCGACCAGTCACAATTTTGCCTCTTTTCTAATTTTGCAAGGCATCGAGCGCATCAAAGGGTCATGAGTTCAAAAAATGGTTAAAATGGCTCTGAGCACTATGGGACTTAACATCTGTGGTCATCAGTCCCCTAGAACTTAGAACTACTTAAACCTAACTAACCTAAGGACATCACACACATCCATGCCCGAGGCAGGATTCGAACCTGCGACCGTTGCAGTCGCGCGGTTCCGGACTGAGCGCCTAGAACCGCTAGACCACCGCGGCCGGCGGTAATGAGTTCTTAAACCCACAGTGTGAGGAGGTCGTAGTATAGGCTAGAGGTGATTCTGTGTTGTTTTGTGGTGTTTTTCGTGCCATGAATTGGGCTTGCTAATTCAGGTTACTGTGAACATGGACCAGCTTGTTTATTTCATCATTCTCGGTGACTATGCGTTACCCTTTATTCTACGGTCTGGTTATAGTTAAACTTTCACAGCTTCAGCTAGTGTAGATGCGAAACTATTTACCGTATGGGTACCCAAATTTATAGGAATAATGTTCAGACTCTGAGCTGCAGGGATTTGCGTTGTTAGCGTTGTTAGTGCCACGATGTGCCGTTCGGCGCCGTTACTGGTACGACGGCGTAGGTTTGAAACACAAGCGCCGGCGTACATTCAGTTAACATTGGTCTCCACAAGGTGAACAGGGCTGTACTCGTGAAACTGTTTTATCAAAACAACAGCGATAGTGTTGTCTTTGCCACTATGGACACCTAAAAGAAATGCTGAGAGGTCCTCTTTCCGCACCGGGATTGAAGGATATGATTCGGAAGTTTGAATTAACTGGCGATTTGGTAATTGTTCCTGGGAGAGGCCGACGGCCAATTGCGCCGCCTGTTGCGCAATTGCAAGCTGTAAGGTTACCTGAAAGTCGGGATTGTGATGATGAGCATAGCGAGGGAGGTAGCCAACATCCAACCTGAGATGTTTTGGGGAGCAGACGAACAATCTCTAGAGCGGTTCCAGGCTGTCTGGGATGCAGATAGTCGTCACATTGGTTAACGTTTGGAGCCTGGAAGGTAAACATGGTACGGAATCAACCAATACTACCCTCCTCCATAAAGTTTCATTGTCGTACGATCATTCGTTTTCGTTCAAGTAGCGAAAATTTAATTATAACCACCCTATACATGCTCATGATGAGTATGTTGTATATACTTCTGTCTTCCAAAATGAGAACAGTCGTGTAAACAGGGCTGCTCGCATACGTTCCTGGTTTGACAAACATTCAGGTACCCTATTGTACCTCGACAAACTTGCTAAACCACCCAATGTTAAACCCGCAGAATAGCCAGGAACTATCTGGAATAGCCTGTGAAACGTAGCAGTCAGCATCTCCGTAATGTGACAGTTCTTCAGGACGTCTTAATCAATGAGTGGCTTCAGCAGGATATGGCATACCTGGAGAAATTTGTGGACTCTCTTCGTCGCCGAACTGAGCTCATTAATAAAGCTAGAGATGGTGTACCTCGGGACTGACCTGATATCTTCTGGGAGTTACTAATATTTTTCTCGGCCTCATATTGTGAAGGAATGAGGGTGCGGAAGTAGTCGACAGCTTACGTAGTTCTTTCTGTATGTACCAAGGTGTCTAGCAGCAAGAATTCAAATCCACGGAAAATCCTGGTCCTATCGTGGCAGTGATATTACTGCAACTGTTGTTCGTTGCACCAGGAAACTCCAATCATTATTCCATTTTCCAACACAATAATTAATGGCCTTTTCCTTATGTCAGCCATGGAATATTTAAGGATTGTGCACTGCAGTGGACCAGCTGCAACAACATGTGACGATTGGTGTTCTCCCAAATACTAATATCTACATTAACGCTGTACTCTGCTATCACAGACTGCAGCTTATTCTGCTTCATAGAGTCAGCTAACATCTAAGACTGCGCATGCCCATAGCTAGGAAAGGACATAATGGTCGGTTGGTCGGCGAACACTGGTGTGTTCTTTATGGCTGCAATCACGCTTGAATACTATTTTGTGTCGCAACTAATATACAACGTACGTTTACAATGTGTAAGAACAAATATTAAAAGAAAATGTTGTATTATACAGATGAGTAATACACAGTGCGCTCTTTGTGACATATGACTATGCATCTGAGGGTACAGGGCAGATAATTAAGTTCGAATTATTACCATCAATTTAGATCGACAGATGAATGAGGAAAATATGAAAAAGGTACATGTCACAAAGCAGGCACTGGAGTCATTATCTTCTGTGAAGAATGTGTTGACGTTTGGTCGCGCAGCAAACGAAACACATTGTACAGCCTCGCGGATTGTTTGCTTGATAACATCTCTGGGGATCATGGTGATGTTTCAGTCGCAGTTTTCTCCTTAGAGGCCTAGGCTGTCAACGGCACATCATGGAAATCCCGAAAAACACTCATGTGACATTCCTCCACATTTGTAGCTTCTGTTTCGTTGTTATTATTATTTTATTATTTTAGTGGTGTTGCTGAGAGTTTCCATTGCTTACTATGCTCTATGCTGCTTGGTTTCGGGGTCATAATGACAAACCCAATATTCGTTACTTTCTTGTACGTTTAGTGCTATGAAGATTGTAGAACTGGTAAATACGGCATATTATTAATTATGCGTTCGACAAAAGCTGCTTTGTGGTAATATTTTATTTCACTGGACTAACTGTCGCATCATAAATTATAAACACCTGGCCACAAATTTATCGTAAGATAGAACATTCCTGTGAGTTTGAAGTAATTTCAAATTCGGCAACGTGTGCTCTTTTATGGTCTCTCAGGAATATCTGGTTGCTGTATAATTCTCAGCAAGCTCCTCGCCCAACTGCAGTATGAAGTCCCTGCATTTCAACTTTTTCTCGTTTAGGGTATTATATAATACTCAGCTATTTGTCCCAGGCAAATCCAGCAAGTTGTAAAATGTGTGAACAGGCAAACTTCTGTATGATGCTTTTATTGAGTATTTGTGAGCCATTTGGTCGAGCGCGTCCAGTTATAAAATACAGCTGTATCTTGCCTCTTTTTCAAGCCAGCCTCAATTTTGACATAAGCAATCCTAGTGCTGAGAATCAGGACATTCTTGCTATTCTTTCCCTGATAAACAGTCAATATTGTATCATTCTTCATCAACAACACTGTGCTATATGTAGATGTAGATAGCTCTCCTTTTTGCCTTTTTGACAGAGACTAGTATTTCCCTGTGAGAAAGGCGTCTGCATAAAATCAAAGGCCCCACAACCTCGAATGATTCTAAGTCCAACAATTGCCAAAAATTTGCCAAGTCCAATGACTATCAGAAAATCGAGCTTCAACTGGAACATTTCTAAGTCCCACACTCTAGAAGAATCTCACCGAGTCAAGCAGTGCGGCAGTGACATCGCTCTTCTCTGAACCCTTCTCACTAACATAGCGAGAGACGGCAATACTCGCTAGCAGAGGACTACCAACTATCCTGTTTTGCAAAGGACTGCCCCACATCACTCTTTCGCTAACTATTTACAAACGTGACGACCTTCTCTCCGAGCCATTTAACAAATTTTGCGTCGCCAGTTCAAGTTTTCCAGTTCATGTATGAGCTATACATGTGAGGTGAAGCGTCTTCCCAGAGCGAATTTCGCTATGTGATTATAAATTTTCGCCTATTTTTATTGACCCCAAAGTCTTTATAAATACTAATATTATTCTCACCAGCATAAATGTTCACATAAGAACATACTTATTAAAATTAGTACGAAATTATTACATTCCCTCATTCTAAGGAAGCGTAGATCAGCTTTTATGTGGTTGATGTTAGCTCACGTACGTGATGTCGTTCACTGGTCAGAGGGTTGTACAGTCGTAAAGTCCATAGGCTGAGGCTGGCAAAGCTGCAATATTTTGGCTGTTGCTTCTTTTCGACAGTGTTTTATTGAAGGTGTGAGCAAGCGCATTAGCCATCGGACTCCCAAATATGTGACATACCGGTACTCAAAATCTTTAGAAGAACGTTAATCACCGACCCGTAACCAAAGCACGCCTTTTCCGCTACTCTGCCGACACAAAAGGGACAGATATCACGGGACCAGGATCTCCTTTTGTACGAAAGCTCTTGGCTTCTCGCGGAGAGACGATTACGATGCAAAGTTTCTTTGGACGTGCATGCATGTTGCTGATAAAAGATAGGCTATTACCTGACTTCCCGAAGATTGTTACATGGATTGACAGGAGTAGTCTGCTCAAAGCCTCAACCTGAACAACGTCTACCATATTTACGTTGGACTGTAGTGTTGGCAGCGTGGTAGGTCATATTTCCCAAGAATCGGCAACAACTATTCAGAAAACTTCAGGACGAATGGGAATGTATTATAGCTTCAGAATGTTAGAATTCATTTGCGGGTCCTAATCTAGACGATGTCTGATCATGAATGGTGTCTTTGGTACGAACCCAGCATCATCACCATTAGTATCGTCGGCATCGTCATTGTCCTCATCATTTAATTTGTCACTTAGACATTTGAAACGAAGAATTATAAGGAAGTCTACCAGTTACATTGGCAGAGTAAAGTTGTTAAATGTAGGTTATATGCAGTTTCGTCCCATGAACTTCTCAACTCTCTAAGCCAAGAGATTACTGGGGCTCGAAAATCAGTAACAGCTGTTTCGTTGAATTAAGTGAAAAAAATTAATTCTCATCTACGGAACTAAAAACTGTCACTGAACTAAAAATGTTTCATGGACCAGACACGATTGCACGGAAAATGCACTACTGGCCATTAAAATTGCAACACCAAGAACAATTGCAGATGATAAACGGGTATTCATTGGACAAATATATTATACTAGAACTGACATGTGATTACATTTTCACGCAATTTGGGTGCATAGATCCCGAAAAATCAGTACCCAGAACAACCACCTCTGTCCGAAATAACGGCCTTGATACGCCTGGGCATTGAGTTAAACAGAGCTTGGATGGCGTGTACAGGTATAGGTGCCCACGCAGCTTCAACACGATCAAGACTAGTGACTGGGGTATTGTGACGAGCCAGTTGCTCGGCCACCATTGACCAGACGTTTTCAATTGATGAGAGATCTGGAGAATGTGCTGGCCAGGGCAGCAGTCGAACATTTTCTGTATCCAGAAAGTCCCGTACAGGACCTGCAACATGCGGTCGTGCATTATCCTGCTGAAATGTAGGGTTTCGCAGGGATCGAATGAAGGGTAGAGCCACAGGTCGTAACACATCTGAAATGTAACGTCCACTGTTCAAAGTGTCGTCAATGCGAACAAGAGGTGACCGAGACGTGTAACCAATGGCACCCCATACGATCAAGCCGTTTGATACGCCAGTATGGCGATGACGAATACACGCTTCCAAAGTGCGTTCACCGCGATGTCGCCAAACACCGATGCGACCATCATGATGCTCTAAACAGAACCTGGATTCATCAGAAAAAATGACGCTTTGCCATTCGTGCACCCAGGTTCGCCGTTGAGTACACCATAGCAGGCGCTCCTGTCTGTGATACAGCGTCAAGGGTAACGGCAGCAATTGTCTCCGAGCTGATAGTCCATGCTGCTGTAAACGTCGTCGAACTGTTCGTGTAGATGATTGTTGTCTTTCAAATGTCCCCATATGTTGACTCAGAGATCGAGACGTGACTGCACGATCGATTACAGCCATGCGGATAAGATGCCTGTCATCTCGACTGCTAGTGATACGAGGCCGTTGGGATCCAGCACGGCGTTCCGTATTACCCTCCTGAACCCACCGATTCCATATTCTGCTAACAGTCATTGGATCTCGACCAACGCGAGCAGCAATGTCGCAATCACGATAGGCTACAATCCGACCTTTACCAAAGTCGGAAACGTGATGGTACGCATTTCTCCTCCTTACACGAGGCATCACAACAACGTTTCACCAGGCAACGCCGGTCAACAGCTGTTTGTGTATGATAAATCGTTTGGAAACTTTCCTCATGTCAGCACATTGTAGGTGTCGCCACCGGCGCCAACCTTGTGTGAATGCTCTGAAAAGCTAATCATTTGCATATCACAGCATCTTCTTCCTGTCGGTTAAATTTCGCTTCTGTAGCACGTCATCTTCGTGGTGTAGCAATTTTAATGGCCACTAGTGTATACTAGAAATAGGATTGAAATCTTCATGTCAAGCTAGTTAGTACAACGTTTTCGCTGAACACGGAAGGTATTTCGCATCACACTGTTATGTCTCCGATCACACACATTACGTTTGAATTTACGCCCATAGGTAAATTCGGCAGCCTTTTTAAAAGCTTACAAGGCGCAATGAAAATATACACTATGTGATCAAAAGTATTCGGACACCTGGCTGAAAATGACTTACAAGTTCGTGGCGTCCTCCTTCGGTAATGCTGGAATTCAATATGGTGTTTCTCACTCTTAGCCTTGATGACAGCTTCCACTCTGGCAGGCATTGGTTCAGTCAGGTGCTGGAAGGTTTCTTGGGGAATGGCAGCCCGCTGCACTGGGGAGAGGTATCGATGTCGGTCGGTGAGGCCTGGCACGAAGTCGGCGTTCCAAAACATCCGAAAGGTGTTCTATAGGATTCAGGTCATGACTCTGTGCAGGCCAGTCCATTACAGGGATGTTATTGTCATGTAACCACTCCGCCACAGGCCGTGCATTGTGAACAGGTGCTCGATTGTGCTTAAAAATGCAATCGCCATCCCCAAATTGCTCTTCAACAATGGGAAGCAAGAAGGTGCTTAAGACATCAATGTGGGCCTGTGATGTGATAGTGCCACGCAAAACAATAGGGGGTGCAAGCCCCCTCCATGAAAACACGACCACACCATAACGCCACCGCCTCTGTATCTTACTGTAGGAATTACACACGGTGGCAGATGACGTTCAACGGGCATTCCTCATACCCACAACCTGCAATCGGATCGCCACATTGTGTACTGTGATTCGTCACTCCACACAACATTTTTCCACTGTTCAATCGTCCAATGTTCTCGCTCCTTACACCAAGCGAGGCGTCGCTTGGCATTTACCGACGCGATGTGTGGCTTATGAGTAGCCGCTCGACCATGAAATCCAAGTTTTCTCACCTCCTGCCTAATGTCATAGTACTTGCAGTGGATCCTGATGCAGTTTGGAATTCCTGTGTGATGGTCTGGATAGACGTCTTCCTATTACACATTACGACCCTCGTCAACTGTCGGCGGTCTCTGTCAGTCAACAGACGAGGTTGGCGTGTACGCTTTTGTGCTGTACGTGTCAATTCACGTTTCCACTTCACTATCACATCGGAAACAGTGGACCTAGGGCTGTTTAGGAGTGTGGAAATCTTGCGTACAGATGTATGACACAAGTGGCACCCAATCACCTCACCATGTTCGAAGTCCGTGAGATACGCAGAGCGCCGCATTCTGCTCTCTCACGATGTCTAATAACTACTGAGGTCGCTGATATGGAATACCTGGCAGTAGGTGGCAGCACAATGCACCTAATATGAAAAACGTATGTTTTTGGGGGGTCCGGATACTTTTGATCTCATTGTGTAGTTGATTTTTTGACATCTTTGACTTCACCGAACGATGTGGTGCAGGGGTTAGTTCACAGGACTCGAATTCGAGAGGAAAACGGTTCAAATCCACTTCCGGCTATCCAGATGTAGATTTCCCGTGGTATTCTAAAATCGCTTCAGGAAAATGTCGGGACTGTTCCTTTGAGAGGGTGCGGCCGATTTCTCTCCGCATCCTTGCAACATTCTGAGCTTGTGCTCCATCTTTAGTGACCTCGATGCCGACGGGACGTTAACTCTAATCTGTCTTACTTCCTTCGTAGATTTCTGCAACCTACACTTCCTTCAAACAACGCAAGCTACACAAAAACCGAGCGAGGTGGCGCAATGACTAGCACACTGGACTTGCATTCGGGAGGACGACGGTTCAATCGCGGGTCCGGCCATCCTGATTTAGGTTTTCCGTGATTTCCCTAAAATCTCTCCAGGCAAATACTTTGATGGTTCCTTTCAAAGGGCACGGCCGACTTCCCTCCCCGTCCTTCCCTAACCCGATGAGACCGACGATCTCGCTGTCTGGTCTCCTCTCCCAAACAACCCCTACACAAAACGGCCTACTTACCAGGCGAGGGGAACCTGCCAGCAAATTACAGCGGCCTACGGCAGAGATCGCAAGCAGAGCCGAATTATGTTACACATCACCCAACGCGAGGACTAAATAGTGTGGAGATTAGCATCACTTTGCACCGGGTATTCAAGGTAAACCAGAAATACACCGAAAAACTTTAATAAGTGGCAGTATGGACTAAAACAAGAAAGAATTCTAGGAAACTTGGGCTCCAACATGCGAACCTTAAGAACTATCAGGACTTGTTCATATTCGCTTCTGTGAGACACATCTCTTCCTCAGAAAGCTACGAGGTCTATTCGGAAACAAAGCGAAAGGTCGAGAAATGGAAACCACAGGGAAAATCAAAACTGTTTTATTTGCAACAGTTCGCTACAACTTCCAGCTACGTATCGCCATAGTCGGCGATGAGACTTAGACATTTGTCGTAGCGTTGTACCAACTTTCCAACACCCTCGTTATAGAAGGCAGCCACCAGTGCTTTCCGCCAATTCTCTACGCTGGCTTACAGCTCGGTGTCTGTGCCAAAATGTTGTCTTCATAGCTAGCGGTTCGTGTGAGCAGAGATGAAGCTCAGAGGGAGACACTTACGGGCTGTATTGTGGGTAATCAAACATTTCCAATTGAAAACGATGCAGGAGCATCTTCATTGCTCATGCAGAATGCGGCTGAGAATTGTCTTGAAGAAGAAAACGCACGATAGTTATGTAATGTTGGCTGCATACCTTCAGGCGAAATTTCTCATCAGGCCCTCGTACTTGGCGGGAGACACTACTGTTCTAGGTATCTTTATGTGCTCCCTGTGTGCTCAGAACTAAAAAGAATTACTTGACGCAATCGACGGGCATACTAGAGACACTGCCCAACAGACCTGTTCATGGAATTTTCATTGTGGTTTCCATTTCGGGACCGATCGTTCCTTGCTTTCCGAATAACCCTCGTATTTGCTTTACATATTTTGAGAGACAGAGGTGTGGACCAAAACAAGAAAAAAGTGACCAGTCATAGTGTGCTCAAAAGTGCTTGCTTCGCGAGCTATGAGTACTTGTTCAGTAGAAGAGATGTTTCACAGTAGCGAAGATGAACAAGTACTCATAGGCCTTACGGAGTGCATTTTTGAGTACATGTTTACTAGATGTTTTCCTTGTTGTCGTCCATACTACCGCCTCCGAGAGTTTGTGGTTAAAGCTCTGGTTCATCCCGTAGCTCGTACTCCGTAGTTTAACCGGCAGCGTGTGTGTTCTAGAGCGTATTTCTGAGAGAGTTCTAGCTGGAACTCATCGGTGGTGCAGTACCAGTCTCCATCGCCCCTACCGCTGCAGTTCATCACAGTTCACCTGTCCGAGAAGGATCCTCCGCTCTCCGACGACGCACGTGATCACACCGGACCGAAGATTCTAGTGTATGCCAATTGGACTTAGCCTCATAGCAGGACTGTCAAAGATCACAAATATTTTACAACGATCTCTTGAAGAGTGTCACTGAATAAAAATGCGTTTTGGAAATAGAAATGTAGTCAGTTCAATAGCTGTGCTTATATGTATGTGTGCCTGACATTTGGTAGGCAGTACCGCCCCCATTTACACTAACATCATCTGTACCTCGGTGCTTGTTTCCCTGTATACACGTTGGCGGCTAAATGTACCTGCAACATCGACCAGCTGCAAAGAAAACGTGGAAGTACCTGAAACTAGCCGTTAAGGTTACTTTTGTCGATGAAAATATTTCTTTTTTAATTGGGGACCGCCCCATAACGGATCTTGTGAGGAAGCCTGCGAATACATCAATGAATCAACAATATAGTAACGGGAGGAAGTGTAGGTGGTACAAACTGTAAAGGAGTCCAGAGCTTAAATGCATTAAGCAGGTTCAAATAGATCTATGTCTCAGTAGTTACGCAGAAATGAGGAAGCTTGCATAGGATAGACAAGCATGGAGAAATGCACCAAACCAGCCTTGTGACTGAAGACCACAAAAACAGTTTCTTTACACTACATTTATCTTCTTCCGCCATAAGTTATTCACAGCGTTTTTCTAGACGAGAGGTTAATGCGTTTATTACCATGCCATATACAAAAAGATCTACAGCGTTCCATTGTGGGTAGTGATAGTAAGCCGTGAGGTCCAGCACAAAATCAAAGCTCTGGTGCACAGAGAGAAATGGCGCACTTACGAGGATGATGTTCACACATCTGCTGGCAGTGCTTAATCAAGAACTTTTCTCCTTACTAGGTTGGCCACACAAACCGCAGTCGGGCTTGCCCTCACCAGTCAGCCTCCTCCATCTTCTTCGGTCCTTGTATTGATCTCTAGTTAGTCCCATCGTGCTCATATCCTCTCTCATCCCGTCATTGCATCTTAGCCGTGGTCTTCACCTCGGTTTGTTACCTCTGACGTATTATTCACCACCTGCCTAGTGATCTGGCCTTCGAGACGCATTACGTGTCCACATCACTTCACTCTCGTCTCTTTAATCACATCCACAATGTCCAGAGATTTGTATAACCCCTGCAATTCGAGGTGCTTCCTTATTGTCCAGTCGTCTCCATCCTCCACAGGTCCAAAAATCTGTCTCGGAACAGCATTCTCTAATGTCAGGACTTTTCTTTCTATATTTTAGGTCAGACTCCAGATCTCTGCTCCGTATAGGACCACAGGTTTTGTTAGTAGCCTGTAGATCCTAATATTCACGGATCTCGATAGACGCTTGGATTTGAGTAGCTTTCCGAGTGCAAACCTTTGATCTATCTCAGATACCGCATTTTTCTTTTCTTTTATGTCAGACTATTTAATAATAGTCGTGACGACAAAAATAAATACGTCGCACGATCTAATAATAATTTTGATCCTGTACGACTTTAAGCGGGGACAATTGCAACTAATGCCGGTTATTTATTGTTACTTTTGTAAGTAGGCTGTTTAGGTTTTTCTATGTAAGTAGGCTGTTTAGGTTTTTATGTTGGTGACGCCACGTAGCGGTCTGTATGAAAATCACTGACTACGCTGTGTGCAGTCTGTGGCTGGTTGGACTCATTGTTGGAATATTCACTTGTGTAGCGTTGGGCAGTTGGAGGTGAGCCGGCCAAAGTGACCGTGCGGTTCTAGGCGTTGCAGTCTGGAACCTCGAGACCGCTACGGTCGCGGTTCGAATCCTGCCTCGGGCATGGATGTGTGTGATGTCCTTAGGTTAGTTAGGTTTAACTTGTTCTAAGTTCTAGGGGACTAATGACCTCAGAAGTTGAGTCCCATAGTGCTCAGAGCCATTTGAACCATTTTTATGGTGAGCCGCCAGCAGTGGTGGATGTGGGGAGAGAGGTGCCAGAGTTTTGAGAGGTTACTATGAGCGGACGATCTGAACGTGTGTCCGCCAGAAAAAGGAAATTTGTAAAACTGGATGTCACGAACCTTTGAATACTATTAAGGTAAATACATTGTTTGTTCTCTATCAAAATCTTTCATGTGCTAACTATGCCTGTTGTTGTTGTGGTCTTCAGTCCTGAGACTGGTTTGATGCAGCTCTCCATGCTACTCTATCATGTGCAAGCTTTTTCATCTCCCAGTACCTACTGCAACCTACATCCTTCTGAATCTGCTTAGTGTATTCATCTCTTGGTCTCCCTCTACGATTTTTACCCTCCACGCTGCCCTCCAATACTAAATTGGTGATCCCTTGATGCCTCAGAACATGTCCTACCAACCGATCCCTTCTTCTGGTCAAGTTGTGCCACAAACTTCTCTTCTCCCCAATCCTATTCAATACTTCCTCATTAGTTATGTGATCTACCCATCTAATCTTCAGCATTCTTCTGTAGCACCACATTTCGAAAGCTTCTATTCTCTTCTTGTCCAAACTATTTATCGTCCATGTTTCACTTCCATACATGGCTACACTCCATACGAATACTTTCAGAAATGACTTCCTGACACTTAAATCTATACTCGATGTTAACAAATTTCTCTTCTTCAGAAACGCTTTCCTTGCCATTGCCAGCCTACATTTTATATCCTCTCTACTTCGACCATCATCAGTTATTTTGCTCCCCAAATAGCAAAACTCCTTTACTACTTTAAGTGCCTCATTTCCTAATCTAATTCCCTCAGCATCACCCGACTTAATTAGACTACATTCCATTATCCTTGTTTTGCTTTTGTTGATGTTCATCTTATATCCTCCTTTCAAGACAGTGTCCATTCCATTCAACTGCTCTTCCAAGTCCTTTGCTGTCTCTGACAGAATTACAATGTCATCGGCGAACCTCAAAGTTTTTATTTCTTCTCCATGAATTTTAATACCTACTCCGAATTTTTCTTTTGTTTCCTTTACTGCTTGCTCAATATACAGATTGAATAACATCGGGGACAGGCTACAACCCTGTCTCACTCCCTTCCCAACCACTGCTTCCCTTTCATGTCCCTCGACTCTTATAACCGCCATCTGGTTTCTGTGCAAATTGTAAATAGCCTTTCGCTCCCTGTATTTTACCCCTGCCACCTTTAGAATTTGAAAGAGAGTATTCCAGTCAACATTGTCAAAATCTTTCTCTAAGTCTACAAATGCTAGAAACGTAGGTTTGCCTTTCCTTAATCTTTCTTCTAAGATAAGTCGTAAGATCAGTATTGCCTCACGTGTTCCAGTGTTTCTATGGAATCCAAACTGATCTTCCCCGAGGTTGGCTTCTACTAGTTTTTCCATTCGTCTGTAAAGAATTCGTGTTAGTATTTTGCAGCTGTGACTTATTAAGCTGATAGTTCGGTAATTTTCACATCTGTCAACACCTGCTTTCTTTGGGATTGGAATTATTATATTCTTCTTGAAGTCTGAGGGTATTTCGCCTGTTTCATACATCTTGCTCACCAGATGGTAGAGTTTTGTCAGGACTGGCTCTCCCACGGCCGTCAGTAGTTCCAATGGAATATTGTCTACTCCAGGGGCCTTGTTTCGACTCAGGTCTTTCAGTGCTCTGTCAAACTCTTCACGCAGTATCATATCTCCAATTTCATCTTCATCTACATCCTCTTCCATTTCCATAATATTGTTCTCAAGTACATCGCCCTTGTATAGACCCTCTATATACTCCTTCCACCTTTCTGCTTTCCCTTCTTTGCTTAGAACTGGGTTTCCATCTGAGCTCTTGATATTCATACAAGTCGTTCTCTTATCTCCAAAGGTCTCTTTAATTTTCCTGTAGGCGGTATCTATCTTACCCCTAGTGAGATAGGCCTCTACATCCTTACATTTGTCCTCTAGCCATCCCTGCTTAGCCATTTTGCACTTCCTGTCGATCTCATTTTTGAGACGTTTGTACTCCTTTTTGCCTGTTTCACTTACTGCATTTTTATATTTTCTCCTTTCATCAATTAAATTCAATATTTCTGCTGTTACCCAAGGATTTCTACTAGCCCTCGTCTTTTTACCTACTTGATCCTCTGCTGCCTTCACTACTTCATCCCTCTAAGCTACCCATTCTTCTTCTACTGTATTTATTTCCCCCATTCCTGTCAATTGCTCCCTTATGCTCTCCCTGAATCTCCTATGCCTATCAGTAGTTAATAGCTTCAGTAAATAGAATCTTTTATTTAGCTGGTAATATTGGCGCACCATGTATTGCAGTATTTCGAGTAACGAAGATTTTTGTGAGGTAAGTGATTCATGGAAGGTATAGGTTATTGTTAGTCAGGGCTATTCTTTGGTAAGGATTATTGAAAGTCAGATTGCGTTGCGCTAAAATATTGTGTGTCATTTTAGTGATGATCAGAATAAGCAAAGATAAAACTGTCTGAGTACGTTGAGTTTTACTCAACTGTTTCTGTATCAAATAACGTAGAAGTTTACCAGCACAGTCAGTCTTAATTTTTCAAAGGGGACGTTTCACTTTTACCACGAGACACGTTGAGTACAACGCGTTCTCTTTTAGGCTTGAGATTCAGTAAGATACTTTTTTCAGCGAGATGCGTTTAATGAAATGCGTTGCGAATTTATTATTGAAAAACTTTCGAACAAATCACGAACTATATATTCATTTAGTTGAATAAAAAGATTACACTATTTTAACTTAATATAACGTATTGGGCTTTGATGCCCATAAGAAGAAGGGAGGTGCTGTTAGTAAGATTGATGTCGATTTATTAATTACTTTAGTCATTACAACTGCTATTTGTGTGTGGTTAGTTTTAATATTATTGAAACTGTATTTTACTTACACAGTATAATTTTACCTGTAACGAGAATTTTCTAAATGGATTCTTGGTTAAATATAAGAGAGGTCTAGTGTCTGCATGGAATTCAGACTAAAATAAAGGACCGAGGATCCTAATCTAGTTACGTAAGAGTAACTTAATGGAACCGCGGTTAGTAAGTTAATTCCGGTACAAAGCTGCATCATTCTAACAGATTCGTTGACGGTGATTCAGTACGACTTTAGTCTTAATGTGCCGTGGCGAATAATTGAGAGAAGCTATGGAAATGTTAGGAGCACGGATGCAGCAGGGATACAGCTGCGGACCGCTGGGGAGCTCCACTGTAGCCCCTAAAGAGCCTTCTTCAAAGTTTCTAATAAAGCAGTGGGATGCGGGCGCAGTGTATTGTAATTTGCTGGTTACCGCGAGGAGAGGCGGCCGGAATGCAGAAGAAGGCGTGCTTTATTTACTTGTCCCACGTGTGTCGCGCAACTTAATTCCGGCAGGCTTTGGCCGCCAATTCGTCATCCGCAGCGGCGGCATGGCGCTCGGGGGCGCCCTGTAAATCACGATCCCCTCCCCGCCAACTTCTCCAGCGCCGGCGCACCTGATTTTAAATCAGCCACTATTTATGGCACACTGCCGTCTCGGGAAACGGAACGGCCGCGCGGGGATGCTAATTCCATTGCACACACTTCTGTTGCGTGATTTCTGACACCATTTACTAATGAGAACCTAGGAAAGCACACTAAATTTCTATTTCCGATAAAGGACTGTTTACTTTAGCGCCACGGTTTCGAGGAGGGTAGCACATTTAGAGGAAGTTTGCCAATACTCCACTACGAACTGTCTGTTTTGTCCATGTGTGTCTCCATACTCACTTCGTGTAGAGATGAGACGCAATGTTGTATTCAGCAAACGTAATAAAACCGCCACGAAATAATTTAATACGTAAAACCTTTGTGTGGACTCAGTAGACCAGTCGCTCTAAAAAAAAGTATGGGGTCATTTAGTGCAATTATAAATTTTTATTTTAGGTGAAAAGAATCTTCTTTATTAGACCGCAGAGTCTATACTATGCAATTCTCATAATCTCTGAATACTTATTGCAATCTTTGGGTAGCTCAAATTTGGCATTCCGTTGCCAACCTCCGAGACGGCTTTGTTAGCAGCACAGGATCACAAAAGTTACAACACGATGGACTGATTCACTGTTGCCGCAAATATCAGCATCTAAGAAAAACTTATCAGAGGCAATGAACTGTACAACTTGGATTTGGAATGATTATACTTTATATAACTATGTATATTGTGTCTCCAAAAGACGTCGACCGCGTGCGTCTGTGTCTGTGTGTGTGTGTGAACAAAAAAAAAAATATTGTAACAATAACGAACTATCAATATCTGTTTATTTTGTGTTACAATAACCTGGCAGCATGGTTTAAGCTAAGGGCCAATAAATTACAATAAAAAACTACTGCACCATACATGTATTTGAACCTGCTTGTGTATCGTGCCTAGGTCTCCGTCTACAGCTTTTTCCTCCCAAACGTCCCTCCATTATGAAACTGACTATACCTTGATGCCTCAGGATACGCCCTACCTCTTGATCTCTTGTTTTAGTCAAGCTGTGACGCAATTTTTTTCCCCAATTCGTACTAGAATCTCATCTTTAGTTTTTCGATCTACCCGTCTAATCTTCACCATTCTTCTACCCCACCATATTTCAAAAGCTTTTATTCTCTTTTTGTCTAAACTGATCATCCACATTCGACTTCCGCACAAGGCTGCACTCCAGACAAATACATTCAGAAGAAGATTTCCAAACCCTAAATTTATGTCAGATGTTAAAAAATTTCTCTTTTTCAGAAGCGCTTATCTTGCTATTGCCAGTCTGCATTTGATATCCTGTCTACTTCAGCCATCATCAGTTACTTGACTAACCAAGAAGCAAAATTCATCTGCTACTTTCAGTGCCTCGTTTTCTAATCTATGTCGCTGAGCCTCGCCTGATTTAGTTCCTCTTCATTCCATTATCCTTGTTTTACTTCTGTATCGTTCCAGAAACTGTTAATTAAACAACTTTAGGATTTCCAAGGCGAAATAAGGTGGTGCGTCATCCAGTTAGAATACAACCAGTCCACATACTTTGTTGGTTTTTGTGAGAAATCAAAGCGCCTCATTATATGTAGATCGTTGACATTCTTCCGCTTATGTCTGAAAAGAAAAGTAACTTAGACTATTTCAAACTTGCAATTTGAGAGAATAATGGACTAAGTCATCAATCTCATTTGACACCTCCGAACCTGAAATGCGGTTATTGGGCAATCCATGTATTTATTCGCATTAAAAGGTTGCCCACTTATATATGAGTAAGTTATACATCTAACGAACGTTACTTCCTCATCCATTTTTTGTAGCATAACATTTGCAAGCTTAGCACGTTTGAGTCCATCGGTATTATTAATATCGTGTCGTAGTTGTATTTTATACGTGCTTGCATCAAATTTATTCAAAATTACGTGAAGGACTGTTGCTCTGGGAAAGCAACAAATTTCTTTGGGTTACGAATGCTTGACTGCCTCGTACGCCCGAGACTCATTTCACTGGTGCATAAATTTAGCCTTGAGATACACTTTTCTACGCTACCATTGCCCTTGACTGTATGTATATTGTGTCTCCAAAAGACGTAGAGCGCGTGCGTGTGTGTGTGTGAGTGTGTGTGTGTGTGTGTGTGTGTGTGTGTGTGTGTGTGTGTGTACGAGCAAAAAATAAATATCTGTTTATTTAGTGTTAATAACCTGGCTGCATGGTGTAAGCTAAGGGCCAATAAATTACAATAAAAAAACTACTGCACCATACATATATTTGAACCTGATTGTGTATTCGTGCCTAGGTCACCCTCTACAGTTTTTCCTCCCAAACTTTCCTTCCATTATGAAACTGACTGTACCTTGATGCCACAGGATACGTCCTACCTCTTGATCTCTTGTCCCAACATACGATAACTGCCTCAAAAGACTTAAAGTCAGATAATCGTAAGTCACTGGGCTATATGCTACACGGGTGATAACACACTAGCTGCAGCAGTACTCTAATGAATAGTACTGCCAACATAATTTTCATAACACCATTTGATAACACAAAACCTGAAAATTTCTACATTTATCGTTTACAAATTCTGTACTACGCAAAATTGGCGTTCTGTTTTGTATAGACAGCAACAAGGAGATTCCCCTTTTTTGGAGGAACCTTCTTTCTCTGTGTAAAGACGTACTGCTTTATTTTGTATATTCATTTATCATGATTTATAGAGTTCCTATTTGTACGAAATTTTTCTTTGTCATTATTGTTATTAGTACAGATTGTGATCAAGTCAACCACAAATACTGCATAATATTCAGCCATGTCTTTAGAAAAAACACTAACGAAGTATTGTGAGCCAGGTCACCTAAAAAAGCCAAATAATCCGTGCCCGTAATTCATCATCGAAGAATATCAATACGATGTTCAATTTGTGCCCCTCATTCCCGTAGTTGCAGAAACAGTATTTCCATTTAGTGACTGTATTATTCCTTATACGTTGCGTTAGATTAACGTCCTTCTTTCAGAAGAAGTGACGCCCCGATATTCAGATTTACGTTTTCCACGGCTCCTGTTAACCGCTACAGGTCAATGTCGGTTAAGCTCGTATGAATACGCCACGTTCGTGTTAGTTAAATTTGTCCAATGAAGCTAGTGGTCCATCTCTTCGTCTTCGTTGTCTAAAAGATGGTAAACACCATCTCACTTTCTGTCTCTTTCTACGGTGCTCTGTCTGTACAAAATTCGATGATCCTGATTTCTGAGAAATGGCTTTCATATAGAATTAATCTGATATCAAAACATAAGATGTTTATAACACGTTCATCTACGACGCCACTGTTACGTATACATCTGTCATACTGAAACTCTAGGATATACTTGCTCTAATTAATATTTAGTTAGTTAGTAACATGGTTTGTAGATCATTTGAACGATTGTTTTATCGAAATGATGTGAAACTAGTCATTAATGAACACATTTTTTCTTATTCTTACTCATGCAAGTACACTTAAAAAGTAATGTGTTTTTTCAGGCTACCAGTTTTTTAACAATAATTCGTCCATGGAATAGGAGTTGTCCAGGAACTGACCAGGAGAATTGAATAGTTCTCGAAAAGTCTCTCGACTCGTTGAATGTGAGATAGAACCGAATTTTGCCTCTTACACAGTCATGTTATGCTCCATTTAGCGTACAAGAAATATGTCGACATACATTGAGTTAGGCACCCCCATTCACCAGTAAAACGTAAAGGACTGGTGCTAAATGAATGCTGCATAAACAGTCTGACGCTACAAACGGTGCCTTGTAGTTACGATCTGCTTCATGGGCAAGAAAAAAGCAGCGAATCTGCAAGGCATTAGTCGCCTCTGATACCGATAAGTCTAATAGAAATGCTTTATACCTACGTGTATGAAGGCGTTGAAAAGTCTCTCAAACCTTTATCAATTTGTCGTTTAGCGTAATTTGTTGCTCATTGCCCATGAAAGATAGGGATTCGGAAAGGGGTCCTGGCTTTATCTTTTCATATTTATTCAGTGAAGTTCCCAGCGATATGTTCGAACCCTGGTTCTTGTTAGTAAAGTCCACAACTCTAACGGGTAAAACCGAAAAAAAATTAAAGTATGTGGTTTGTCTGTTCTGCCATTCAATCAGGTCGTAGTTAGTAAAACTCTGCATTTTTGTTCAGTCTATTTTTGAAGGGTAACGAATCTAGAAACTATAGGAGCATAAGTCTCTGAAGAAACAATACCTTGTAACAGCCAGGTACAGTGTGACAATCATTGAACTATATGAAATAAAATCGTCATAACTTCTGCACGGCTTGCTTAGGACATTCAAAATGCACGGTTTGCCTCAGACTATGATGGAAATTGGCGTGTGCATAAGCACGCGCCTTGTTGTCTGCTATTTGCACGTGAAAATGTCACGGTACAACGTGACTGACCGTATAGCGCTTGTGAAGGTCTACTACGCGAGCAATAACAGCCCAATTGCGTCTCAAAGGAAGTTTACGACCGAGTTCAAACTGGAGACAACCGGTCCAAATGTGTCAACAATCAAAAATTTGATTCTCAAGTTTGAGAGAACGGGTACCGATCGTGATGACAGTGTTGACAATGTCGGTTGTCCAAAGGCTGAAAACGCCTGAAAACATCGAGAAGACACGCTCTGTGTTTCAAACCAGTACCAGGAAATCGATCAGACGAGCTGCTCAAGAGATGGGAATCAACCGGGAGACACTGCGACAAATTGTTGTTGAAGACCTGTATTTCTTCCCATACAAAATTTTAGCCCATCAGCCATTAAGCCCCAGCGCCGTGGAACAGAGTTTGTGTTGCGTCAACACTATTGTCCACAGAATTGACGAACGGAGTTGGTTTAGTGATGAAGCCAACTTTCATTTGGATGGGTTAGTCAATTAGCAAAATTAACGCATTTGGGGGACTGAGAATCCGTATTTGCTATCGAGAAGTTTCTTCACCCTCAATGGGTGACTGGTGTGCCATGTCCACTCACAGGTGTGATTTTCCTTGATGGCACCGTGACAACCGAACGGTACATGAAAGTTTTGGATGATTTCATCCCCACTATCCAAAGAGATCCTGATTTCGACAAGATGTGGTTCATGCAAGACGAAGCTCGACGACATCGAAGCAGGAGAGTTCTTGATGTCCTGTAGGAGCACTTTGCGGACTGCATTCTGGCTCTGGGGTATCCAGAGGCCACTGGCATGAGTCTTGATTGGTCGCCATATTCTCCTGATCTGAACACATGCGACCCCTTTTTGTGGGACTATATTGAAGACAAGGTGTACAGCAACAACCCCAAAACAATTGCTGAACTGAAAACAGCCATTCAGGAGGTCATCGATAGAATCGATGTTCCGACACTTCAGCGGGTCATGCAGAATTTCGCCACTCGTCTGCGTCACATCATCGCCGAGGATGGCAGGCATATCGAACATATCATAACCTAAATCCGAATATCTGTAGTGACGTTTACATGTTGAATAAAGTATGTGCACTCCGTAGTTTGTAACTAATTTACATTTTTTTCATATAGTTCTACAATTGTGAACGTGTATGAACAACACACTCGCGTTAGTTGTAAATTGTTAGGCAAAAAGATAAAAATTTGCATGAAACAGTTTAAGTTAATACATGCAGTCCTTACAGGATCATATTTCCGAAAATGAAAAGTACTGTGCTGTCATTCCTCCCTCACTGGTCATCGAAGAGCAATTTTGGAGTTTCACTGAAGTAATTAAACCACAACAGAATAGAATTGTATGCACACTTGCAAGGACAACATGTGGACATACTACATCAATTTCGATGTGTCCGCACTGCACCATTCCAATACCAAAACCCACAGTGATCACATTATCAGATGATGCAACAGGAATATCGACTTCGTACCTGTTTTACCAAACATATGTTTATATGGCTCCTTATCTCGGTGCGGAAACTTGATTGTAGATGACACAGTGAAGGCGGAAGATGAAATATTGATCACGTAATATGACATGCGGTTAGTCAGTTTGTGACTGTTAAAAAAATAAAAAGACGTATGGCATAGAGTATGTACCGTCCAAAAATGTGCTTGCAGAAGATGATAGGTATATGATTTCTTTTAGAGACAGTATTTTTAACGTTTTGTACTTGTTGGGAAAACATTTTTCAGTCAGATTGTAGCCTTTGTGTCTTGAGCGGAAATCGTAAAGTAATTCACATTTTTCAGCAATACATTCACCATGGACCGAATTTAAAAACCTTCTCATGTGACTTTTGGTCACTTTTACACTTTCACTCGCTTCGATATGAATGCTCCGAGAACACATTGCTGTTACTTTATTTGCAAGCTGCGGGCCAAAATGTTCCTTGCGTTTCATGCCAACAAATTTGAAGCTTGCTCGCTAATCTCCCATCCGTGTACACAACTATAGCCACAGCGTAACTGTATGTGGATTACCGAACAAACTATACCACACCAACTGTTGATTTTTTCTTTCCTGTGCGTGATAGTGTTGGAGAGGAAGATAATACACTCTGGTCGCTATTCCACAAGCGTTCTCTGCTAATGTTTCCTTCTTTATCGAACATGTTCACATCTTCCACAAATTATATGGTCTTCTTAAATCTCATTGTGAGGCTTGACGTTAGTGATACGTCACTTCGAAATATCTTGTATAGCCCCGTAGATCCTACGGTTTCTGCAAGTTTCTCAGTCGATATCCAGTCGTTTCTTGCAACCTCACACTGAAATGATCTCTGCCTGTAATGACACATCTCTCGGTTTCTATTCTCCACACTCTGTTTCAACAATCTTCCGCTTCCAGGTTCCGAAAGCTGTCGCTATATTCATTCCTGTTATTAATAATACCAATTCCTTCACTTGCTATATTCCCAATCTTTGCACGAAGTTAACACCACTACTATTATTTTCAGTTATTCGTTACCCACATACATGCAGAATCGTTGCGCTCTATTGGACCCTATTCGTTTAGCAGGCACAACAGCGATACTACCACCGCCTTCAGCTGCGCTGCCTAAAGCTGCTTCGCCATAGCAGCAGATTATGATTAAACAGCTACATCAAGATCAAGATACTTGCTGTAGTGTACACACATAAATCATACATAAGAATGAAATACTCAGGGTTCTGCTAGGATGGTGCTGAAAGAAATGCTTTAAATATAGACCTGAAGATATAAGGTTGAAAGATCAAACCTTTCCTCTTTTTTGTGATAAATTTCTAACAGATAGTGATCCAAATCCAAATAGTTTATTTATCTGGGGCTTTCTGAGTATATGCTACAGTGTATTATTAAGTCTACTGTACCATGATAGTAGTGTCAGTAACCTAGTAGCTCAAACATGACCTACACAGATTTCGAAAACTTTCGATAAGCCTTTCTCTGCGCTAGGAATATTATTTGTGAAATCACAAAGTTCTGTCAGGGAAATGATACTGTTAGACATGAGTCAAAGTAAATAAAAACATTCTTTCAGTTTACTGCCAGTGAAAGTGGAAATTATTCTGATGGTGAGCACGGTAATGAAGAGACCATTTTCTACATAAAATCCAGAATGGCTTCCTAAAAATTTGTAATATTTAACTTAAATGATTTTTCATTATAATGTCAAAACTAAACACCACTCTCACAAGAGTTCTGTACCAGAAGCCTTTTCGCCAACTCAAATATCTGTGTACCCGAACCTCAAGAAGTTTTAGCATTCCGCCCATTTCTATGGTCTGAAATATTCTATAAAAATATGTGACATACATTTCCGAAACTTTTCATCTTTTCTTCACTTATAAAGTTAAATTTTTTTTATATTGCCAAGGAACCATGGACCTTAATATGTGACATAAATTTGAACTTGATACGCCAACCAGTTTCACATAAAAAGAGATCTTAATAAACGAACAGACGGACTGAAGGATAAAACTTACAAAATTATTTTTTTCGTGTGATATTATTACAAATTAACAATTTTCGGGTGCTGTCCTTACCTGTAGTTTTATACCTTGCATCTTGCCAAATTTCATAATGCTAGGTCAACGGGAAGCACACTATAGGTTTTGATGAGTGAGTTTTCGGGTTTCAATATACATAAATGGCCGTAAATTTTGACTGCATTGACTTAGAAGTTTAAAATTATTAAACCGCCAAGGGACCGTAGATCTTAGTATGTGACATAAATTTTAACTTGATGCGTCTACCCGTTGTTGAGAAAATAAGGTTCTTAACAGTCTGACAGATAGACAGACAGACAGACAGACAGACAGACAACAAATCGGTAATATAAGGGTTTTATTCTTACAGACTGAGGCATCGAACCTTAAAAACTGAAATTCTTCTCTCTCTCTATGTTCTGGTAAGGATAATGGACACTCAGCCAACTCTCTAGAATGTGTCCAATGAAGTCGCTTATCTAAAAAGTTTCCTACTGTACTTACATTGCGGTGAAGTTGGTTTCCCACACACCTGAAACTTTCTGGCAGATTAAAATTATGTTCTCGATCGGGACTCGAACGTAGGACCTTTGCCTTCCTTTCTAGCACGTGAGATATACAAGCACTACTCATGATCCGCCCTCACAATATTACTTTCGACAGTACCCCTCCTCCTACCTTCGGCTACAGATTGAAAAATTGCTTCTGTAATGAAAACCTGCAAAAATGGACTTATCAATGCTGGAAGACCCAAGCCGAGCGAACGTTGCCAGATTGCACATTTCGTTGTCATACAGCCCCAGCCTATGGCTTGACGGAACGGGCTACCATCCGTTACACGACATCATCACCTCTGGTTCACACTGTCAATAATTTGAACAGCATGCGTTATATTTATAGCGTATTAATCAGTTACTTAGTTTCATGTTCCATGAATCATTTCCACAATAAATTGTAATGATGTGGAAAGAGTCATTTTACATCCACATTGTAAATTAATTTGTAAATGTGGTTACAGGCTGAACATTTATAAAATTTTATTTATTTTTTAATTTTTGTTAGATATACAAATGTGAGGCAGTAATTCCTATACACCACTTTTACACATTACAATAACAGAAATTCCTCTAGAAAATAGAAGGAGTTCTCAAGAACAAACTTTTTCAGTTTGTTTTCAAATTTAAATTTGCTGCCTGTCAGACATTTTATGTCGCTTGGTAAATTATCAAAAATTTTAGTTACAGCATTTTGCATCCCTTTTTGAGATAATGTCAACCTCATTGTGAAGTAATGTATGTCAGTTTTCCTTCTGGTATTTTAATTATGCACATCATTGTTCCTTTTGAACTGCAGTGGATTACTTACAACAAACTTCATGAGGAAATAAATACACTGCGAAGCAGTAGTCACAATGTCCAACTCCTTAAAGAGATGTCGACAAGATAATCGTGGATGAGCACCACATATCATTCTTACAGCACATTTTTGAGCAATGAGTACTTCCTTTCTTAACGACGAATTGCCCCAGAACATTATTTCATACGACACTACTGACTGAAAATGTGCAAAATATGTAAGATTACTGATTTGTTTTTCCCCAAGATTTGCAATGACTCTGAGAGCAAATGTGGCTGAACTGTTCTTTTAGAAGTTCAAAAACGTGCTTCTTCCTTTTTAAATTAACAATTTTGAAGTTTCCATCCCATTTATTATTTTCTCACTACGTGTTACACTTACCCTTGGTGCAATTTCTCTAGATGTGTAGAACTGAATATGTTGTGTCTTTTAAAACTGAGGATGAGACCATTCGCAGAAAACTAGTCAATCATACTTTTCATAACATTGTTTATCATTTCTCCTGTTGCTGTATGTATGCTTGGATTGATTGCAATACTATTGGCATCTGTAAAAAGAACTAATTCTGCTTTTTTGTTGTACATTAGACAAAAGATTGTTTACAGTTATGAGGAACAATATCAGATCTAAAACTGATCCTTGGGGAACCCCATACGTGATTTCGTCCCAGTCACAATGATGTCTCCAGACTACATTATTTGAATTACTAAGTGTACAACTCTCCGGATTATTTTGGTTAGATATGACATTATCCACAGGTTGGCTATACCATCAATCCTACAAAACTTCATTTTATCTGGGAGAATACTCTGATTCACACCGTCAAATGTCTTAGAAAAGTCGCAGAAGACAACAACTAATGCTATTATCTTGTCTAATGCATGTAACATTTGGTGAGTGAACAAGTAAACGGCATCCTCAATACAACAACTCTTCTGATATCCAAACTGTGTTGAGCTGAGGTTATTATTGTCGCTCAGGTGAGATACTATTCTAGAATACATTAGCTCCTCAAAAATTTAGGAAAATTATGTCAGCAGTGAAACAGGTCGGTGGTTATTGACATCTCTCCTCTCACCTTCCTGAAAGAAGGGTTTCTCTGGAAAAATGCCGACAGTCAGTATGCATTACGTACGTTAGATAAGACAGGGATTATTAACTGGGAACAAATCTTTAGTATTTTGGTGGAAGCACCTTCAAAATCAGGGAAGTTTTAGTTTTGAGAGGATATAATTTTTCTTAAATTCAGAAGAAGATCGTAATACATTCTTATGACTGAATTTTACGAGAGTTGCTTTTGTAACATACAGTTGTGATTGCTATGATTTTTTTCTTGAAATTTTTATCCCTAGACATTGGGCTATGTTTGTCCTGTCTCTCGTTTCAGTATATACCATATAGCATTAAGTCTGTTGTCGGAATTACTGATTTCTGAGATTATGTGCATGTTCCTTGGTCTTTTAATAAGTTTTCTGATTAATTTTGAGTAGGTTTTGTAGTTGCAGCTTTTTACTTGTTCTTGCCATCAGATGCATTTCCATTTTTCTTCAACGAGATACTTTAATCCTTCTACTGATCCATCGTTTTTTACATTGCTATTTAATATCCTTTCTGATTAACTTATGCGCAAAGCTATTTTCAAATAATGATATGAATTTATCACGGAATGAATAATATTTAATGTCAGCATTTTTTTCATCATAAATTTCGTTCAGAGTCATCTCTTGTAAACTATTCTTAAAAACATTTGTGCTGGAGTCATTAATTACTGTAACAGATTTGTACTGAGGAGTATCAGTGATGTAAGGCATCATATTATTTACCCTAACTAATTGTACATCATGATCAGAGAAAGCATTTGTAGGGTTCAAATAAATTTTTCCTATCAGAATCCTTTAAAAAATCTACATTGAAGTCACCACAGACTACTAACTGCTTGCCTGTGTATGGCAGCATAGTAAGGAATCTACATTTCTCATAAGCAATTCAAAATTTCCCATTGGGAATCTACGTACAGTTAGAATTACAGTAAACAATTTTTCAGTATTTATTCACAGACACGTACTTCCGTGTGCCAATAACTACAGAATCTAGTTCAAATGGTTCAAATGGCTCTGAGCACTATGGGACTCAACTGCTGTGGTCATCAATCCCCTAGAACGTAGAACTACTTAAACCTAACTAACCTAAGGACATCACATACACCCATACCCGAGGCAGGATTCGAACCTGCGACCGTAGCAACAGCGCGGCTCCGGACTGGAGCGCCTAGAACCGCACGGCCACCGCGGCCGGCTCAGAATCTAGTTGTGTGAATGTTTTTGAACTTGTGCTTTCTTAGTATGTGTAACAACTCCTCCTTTTCCCATACTAGTTTTGATTGAATAACATGTTAGAGTGTAACCTTTTATATGCAACTTATCTCAGATAGGCACAGGACGTATACCTTTTCAGAGATGTCTAAATTTCTCAAACAGATAAGCTCTTCTATCTTATTTCTCAAACCTATAAAATTTTGACGAGATATGCTAACCTTACTGTTATGTGCATTCTTAAGCAATTTGTGGGGCTCTACTGTTATTCTGACTTCTTTTAGAATAGGATGCGTGAATCCTGATTCTAACCTAAAAAGAGCACATCTCTGACACCAGTAACGACAGGGATCTTGCTGCGTGTGCAGCCGGTGACTGTGCCCTCTCTTCGAAGTCTATTTGGTATTGTGTTTCAACCAGCTACCGTAAGACCACATGCTGCCCGTGCTGTGTTGATCTACCTCTATACAGAAAGTGTTGGACTTTTGCTCTAGCCAGCACGTTCTCCAGAGGTAGACAAAAATGTGGAAACACGACAAACGCAACACGTTACCAGCGCTAATACAGTGTAGGAAAACCTTGGCATTCAAAACAGCTTCCAGTTGTCTAAGAATGGATAAATACAAGTTCTATATGATTTTCGAGAGACTCACACCATTCTTCCTGGAAAGTAGTGACAACCTCAGGTAACGATGGTGAAAGTGGATAGCGATCACATGCCCTTCTCTCCAAAGTGGACGATAAGGGCTCAGCAATATTGAGACCTGAAACTGGCCAGCAGAGAAGCGAAAATTATTGCTCGTGCTCACGAAACCGGTCCTGGACGACGCGAGGTGTGTGAACAGCGACCTCGTCATCTTGGAACACAGCATGACCGCTGGGGAAGAAATATTGTACCATGGGATGGACCTGATCAGCCGAAATGGTCACATCATCCCTGGCAGTAATGCGACTTGCAGAGTAACTATGGGAACCATGCAGTACAACGATATGGTTGCCGAAACCATCACCAAAACCCCGCCATGTTTCACTCTTAGGATGTAAACTCGATAAGCAGTTGGAAACAGTATGAAACAAGACTTATCCTACCAAATGCCTTTTTCCATTGCTCCATGGTCCAGGTTTTATTGCTTCGGCACCAGGTTTTCCTGTTACAGGCATTTGCATCCTGGTGAGTCGTTTTGAAATTACAGCTCGCCCTGCAACTCCCTGTTTATAGATCTCCCTTTGTGTTGTTTCGGTGCTGACAGGGTCCGCGAATGAGACATTCAGTTCTGCAGTGACTTTTGCAGTGGTCATCCTCTGATTTTTCGTCACAGTCCTCTTCAATGACCGCCTGTCGCGATCCCTCAACACGCGCTTTCGTCCGGGGATGTGACTTAGCGGACGATGTTTTTCTGCTCTTCCTGAATTGGATATAAATGTTCGATATTGTGGCTCTTGAAACACAAATCACTTGGTCTACCTTGATTACGGAAGCTCCCACCATACCAGCAACTACCACTGGCCCACTTAGCTCCTGCGTAATGCACTCACAATAATACAGAATACTTTTCTGATCACGACTGACCAGCCTTTAATACCCCCAAATCATCTACAAATTTAATCACGTCTTCTTCATGCAATACTACATACTGGCAAATGGAAGCCACAACGTTGGTATCAGAGATTTATTTAAAATTTTGTCCACCTTTAGTAGGCTATTAAAACAACATAATGTTAAAGTAATAAGTTGCATTACTCAGGCAATTACGAGAAAATCGCAATAGAAGTTTTATGCGTTTATTATCTACCTTGTGTGTAAATGCGTAAAAGTGTAAGCTTAAGTTCGTGGTGGTCAAGTGGTTAGCGTTCGAGCTGCGTAAGGCGAAAGAGTATATGGCCACGGTTCGACTTACGCTGAAACTTAATTTTTAATCCATAGTTTTTTCATCATTGGTCATACGTGGTTTGCATCAAAACTATGTGATGAAAGAGAAACTTTTTTAAAATGTCAGCAAGGTGTGTGTTTCCTTAGAAACTCTGAACATTCCCTATAAATGCGGGAAAACTGCATTCATTCGATGTAGTAGATGCAGTTTCAAATTATGTTTCCCATGTCTGTATGCCAAATACCACCCTGCAACGTGTGATGTCGAGAGCGCATCCGACGAGTAATTGTGCATTACTCTTGTGGTCTGGCACATTGTGACTTACTATATTACTGAATAACGTCATTCGCATCATTATTTATGGAGGTTTGATTAAGGCTTTCCAAGCTTGTCCCTCGTCCTTGAAAATTTAATTAAAAATAGCAAATAGTCAAACAACGTATGAAATTCACTACAACTTCAAGAAAATCCACATGGTTTTTTTATATTACCTCTCAAGTGACATAAATTAAAAAAAGGGACCAATGATGAGAGGAAGAGATTGAAACAATGAGTACTTGTAGGATTCTCAAACTCCCTGGCAGATTAAAACTGTGTGCCAGACCGAGACTCGAACTCGGGCCTTTCGCGGGCAAGTGCTCTACCAACTGAGCTACCCAACCATGACTTACGCCCCGTTCTCACAGCTTCAATTCTGTCAGTAAATTGTCTCCTACCTTCGAAACTTCACAGAAGCTCTCCTGCGAACCTTGCAGAACTAGCATATCAGCGCACACTCCGCTGCACAGTGAAACGCTCATTCTTGCTGGATTTATCTATCGCCTCGTTCCGTTTGCTGCACACGAACACTAACCATCTGAACACACTGACTTCATACAACCAACTACTTCGCAAAGATACATCACGTACAAAATGGACGCGTAAAACTTCTCTTGTGATTTTCTCGGAATCGCCAGAGTAGTACACCTTATTACTTTCATATTATGTTGTTTCAAATGAACGTGGCAGGGGTAAAATACAGGGAGCGAAAGGCTATTTACAATTTGTACAGAAACCAGATGGCAGTTATAAGAGTCGAGGGGCATGAAAGGGAAGCAGTGGTTGGGAAGGGAGTGAGACAGGGTTGTAGCCTATCCTCGATGTTATTCAATCTATATATTGAGCAAGCAGTGAAGGAAACAAAAGAAAAATTCGGATTAGGTATTAAAATCCATGGAGAAGAAATAAAAACTTTGAGGTTCGCCGATGACATTGTAATTGAGTCAGAGACAACAAAGGACCTGGAAGAGCAGTTGAACGGAATGGACACTGTCTTGAAAGGAGGATATAAGATGCACATCAACAAAAGCAAAACGAGGATAATGGAGTGCAGTCGAATTAAGTCTGGTGATGCTGAGGGAATTATATTAGGAAATGAGACACTTAAAGTAGTAAATGAGTTTTGCTATTTCGCGAGTAAAATAACTGATGATGGTCGAAGTAGAGAGGATATAAAATGTAGACTGGCAATGGCAAGGAAAGCGTTTCTAAAGAAGAGAAATTTGTTAACATCGAGTATAGGTTCAAGTGTTAGGAAGTCGTTTCTGAAAGTATTTGTATGGAGTGTAGCCATGTATGGAAGTGAAACGTGGACGATAAATAGTTTAGATAAGAAGAGAATAGAAGCTTTCGAAATGTGGTGCTACAGAAGGATGCTGAAGATTATATGGGTAGATCACATAACTAATGAGGATGTATTGAATAGAATTGGGGAGAAGAGGAGTTTGTGGCTCAACTTGACTAGAAGAAGTGATCGGTTGGTAGAACATGTTCTGGGGCATTGAGGGATCACCAATTTAGTACTGGAGGGCAGTATGGAGGGTAAAAATCGTAGAGGGAGACCAAGAGATGAATACACTAAGCAGATTGAGAAGGATGTAGGCTGCAGTAGGTACTGGGAGATGAAGAGGCTTGCAAAGTATAGAGTAGCATGGAGAGCTGCATCAAACCAGTCTCAGGACTGAAGGCCACAACAACAACAACAAATGGCCTACTGAAGGTGTACAATGTTTGACGTAAATCCGTGATCCCAGTGTCGTGGCCTCCCCTCGTGAGATGACAGACGGCATGGTATGCCTTCTTATATCGTGTCGGATATCCTTTTGACCAGCGTATTGCAGCCGCTCGACGTGTCACGGACTGAAAATGTCGTTGCAAGTCCCCCGAAGCAATACTCTGCGGCCGCTACGGTCGCAGGTTCGAATCCTGCCTCGGGCATGGATGTGTGTGATGTCCTTAGGTTAGTTAGGTTTAAGTAGTTCTAAGTTCTAGGGGACTGATGATCTCAGATGTTGAGTCCCATAGTGCTCAGAACCATTTGAACCAATACTCTGCGATGCTGCCTCTATGGCCGTCCATAACTGCGAAAGGGTTGCCGGTGCAGGATTTTGCGCACGAAGTGACCTGTCCATTACTTCGCATGAATGTTCGATGGGATTCATGCTGGGTGATCTGGGTGGTCAAACCATTCACTCTAATTGTCCAGAATGTTCTTTAAACCAGTCGCGAACAGCTGTGGGCCGCTGACATGGCGCATTGCCATCCGTTGAAGTTCCATCGTTGTGTGGAAACCTGACGTCCATGAATGCCTGAAAATGGTCTCCAAATAGACGAACATCCAGATGACTCAGTCCGTTTCATGTAAACACAGCCCACACCATTATGGAGGCACCACCAGCTTGCGCAGTGCCTTGTTGACAACTTGCATCCATGGCTTCGTGGGGTCTGCGACATATTCGAACCCTACCATCAGCTCTCATCAACTGAAATCGGGACGCGCCTGACAAGGCTATGGTTTTCCAGTCGTCTAATGTCCAGCTGATATGGTCGCGAGCCTAGGAGAGGCGCTGCAGGCGAAGTCGTGCCGTTAGCAAAGGCATTCGCGTCGGTCGTCTGCTACCATAGCCGATTAGCGCCAAATTTCGCCGCACCGTGCTAATGGATATATTCCACATTGCTTTCTGTGGTTATTTCACGCAGTGTGATTTGTCTGTTACCACTAGCAACTGTAGGCAAACGTCGCTTCTCTCAGCCACTACGTTGACCGCGGTCAGATATACACTATTGGCCATTAAAATTGCTACACCACCAAGATTACGTGCTACAGACGCGAAATTTAGCCGACAGGAAGAAGATGCTGTGGTATGCAAATGATTAGCTTTTCAGAACAGTCAAACAAGGTTGGCGCCGGTGGCGACTCCTACAACGTGCTGACATGAGGAAAGTTTCCCACCGATTTCTGAAACACAAACAGCAGTTGACCGGCGTTGCCTGGTGAAACGTTGTTGAGATGCCTCGTGTAAGGAGGAGAAATGCGTACCATCACGTTTCCGTCTTTGATAAAGGTCGGATTGTAGCCTATCGCGATTGCGGTTTATCGTATCGTGACATTGCTGCTAGCGTTGGTCGAGATCCAATGACTGTTAGCAGAATATGGAATCGGTGGGTTCGGGAGGGTAATACGGAACGCCGTGCTGGATCCCTACGGCCTCGAATCACTAGCATTCGAGACGACAGGCATATTATCCGAATGGTTGTAACGGATCGTGCAGCCACGTGTCGATCCCTGAGTCAACAGATGGGGACGTTTGCAAGACATCAACCATCTGCACGAACAGTTCGGCGACGTTTGCAGCAGCATGGACTATCAGCTCGGAGACCATGGCTGAGGTTACCCTTGACGCTGCATCACAGACAGGAGCGCCTGCGATGGTGTACTCAACGACGAACCTTGGTGCACGAGTGGCAAAACGTCACTTTTTTCGGATGAATCCAGGTTCTGTTTACAGCATCATGATGGTGGCCTCTATGTTTGGCGACATCGCGGTGAACGCACATTGGAAGCGTGTATTCGTCATCGCCATACTGGCGTATCACCCGGCGTGAAGGTATGGGGTGCCATTGGTTACACGTCTCGGTCTCCTCTTGTTCGCATTGACGGCACTTTGAACAGTGGACGTTACATTTCAGATGTGTTACGACCCGTGGCTCTACCCTTCATTCGATCCCTGCGAAACCCTAGATTTCAGCAGGATAATGCACGAACGCATGTTGCAGGTCTTGTCCGGGATTTTCTGGATAGGGAAAATGTTCGACTGCTGCCCTGGCCTGCACATTCTGCAGATCTCTCACCAAATGAAAACGTCTGGTCAATGGTGGCTGTGCTACTGACTCGTCAGAGTACGCCATCACTACTCTTGATGAACTGTGGTATCGTGTTGACGCTGCATGGTCAGCTGTACCTGTACACGCCATCCAAGCTCTGTTTGACTCAATGCCCAGGCGTATCGAGGCCGTTATTACGGCCAGATGTGGTTATTCTGGGTACTGATTTCTCAGGACCTATGCACCCAAATTGCGTGAAAATGTTATCACATGTCAGTTCTAGTATAATATATTTGTCCAATGAATACCCGTTTATCATCTGCATTTCTTTTTGGTGTAGTAATTTTAATGGCCAGTAGTGTAATGCCGGAAATTTGGTAATATAGACACAGTCTTCACAGTGTTGATCTCTTATTACTGAATTCCCTAACAATATCCGAAGTGGAATGTTGCAGCGTCTAACTCCAACTACCATTCCACGTTGAAAGTTTATTAATTCCCGTCGTATGGCCATAATCACTTGGAAACCTTTTCACATGAACCACCTTAGTACAAAGTACAGCCCCGCCTATGAACTTCCCTCTTATACCTTGTGTACGCGATACTACTGCCATCTGTAAATGTGCGTATCGCTATCCCATAACTTTTTTTCTCGTCAGTTTATAAGTAAAATTTCGTCATTTGCTATCTTTCTCGGTACTGTAATTTTAATGACCAGTTGTACGTTTTTTGATTAGTTGTGGCACCGCCAGTTTAGCTGCTTAGGACTAGTGCGCTGCTGTCCGGCAGAGAGGAACAAACCGCGCAGTGCGTGTAGATTAGGCAGCGCTATCGCAGCTGGCGTGGAGCGGTGTTTGCGAATGGCGCACAATGAGGGCGGCCGGCGACAGCGCCGCTTCCGACGCGCGTCCAGCCTTATCGCGTGCATTGTCCGACCACACGCGGCGCTCCTCTGCGTCAGACACCGACACCCACGTTTTCTCCGTCCACTCTGAGCCCTTCTTTGCTCCAATTGTCCAGCTGCTTTGAAATAAAAAGATATCCTGCGCTGCAAATGGACTTCGTGCTGCCGAGCACGTACACGGACTAGAAGATATTTCATGGTATAGGAACATCTTCCACATCGAGGATAGCCTCAATACTGATTAGAATCCATGTACACTGACGGAAAAAAATAGCAACACCGAGAAGGAGTTGTACGACATGAACGAAAGTTGGTAGACCTATTTCTACATCTGAAAGATGATGTCTGTTCAAATTTCGCACCAGTCCCATAAAAATGGCGCTAGTAGCGCCACTATGAGGATGCAAATCAGATTTGCTTTAAATACACGCTGTAACCAGAATGAGATTTTCACTCTGCAGCGGAGTGTGCGCTGATATGAAACTTCCTGGCAGATTAAAACTGTGTGCCGGACCGAGACTCTAACTCGGGACCTTTGCCTTTCGCTGGCAAGTGCTCTACCAACTGAGCTACCCAAGCACGACTCACGCCCCGTCCTCACAGCTTTACTTCCACCAATACCTCGTCTCCTACCTTCCAAACTTTACAGAAGCTCTCCTGCGAACCTACACTCTGTAACTTTCGTGAAGTTAGTTACCTTTGATACTGGATATGGTGAGTTTATGTTAATCAAGAATGCTTTTAAGGCGGCAAAGACGCCGTTATCAACACCCCACTGAGTTTGAACGAGCTCGGCTGATAGAGCTTCGAGAATCTGGATGTTCCTTCTGCAATATTGCAGAAAGACTTGGCGTGAGAGTAGCCACTGAACATGATAGATGGCAGCGGTGTTCAGGGAAATTTACGGTTGGAAGAAGGCTCTGGACGGCTACGTGGCACTGTCGAGAAGAAAGACCATCGTGTTCGGCGTACGGCTCTGGTGCATCGTAGTGCATCTGCAGCAGCAATCTGAGTATCAGTTGGCACCACAGTGACAGGACAAACTGTTAAGAATCGGCTACTTCAAGGACAGATCCGAGCCAGACGCTCTGTAGCGTACATAAGACTGACCCCAAATCACCATCATTTGCGTCCGCCCCGATAGCTGAGTGATCAGCGTGACGGATTGCCGTCCTAGTGACCCAGGTTCGATTCCCGGCTGAGTCGGAAATTTTCTCCGCTCAGGGACTGGGTGTTGTGTTGTCTTCATCACCATTTCATTGCCATCCGGCCCGCAGGTTGCCCAATGTGGCGTCGAATGTAATAAGACCTGCACCAAGGCGGTCGGACCTGCCCTGCAAGGGGCCACTCGGCCAATGACGCCAAACGTTCATTTCCATTTTCCGTCATTTGCGACATCAGGGGTGTCAAGCTAGATCTCAGTGGAGGGCAGGGTGGGTGTCTGTTGTGTTTTTTGATGAAAGCTGGTTCTACCTTGGTGCCAGTGACGGCCGTGTGTTGATTAGAAGGAGGCCAGTTGAGGGCCTGAAGCCAATCTGCCTGTGTGCCAGACACCTGCAGTAATGCTGTGGGCTGCGACTTCGTACCACAGCAAGAGCACTCTCGTGTTTACCCCATGCACACTGACTGCAAATCTGTACTTCAGTCTGGTGATTCGGCCTGATTGCTGACATTCATGAACAGCATTCCGGGGGGTGTTCTCCAACAGGATAACGCTCGCCCATATACCCCACATACTCTACAAAGTGCCGACCTGTTGCCCTGGCCTGATTGATCACCAGATCTGTCTCCAATTGAGCAGATATGGGACATCATCGGGTGACAACTCCACCGTCATCCATAATCAACATTAAACTGTCCCTGTACTGACCGAACAAGTGCAGCAGGCATGGAACTCCACCCCACAAACTGACATCCGACACCTGTACAACTCAATGCACGCACGTTTGCATACTTGCATTCAACATCCTGGCGGTTACACCGATTATTAAACTACCAGCATTTCACATTTGCAAAACTATATGTCGAGCTTATATTAACTATAATCTTGTAATGATACACACTTAAATATGTTACTCATACAAGTGTCTTCCCGAAATTTCTTTACTCTACACTATTTTCTAGTGCTTCGATTTTTTTTTCGTCAGTGTAGATGAAAGCTGAATTGTGGACAAAGGAATTTTATAACTCTTCTCAAAAAGTATGGCGCCCTCATTTATACCGAAGGAAATTGGAATTGCTACACCACAACACCTTGATCTCCAATGTGTGTGAAATCTTATGGGATTTAACTGCTAAGGTCATCAGTCCCTAAGTTTACTCACTACTTAACCTAAATTATCCTAAGGACAAACACACACACCCATGCCCGAGGGAGGACTCGAACCTCCGCCGGGACCAGCTGCACAGTCCATGGCTGCAGCGCCTAAGACCACTCGGCTAATCCCGCGCGGCAAACACTTTGATCTAACGCTATCGAACTGTTACCGCAGTTTCAGCTAATCTATTATGGATAAGTGGTTAGCACACTGGACTCGCATTGCTGAAGGCGACGGTTCAAACACGCGTCCTGCCATCCTGATTTAGGTTTTCCGTGATTTCCCTATATCACATACCTTTTTTAGATTGAAGTCAGCTGATAGGTATTCCTGCTTAAGGGAAGTCTCTCTAACAAAGAAACCACTTTCTACAAAGCTTGGGTATCCGATTAATGAGGGAATTAGTATATTTCATCAAAATATACAAGGTATTCGAGATAAAGTTAGTGAACTGCTTATAGATGTTGACTCTGAAATTATTGGTATATCTGAACACTTCTTAAATAAGGAGATAATTCAGAGGCTTCCTTTACCAGGATACAGGTTGGCTGGCAGCTTTTCTAGGAGCTCTTTGCGGTGTGGGGGAGTAGCCATGTATGTGAGAAACGGTATCCCATTTGAGTCAATTGATGTTTCAAAGTACTGCACTGAAAAGGTGTTTGAATGTTGTGCAGGTGTGGTTAAATTTAGTGGAGCTAAACTTCTTACTGTTGTTATTTATAGATCCCCAGACTCCGATTTCACAACATTTTTGCTAAAGCTAGAGGAGGTTCTTGGTTCACTTTATAGGAAATACAAAAAGTTAGTTATATGTGGTGACTTCAATATTAATTGTATAAGTGATTGTGCAAGGAAAAGGATGCTGGTAGACCTCCTTAATTCATATAATCTTATGCAAACCGTATTCTTTCCAACGAGAGTGCAAGGGAACAGTAGAACAACCATAGACAAATTTTTGTTCATTCGTCATTATTAGAAGGGCATTCTGTTAGCAAAAAGGTGAATGGCCTTTCAGATCATGATGCACAAATTTTAAGTCTAAAAGATTTTTGTGCTTCAACACATGTTAAATATAGTTACCAACTTTTTAGGAAAGCTGATCCAGTTGCTGTACAGACTTTTGTAAACCTTATCAAGGAACAAGATTGGCAAGATGTTTATAGTGCTGATACAGTAGACGATAAATATAATGCTTTCCTCAAGACTTTTCTCGTGCTCTTTGAAAGTTGCTTTCCGTTAGAACGTTTAAAACAGGGTACTAGCACAAACAGGCAGCCTGGGTGGCTGACTAAAGGGATAAGAATATCTTGTAGAACAAAGTGGCAATTATATCAAAACGTTAGAAACAGTCAAAATCTAAATGCAGCAGCCCATTACAAACAGTATTGTAAGGTGCTTAAAAAAGTTATTAGGAAGGCAAAAAGTATGTGGTATGCAGATAGAATAGCTAAGTCTCAGGATAAAATTAAAACCATATGGTCAGTCGTAAAGGAAGTGGCTGGTCTGCAGAGACAGGTCGAGGATATAGAATCAGTGCGTAGTGGGGATGTCCGTGTTGCTGATAAGTCGCATATATGTACAGTACTTAATAATCACTTTCTGAATATAGCAGGTGAACTAAATAGAAACCTAGTCCCAACAGGGAATCATATAGCGCTCTTAGAAAAAAGTGTTCCGAGACTGTTACCTGAAATGCTCCTCCATGATACTGACAAGAGGGAGATTGAGTTAATAATTAAATCACTAAAGACCAAGAACTCTCATGGATATGACGGGGTATCTAGCAGAATACTGAAGTATTGTTCCACGTATATTAGCTCAGTACTTAGCCATATCTGTAACTTTTCCTTTAGCAGTGGTCGGTTTCCTGACCGATTAAAGTACTCGGTAGTGAAGCCACTTTATAAAAAGGGAGACAGGGATAATGTTGACAATTATAGACCTATTTCTATGCCATCGGTGTTTGCTAAAGTTATCGAGAGGCTTGTATATACAAGGTTACTGCAGCATTTAAATTCACATAATTTGCTGTCAAATGTACAGTTTGGTTTTAGAAATGGCTTAACAACTGAAAATGCTATATTCTCTTTTCTCTGTGAGGTTTTGGACGGATTAAATAAAAGGTTGAGAACGTTAGGTGTTTTCTTTGATTTAACGAAGGCTTTTGACTGTGTTGACCACAAAATATTACTGCAGAAGTTGGAACATTATGGAGTAAGGGGAGTAGCTTACAATTGGTTCGCCTCCTACTTTAAGAACAGAAAGCAGAAGGTAATCCTCCGCAATATTGAGAGTGGTAATGATGTTCAGTCCCAATGGGGCACTGTTAAATGGGGCGTTCCCCAAGGGTCGGTGCTGGGGCCACTGCTGTTCCTTATTTATGTAAATGATATGCCTTCTAGTATTACAGGTGATTCAAAAATATTTCTGTTTGCTGATGACACCACCTTGGTAGTGAAGGATCTTGTGTGTAATATTGAAACATTATCAAATAATGTAGTTCATGAAGTAAGTTCGTGGCTTGTGGAAAATAATTTGATGCTAAATCACAGTAAGACTCAGTTTTTACAGTTTCTAACCCACAATTCAACAAGAACTGACATTTTAATCGGACAGAATGGGCATGTTATAAGCGAGACGGAACAGTTCAAGTTCCTAGGCGTACGGATAGATAGTAAGCTGTTGTGGAAAGCCCATGTTCAGGATCTTGTTCAGAAACTAAATGCCGCTTTATTTACCATTAGAACAGTATCTGAAATAAGTGACATTTCAACACGAAAAGTAGTATACTTCGCATATTTTCATACGCTTATGTCATATGGTATTATTTTTTGGGGTAATTCTTCTGATTCAAATAGGGTATTTTTGGCTCAAAAACGGGCTGTTCGAGCTATGTATGGTGTAAGTTCGAAAACCTCTTGTCGACCCCTATTCAATAGTCTGGGAATTTTGACATTGCCCTCACAGTATGTATTTTCTTTAATGTCGTTTGTTGTTAGCAACATTAGCTTATTCCCAAGAGTTAGCAGCTTTCACTCAGTTAATACTAGGCAGAAATCAAATCTGCATGTGGAATGCACTTCCTTGACTCTTGTGCAGAAAGGAGTGCAGTATTCTGCTGCATCCATTTTCAATAAGCTACCACAAGAACTCAAAAATCTTAGCAGTAGCCCAAACACTTTTAAGTCTAAACTGAAGAGTTTCCTCATGGCTCACTCCTTCTATTCTGTCGAGGAGCTCCTGGAAGAGATAAAAAATTAAGCAAATTCCAGTGTTACATTCTTGATTTTCTTTATTTAAACTAACGACTTGTTTCATTTTATGTGTTTCTACAATCGTGTTATAATTTCATGTATTGACTCGTTCCATGACCATGGAGACTTCTCCTAAATGTGGTCCCACGGAACAATAAATAAATAAATAAATAAATAAATAACAAATGCCGGGATGATTCCTTTGAAAGGGCACGGCACATTTGAATCCTTCTCCTTGCCGCAATCCGAGCTTGTGCTCCGCCTCTAATGACCTCGATGTGGACGGGACGTTAAATCCAATCTTCGTTCCATTATGGATATTATGGAACATGTGACTGTTATTAATGGAACACAAGTAGCTGAAGCTGTGGTAAAGTGGCTACTCTAACGGAAATTTAATTTTCCCCAAACCATGTTTATTGACAGAAGCACGCCGCTTACACATTTTCAGTTGACATTTTATAAGGTATCCGGCCAAATTCGTTTGAGTGAAAAAGAAAATACTATATAGGAACTATACGTATATTTCTGGAGGCTTACACAGTGGCCACATTTCCGTACACAGCAGCGTAAAGGGCCTAGTGCCATTCTGCCACCATCCCGTGTTTTTTGTTCTGATTTTCGGACATGCATGGTGGTTATAATTAAAGTTTCGCTACTTGAGAGGGACCCAATGAGAAAGGAGCTATCTTAGGGTAAAGAAACTTTCTGGAAATATTTATAGGGACATGAAGAAGAGGAATAACGAATAAACTATCGAAAGAAACGCATTTTAATTTCCACATGAGCGGATAACATTTGTTAAATGCTTATCGTGTTTACGTTTCAGGTTGCAAACATTGCTCAGTGTGACAACCACCCGTGTCCACGACATCCTGGAGCCGCACTAGAGATTCCATTTTACAACTGTTCGCAGCACATTTCGAGCGGTGTACCATGGAATGTTCAAATGTCGTGCCACACCTCATGCACTTCTTCAAGATAGCACATTGAATCCAGCATTCCCAGCCATGGCAACAGTAACTTGTGCGACAATTTGTGGCGCAATTGGCCATCAGCCTCTCCCAGGAGCGATTCCCAAATTGCCAATTTATTCGAACTTCCGATTCATGTTCTTCAACTTCGGTGCAGAAAGAGGACCTCTCTGAATTTCTTTAATGCTTCGATACTTGTGAAGCAGCAGAATTATTGCTTTTATTTTGATAAAACAGCCTCACAAGTAAAGCCATACTCACTCTGTCAAGACCCATGTTGACTGCCTGCAGCTACATTGCCCACTGATGCTCGTGTTTCAGCTCTACGTCGCCGTACCAGTATCGGCGCCTAATGGCAAGTCATGATAATAACATCACCAACAAGGCAAATCCTGCAGCGCACAGTCTGAACGTCATTCCTATATAGTAGGGTACCTATAGGATAAGCAGTTTCCGTCTACAATGGCTCAAGCAGCGAAAGTTTAAGTATAACCATCCTGTATTATCTACACAGCTTGATGCCCTAGAATCTGAGACATCAAGTGACTGGAACAGAACGTTTTCACTTGGATTTTTGTATCAGGACAAATGTAACAGAACAGAGATGATTTTAAATAATATAAGTTAATTAATTCAATACCGTTACAAAGGAATAGAATGACGGATAACACCACTGTACATAAAAGCGTTAACAAGTGGAACTGACTAACTCCTGCTGGGGTAAACACCTTGGCCATTTTTCCCGAGCGGACACCATGTCGGCGTTAGTGGTTCACATAGGAAACTATCAAACCGAAAGAAACAACAGGGACTATATTTTAGGACAAAAGACGTTGTTTAAATATCGATATAGTAAAAAAGTATTACTCTACGTGTAAGTGAGGTAACAAGAGTAAAATAAATGCCGTACGTTACATTAAACAAATGAAAATCTGAAACGTTTTTACTAAAAATAGTGGAAAAAGCTTCTTCTTTCAAACCCACTGACAACATCGATAGCGTATATTAGACCTAGTCTGACCACTTCTCTGCAGGCAGCAGCTTTGTTCAGGGGAAAAAATATGTAATGGCCATTTTTTCCGCCATGGCCATTCATCCCACCTTCCTCTCTATAAAACTGCGACCATTCTGTTTGTAGCGGCCAGGTCGATCTCAAGTGAATGTAGATGCACTGATGAAAGGTCACAAGAAGCAGCGATCCTCGAGACCCATACTTTCCAACTCACCTAATGATGGTGTGAGAAGCTATTGGCGATGACAACAGAACAGATTTGGTAACTGTTCAAAGGCGTCCGAATGCTCGCCACTATGTGGCAACAACGGTAAATCCTGTTGCCATACCCTTCACGAGCAGGGTACCCAACAGTACATTCGAGAAGGCTAATGCAAGACCGCACACTGCAGTTTACACAACAAACGTTTTGAGGAAGTACGAATAGCTGAGTGGCTTGCCTTGTCTCTTGAGTTGTCACATATATGGTATTGTTTTAATTATTCATTGCAGATTTAAAGATCTGTTACCTGATATTTTAAAACTGGTCGTCTATATTACAATTTTCGTCTGGCCTCATTTGGAGTTTTTGTTCTGTTTTTATCTGCAACATTTGATGAAGAATAACACATTTTTAAAATGACAATAATTTGAGGCTGGAACATAAATAAAATTTTGTTGTTTTGAGAAGACCGTAAAAAGATGATAGGATAGAGAAGAGATTGGTTAGTGCCATCACCAATTGTGACTGGCAGTGAATACGTCGGAATGATTTCTTCGAGCGTTGACCGCCAGTCACAACAAAATAGTTTTTAGTTAGTAGTACAAAAATGGTATTGCTAATCCTACGCCTTAATATAATGTACTCATCCGTGTACAACAATGGGTGTTTTCTTGTCTAGAATGACAGCAACTTACACTGCATGTACTGTAGTTCGCTATCCTTAACTATTATTTGACTGATATGTATAATTTGTCAGTGCATTTCGGCATGTAATTCTGATTCATATTTATAAGTGTCTTATTTACTGTTACATCTCATTTTCCTCCTCCTTCTCCTCCTGTTCCTCTTGAGTGTCACTGTTTCCACTGTCACTGTGGGTGTCGCTGTCCACCCACTGGAGATTGTTGTTGCGTTGCACATAGGCATATCTCTTATGTCGTGTCCGCAGGGACTCTTCATGTGATTCTGAAACACTGCTTGTTAATGCATTTAATTGTGCCCGTTGTTCTTCGTCTCGTATTTCTGTGTATATATGTATGTCTGTTTCTGTGTAGTCTAAGTGCAGTGTAGGTCTCTCTTTCTCGTACTGCCCGCAGAAGCGGACATTGTGTTCTGGGAACCTTCTTCCATGCAAGTGCATGTAGGTGTCTGTTTCAGACTCACGCGGTTTAAGTGCGTGGGATAATGTTCGCGTCCAGTAAAGAAATACTCGTATACCATACCGTGGCTGGAATCGATACGTTTCATTGTCAATCGCTCTCTTATGTCAAGGAGGAAGTCCTACAGTCTACATCTCATATCATTTTCATCCCACTTACCTTGCCATGTATCCAAACGCCAGCTTTTAAGCTGATTTGTCGTCTGTATCGATACACCAGATACTGTGTGTACTTTATCTAATCTCTCCACATTTAACCAGAACATTGCAGCTCTGTATTTGATCGTGATATTTCTGGAGCATATGCCGAGCACTACACGCAGAGCATCCACTTAGGTGGTGCCGAAGACTCCAGACACCCTAAGTAGGACACTTCTCTACCCTCACCTGACTAACGCTTTGTTGGTGACCAGGTTCACTCAGTCTGTGCGCCTATGTGCTAGCTACGAAGCTGAGTACTGACTGGAAGAGCGCAGAGGGGTATGTTGGTACGACTGGTAAAGGTAGTCTGTAATATTTTGAATTTAGCCACACCTGTTTACGTCGTATTTTTTCCTGCTTTGTCCATTGTTAGCCTTATGTGTAGCTGGAATTTCAGTTTCTCATCTATGTGTTCCACAGTGTAACATGTGATCGTTTGATGTTTTTGTCCCCTATTTTAACTAAAGGATTCCTTTGGAATGATCATTTCAGTAATGTGCATGTTGTTTTACTTTCGGCTATCCTAAGTTTGTTGTTGTGACATCATCGTATGATTGTTTGTAGTATTCCACTTCCTTTCTCTTCTAGCTGGGCTCTGTCGTTTGCAGTGACTACAACTAGTAGTTCATCTGCGTAGGCGACAATTCCGTCTGACCTGCCATCCCCATCTAGAAGATTGTTACGTCCCAGAAAATGGGCCCACAGATAGACTGTTCGGACAGTATTTGGTAATTATTTTAATTACTTATCGGCTGTTTTTCTGCCATTTGATACTCGGTGCTTACAGTAGTCTAGGAAACTGTTGTGCTGTGATTGCGATACCTCCAGATGCCCTAACCTTTGAGACATTGCGGGTCACCAGGAGTTATTAAATCCCCGGCAATGTCACTCGTTATTGCCATGACATATTTCTCTTTGCAGTATTAACTATGTTTCGAGCATGACTGATGGCGTCATCTATTGATTTACCTGGTTCTAAAGCTGAATTGGTTTTGGTTCATGATCCTGGAAGCTCTGTGGGTTTGCAAGAGCTTACACTATAGCTTCTCCTGAATCTTTTCTAGGACGTTTATAAGGCATATTGACCTGTAGACTTTTGGTTCCGAGGGATCCCCGTCAAATGATTTCTTAATAATGACTGCTTTGGAGGTTTTCCATATTGTATGTTCCCTGTTCAGCTGTAAGATATCGTTCAGTAATGTTGTTAGGAACGGACCGACCTGCGGTGCTAGTTTTTTCAGTGTTTCCGAGTGGATACTATCTGGTACAGGTGGTCTTTTGCTTTTTTTTTTTTTTTTTTTTTTTTTTAAACTGCACTGTATTCCTCCATCTCCGCGTAATCGTGCCGTCATTCTGCCTTAACGTTCCCAGAACTAGTGGAGTTTTTATCTTCTCTGTCAGAATTTTGTGCGGTTCTCCCCATATGTTTTGCTCCGTTTGTATTGTTACAAATCGTTCCCACTGTTGTTTAGTGCCTGTCTGTATAAGCCTTGTACATGCCTATATGTGTCAACTCTTATACGTCTGTCTCTATCTAGTATCGCCCTTTGATTTAACTTTTCGTTTGCGTCTGACATCTTGTTTGAGTCTCGTGAGTTCATTGATCCATGGTATTGGTGAGCGTTTTGTGTTCTTTGCCGTCCGCATTGATGTGCTTTGTGTATTTTGTATTCCCTGTGTTAGTTTGTGTGCTCTGCAATCGATATCTCCATTCATGTTTTCTAGATCGTGTTGTTGGATAATTTCCGTTAATTTGTTCCAGTCTGTTTTGTGAAGCAATCAGTCTGTGGTGTATGTTTTGGTTGTTGTATTCTGAGTGTGTGTTAGCGCGTACGTTATGACATTGTGGTCACTACTCGTTATATTGTCGTGTACGGTCCAGTTTGTTACATATGCCATTGCTGCATTATTTACTTGCATAAAGTCGATGTTACTGCTCGTACCATTGAACCTTGCGAATGCTGATATAGGTCCCTCTGTGTTCATTACATGTAATTGTGTTTCTTGTGTTAGGTTGGTGATTACGCGACCTCTGTAATCTGTTCTGTCTGAGCTCCACAGGGTGGATTTCAAGTTAATGTCAGCACTAATCACTAATTTTTTGCCTCTGGCGTACAGTGCTAGGTCCATAATGTAGTTCGCGTAATGTTGTATTTGATTGACGTATTGGACGTACATGGATGCAATCACCCATGTAACTACGGTAACTAAATATTTATTCCATAACTGTGTCATCTTCGTTATGTTATAAGTTATATTTAAAATTACTTCAGCAGCCTTACAGTCACTGCCGCCTGTTATTTTGGTAGCATATGTTGGTAGACAAATTAGTTGCCCATTTCTATTATAAGGTTCTTGTAAGCAAATAATGTCTGCCTGTAGATCTTGTGCTATTTTCGGGATTTCCGCACACTTATAGTATATCAGGGGTAAGATAGGAAGTTTTGTATTTTCATACCAAGTTCCAATCACCAATCTTCGTATCATGACACAGCATGTGTTTCAAGCATGGCATGAAATTCCTAGAGATGATATTCGGAGGCTGTCTGCTTCCATACCACAACGAATACAAGAGTGTATTCGAGCGTGTGAAGGGTTACACTTAAAAAGTGATGTTGCTGCTGGACTTCATAACTGAATGAGATGAAATTTAATCGCTTAGTACCTGTAATGTGAAGAACACTGCAACAAAGTTTACTAACTGGTGCTTCATGACGTAACACTTTCCAATTCCATCAGTGCATGTGACGAATATATATATATATATATATATATATATATATATATATATATATATATATATATATATATATATATATATATATACTCCTGGAAATGGAAAAAAGAACACATTGACACCGGTGTGTCAGACCCACCATACTTGCTCCGGACACTGCGAGAGGGCTGTACAAGCAATGATCACACGCACGGCACAGCGGACACACCAGGAACCGCGGTGTTGGCCGTCGAATGGCGCTAGCTGCGCAGCATTTGTGCACCGCCGCCGTCAGTGTCAGCCAGTTTGCCGTGGCATACGGAGCTCCATCGCAGTCTTTAGCACTGGTAGCATGCCGCGACAGCGTGGACGTGAACCGTATGTGCAGTTGACGGACTTTGAGCGAGGGCGTATAGTGGGCATGCGGGAGGCCGGGTGGCCGTACCGCCGAATTGTTCAACACGTGGGGCGTGAGGTCTCCACAGTACATCGATGTTGTCGCCAGTGGTCGGCGGAAGGTGCACGTGCCCGTCGACCTGGGACCGGACCGCAGCGACGCACGGATGCACGCCAAGACCGTAGGATCCTACACAGTGCCGTAGGGGACCGCACCGCCACTTCCCAGCAAATTAGGGACACTGTTGCTCCTGGGGTATCGGCGAGGACCATTCGCAACCGTCTCCATGAAGCTGGGCTACGGTCCCGCACACCGTTAGGCCGTCTTCCGCTCACGCCCCAACATCGTGCAGCCCGCCTCCAGTGGTGTCGCGACAGGCGTGAATGGAGGGACGAATGGAGACGTGTCGTCTTCAGCGATGAGAGTCGCTTCTGCCTTGGTGCCAATGTTGGTCGTATGCGTGTTTGGCGCCGTGCAGGTGAGCGCCACAATCAGGACTGCCTACGACCGAGGCACACAGGGCCAACACCCGGCATCATGGTGTGGGGAGCGATCTCCTACACTGGCCGTACACCACTGGTGATCGTCGAGGGGACACTGAATAGTGCACGGTACATCCAAACCGTCATCAAACCCATCGTTCTACCATTCCTAGACCGGCAAGGGAACTTGCTGTTCCAACAGGACAATGCACGTCCGCATGTATCCCGTGCCACCCAACGTGCTCTAGAAGGTGTAAGTCAACTACCCTGGCCAGCAAGATCTCCGGATCTGTCCCCCATTGAGCATGTTTGGGACTCGATGAAGCGTCGTCTCACGCGGTCTGCACGTCCAGCACGAGCGCTGGTCCAACTGAGGCGCCAGGTGGAAATGGCATGGCAAGCCGTTCCACAGGACTACATCCAGCATCTCTACGATCGTCTCCATGGGAGAACAGCAGCCTGCATTGCTGCAAAAGGTGGATATACACTGTACTAGTGCCGACATTGTGCATGCTCTGTTGCTTGTGTCTATGTGCCTGTGGTTCTGTCAGTGTGATCATGTGATGTATCTGACCCCAGGAATGTGTCAATAAAGTTTCCCCTTCCTGGGACAATGAATTCACGGTGTTCTTATTTCAATTTCCAGGAGTGTATATACACTCCTGGAAATGGAAAAAAGAACACATTGACACCGGTGTGTCAGACCCACCATACTTGCTCCAAACACTGCGAGAGGGCTGTACAAGCAATGATCACACGCACAGCACAGCGGACACACCAGGAACCGCGGTGTTGGCCGTCGAATGGCGCTAGCTGCGCAGCATTTGTGCACCGCCGCCGTCAGTGTCAGCCAGTTTGCCGTGGCATACGGAGCTCCATCGCAGTCTTTAACACTGGTAGCATACCGCGACAGCGTGGACGTGAACCGTATGTGCAGTTGACGGACTTTGAGCGAGGGCATATAGTGGGCATGTGGGAGGCCGGATGGACGTACCGCCGAATTGCGCAACACGTGGGGCGTGAGGTCTCCACAGTACATCGATGTTGTCGCCAGTGGTCGGCGGAAGGTGCACGTGCCCGTCGACCTGGGACCGGACCGCAGCGACGCACGGATGCACGCCAAGACCGTAGGATCCTACGCAGTGCCGTAGGGGACCGCACCGCCACTTCCCAGCAAATTAGGGACACTGTTGCTCCTGGGGTATCGGCGAGGACCATTCGCAACTGTCTCCAAGAAGCTGGGCTACGGTCCTGCACACCGTTAGGCCGTCTTCCGCTCACGCCCCAACATCGTGCAGCCCGTCTCCAGTGGTGTCGCGACAGGCGTGAATGGAGGGACGAATGGAGACGTATCGTCTTCAGCGATGAGAGTCGCTTCTGCCTTGGTGCCAATGATGGTCGTATGCGTGTTTGGCGCCGTGCAGGTGAGCGCCACAATCAGGACTGCATACGACCGAGGCACACAGGGCCAACACCCGGCATCATGGTGTGGGGAGCGATCTCCTACACTGGCCGTACACCACTGGTGATCGTCGAGGGGACACTGAATAGTGCACGGTACATCCAAACCGTCATCGAACCCATCGTTCTACCATTCCTAGACCGGCAAGGGAACTTGCTGTTCCAACAGGACAATGCACGTCCGCATGTATCCCGTGCCACCCAACGTGCTCTAGAAGGTGTAAGTCAACTACCCTGGCCAGCAAGATCTCCGGATCTGTCCCCCATTGAGCATGTTTGGGACTGGATGAAGCGTCGTCTCACGCGGTCTGCACGTCCAGCACGAACGCTGGTCCAACTGAGGCGCCAGGTGGAAATGGCATGGCAAGCCGTTCCACAGGACTACATCCAGCATCTCTACGATCGTCTCCATGGGAGAATAGCAGCCTGCATTGCTGCGAAAGGTGGATATACACTGTACTAGTGCCGACATTGTGCATGCTCTGTTGCCTGTGTCTATGTGCCTGTGGTTCTGTCAGTGTGATCATGTGATGTATCTGACCCCAGGAATGTGTCAATAAAGTTTCCCCTTCCTGGGACAATGAATTCACGGTGTTCTTATTTCAATTTCCAGGAGTGTATATTAGACCTACACACACCATACATCACTTGTCCTTTTACCCAAGAAAATGTTGCGTTGACAACCTCAAAGCTCAAAACCAAAAACCACCTGTACCAGATATCTGTAAACATATGTATAAACAGTTGAGACATATATATATATATATATATATATAGACATAGCGTCTTAGAAAATAGATTAAGGAAAGGCAAACCTACGTTTCTAACATTTGTAGACTTAGAGAAAGCTTTTGACAATGTTGACTGGAATACTCTCTTTCAAATTCTGAAGGTGGCAGGGGTAAAATACAGGGAGTGAAAGGTTATTTAAAGAAATCAGATGGCAGTTATAAGAGTCGAGGGGCATGAAAGGGAAGCAGCGATTGGGAAGGGAGTGAGACAGGGTTGCAGCCTATCCCCGATGTTATTGAATCTGTATAATGAGCAAGCAGCAAAAGAAACAACAGAAAAATTCGGAGTAGGGATTAAAATCCATGGAGGAGAAATAATATCTTTGAGGTTCGCCGATGACACTGTAATTCTGTCAGGGACAGCAATGGACCTGGAAGAGTAGTTGAACGGAATGGACAGTGTCTTGAAAGGAGGATATAATGTGAACATCAACAAAAGCAAAAGTGGGCCAATGGAGTGTAATCGAATTAAACCGGGTGATGCTGAGGGAATTAGATTAGGAAATGAGACACTTAAAGTAGAAAATGAGTTTTGCTATTTGGGGAGCAAAATAACTGATAATGGTCGAAGTAGAGAGGACATAAAATGTAGACTGGCAATGGCAAGGAAAGCGTTTCTGAAGAAGAGAAATTTGTTAACATCGAGTATAGATTTAAGTGTCAGGAAGTCGTTTCTGAAAGTATTTGTATGGAGTGTAGCCATGTATGTAAGTGAAACATAGACGACAAATAGTTTAGACAGGAAGAGAATAGAAGCTTTCGAAAGGTGGTGCTACAGAAGAATGCTAAAGATTATATGAGTAGATTACATAACTAATGAGGAGGTATTGAATAGAATTAGGGAGAAGACAAATTTGTGGCACAAGTTGACAAGAAGAAGGGATCGGTTGGTACGACATGTTCTGAGGCATCAAGGGATCACCAATTTAGTATTGGAGGGCAGCGTGGAGGGTAAAAGTCTTAGACGGAGACCAAGAGATGAATACACTAAGCAGATTCAGAAGGATGTAGGTTGCAGTAGTTACTGGGAGATGAAGAAGCTTGCACAGGATAGAGTAGCATGGAGATACGCATCAAACCAGTCTCTGAAGACCACCACCACAACAACAACATATATATTAACATATATATAAAGACATAATTATGCCATACAACACAGCTTTATCAAAGAAACGAGATTATTTAAATTGATTGTTCAGGTCGGAGGGGCTAATGGCTTCATTGGGGTAGCAATCTGGAGGACTGTAAGAAATTTTTGTTAATAGAGTACAAAAGAAATTAGATGTTAACAATTAGACGGAAAAGTACATTTCATTGTCACACTATGGGTCCATGTCGGAAACGATAGCAGGTGACTTCAGCAAATACAATGTTGCAGTGGAGTTCCGAGCAGAAGCTGAGTAGATTGCTGCGACATGGCTTAGAACCACCACCGAAAAAAATCTATAGTGCAGGTATCTATAAGACTTTCTGCGGTTCGTGTAAGAAATATTACAACTGTAAGGGAGTTACAAATTAGATTTCGTGAACATGAATACACAAGTAGTGGAAGTGCGTTGGGATATCATTTACTGGAGAAACAACATCAACTTAAAAACACTGAACACGAAATTTGCAGTTTGCATTCTGGTAATAAAGGTATAGTATTGGACACTTTAGAAAAAACTGAAAAATATGAAGTAATCAGGTACATCCAGACCTTATAATAAATGAGCAGATTTCAAGAAGACATAGTTGGTGAGTCTCCATCCCGCTATTCTGTCTTTTAACTGTCTCTATGTTTAGTGAAACTATTAACGACCACACGTAAATTTATTAGCGAGCTGTTTCTCTTAAGTCACATGACAAACGTAAAGATGACTTGTAACAGTGTATTTTTTATGATAGCTGCACTGTTGCCTTGCGTTTTACTGTTGACTTTCTTGCGCAACGGTACTGAGAAAACGAAATAATTATTTAATTAATTTTATTTTATTGAAAAATAATTGTTTTAGTTGACTTTGTATTGGACGTGATGCCTTCTACTTAAATTATGGACGAATAATGCCGAACGTGGTTCTATATGACGTTTTTGTAAAAGGAATGTCTTGTGCTGTACACTGTTTTTAAAACTGACCTTCTTGCACATTAGTGCTGATTGAGCTCCTGTTATTTTATATTAACATTTCCATTTTACATGTCATCAGAAGTGCTGCCCTCTACCAATACGAGCTTGCGTTATGATTCCGTTAGTTATCTATTGATTAGGTCTACTACTTCTATACGACAGTACATGTTTTGCTTGACATTTGTAAGGACGCTATTCATCACTCTTGTCACTGATTATAATAATCTCAGATGGTATGTGCTCCAAACTAGTTCTTCAAAACTATGAACAGTTAAATTAATTTGAGATTCATATAACCTCATATCTTTGGTAAAACTGTATTATGTGATTTCACTATTTGAACTTCTCTTTACTATTTATTATCAGGTCATCTGATGGTGAGCTATGCGCGAAACGTGTCATGACCACAATAAAGGATTCGATACCATCTGAATCTATATTACTTATGAGACTTAACAGTGTTTTTAGATTCACTTTTAGAGTTACATCTCTTACAAGACTTCTGGTCCGATGTACAAAAGATGACAACGGATCGGCCAAATATGGTAATAGTTGACTGCAAGAAATGTGTGTTGTTTTATCCTCTTGCGCGTTAAACTGCTCTAGGTCAACTTCAGTTGCGTAAGGGGAGCCTGTATCAACTAGGTAGATGCAGTCCCCTCATGGGAAAAATACTAGTGGTATTGGAAGAATTTAACCCTAAAGATATTTCACAGACAAAAATCTGTTACTTTTTCCTTCAGGTTAGCCATAAGACACACTAAAAATTGGTATACTGCCACATTATCATTTGATAATTTACATACTGAAAGATACAGTCCCCTCCTGGAAACCATCCTCAGAGAACTGGAGAAACGCAAACCTAAAAATTTATTATAGCGAAAATCAATTACTTTTTCCTTCAGGTAATCCTAAAACCATTGGAAACCATGCAGTGGCTAACCAAGCATTTCGTAATTTTCAAGGTACAGACTGTATACTTCCTGTTGTATTTTCCACACATTAACATGTTCTGTTCCAGGGAACGGTGTGAAAACGGATTTCCAAGAACGCGTTACGTATTTCCTTTCGTTGGTAGCCGAGGTTTTGAGTTTCTTGAACTACAGAGGCCTCTTGTTTGGATGCACCTAGATTGCAAGAGGTTTTTCAAAGCCATGATTGTTTTGTTTATGCAGTTCCAATTGCACTGTATTCACTCGCGTTGATGTCACAAGTCGCACGCCCAGTTCATCAGCTATTTTCTTGTTAGAGGTAACAATTCTCACTAATACACTTCCATCTCAGTGAATAAGATAAGCTTTTCTTCCACTAGTGTTTAGAAAACGCCAACCCATGTGTTGTTCGAACAATGTCTCAGGCAGCGAGAATTCTTAGCAGAAGGTCATTTTCAATCTCGACATGTCTCTCGTATACCAGTCTTTTCACATGCTCCCTTTTCTCCCTAAGAAGAAGGATAAAATCTAATGAACGAGCAAGCCGCGGAGCAGGAGCTGCTCTTCCCATCAAGAAATATCAGACACAGGTGCTCACAAGCAAGAAAAGTAAATTCAATAGGAGTTTCATAATGATGAACAGCATTCGTACACAGACTTCCAGAGGGATATCTTCCTATAAAGTGGGAGTGTGTCTCTCAGAAGCATAGCGCATAATGTATAGTTTAAGAGGCTCTCTGTAGATATAGGCCCATTAACCAGTCATTGACTATATCCACCAAAATGTTCGCTGTATATCCGTGTTGGCGGCTCTTCAAAGCTGTAGCATGGGAATTCTCAATAGCCTGAACATAGCTACTGAGACTATTGAGCAATTCGTATCTTGAGAAATTGGCTAAAAGTTGTACACTAAGGACAGAGCCATCGGCTCAAAAGGTCGTGAGGTCCGAAATTAGCAGCAGTTAAAGCTTTCACTTCCTCTGAAAGTGAAGGGAGTAACTGCTATAGATGCCAGTTCCACGCCAGACAGTGAGACAACTGGGCATTGCCTACAGCAGCCATGCGTTGGAGACTGGGCTGTGTCTGCCACCACTAGCACTAAGTTCCTCACGGGACTTGGAGCCACAGCACCGCCAGCACTGAGTTTCCTGCCCAGGATTTAGCGCCACAGCGTCAGCCGCCGTCTGACTCCTTCCAGGGAGCAACAGGTCGAATCCCAAGCACAACAGTCTACACACGTCGCCGCAGTGGCCACATGCAGAGCCAAGGGGTTGTCCCAGGCATCAAAAAAACAATTTCTAACCTAGTTATGTAATGTATTTACTTATTTTGAATTTCCATGGACTCATGATGTGGTGTAGAATGTGCCAGATTATTGCAGTAATAACAATATGTAAATGGTAATGAGGCTTTTAGTCCAAATCATATGTAAACAGATTCACGAAAACTGAGGTCCAAGGGCTCAGATAATAACAAAGATAATGGTATTAATATTTACGCAAACAAATATTATGACTTATATTCTAATTCACATATGAAGCATTGTGACAGTAATTGATATACCAGTGATACGTAATGAACTCACATGGTAATGCTTAAAATTAACCTCTGTTCACAAAGTACTAAATGTCGTCAAATTTCTTGGAAATAATTGGAAGAGGTATTCAAAAGATAAAGTTGTAGCTCATTTCTGAAATTAACACATTCCTAACGATTTACTTAAAACGAACTGGAAATTTACCATATACTTTTATGCCTCAATAATGTATTCCTTTCTGTACGATTTTTATATCTCTTTGCGACATGTTTCTTTTGTAAATTGTACGATTCTTCTTGGCAAAGCTCATAAGTGAAAAACGTTACTGGCGCGGCATGGCGTGGATCCCCAGCCGTTAGATTAAATGTCTGCAGTACTATCTACGGTGAACTCTACTCATAGGTATGATGACCCCCTTCCGTGTAATGAAGACTTTTGCTTGTGATTGGTTTCCCCAGAAAATGATGACATACGTCATAAGTGAATGGAAATATCCAACGTATGCTGCTTTGATTATTTCCAAGTCACAAACAGATGCAAATGCTGCCGAATTCAGCCTTTTACATACGTCGAGGATGGTCAAGTGATCTGACGAGTCTGGAAGAGTTAACTCTATATTTTTTTGTCTATACATTTTATTTCAACATATTCCTAGTTTTTGTGTTCTGTGTGGAACTGAATGAAGTGAGTCTTGTTAACTTTGAGGGACAGACCACTTGAAGTGTACACAAGATTCTCTAGGACTTAATAAAGATTTGTTAGAAATGAAGTAGGTTGGTAGTTTGAAACCTGAAATTTATCAAGTTTTTTGAACAGTGGTGTGACAATTGCATGCTTGGTTCTGTTATGGGCTGTATATTTATGTAGAGATTCATCAAATATATGACAGAGAACTTTGAGAATAAATTTATCACCTTCTCAATCTCATCTTTTACTATATCGGGTACATGCATCTGGCTAATTTTGTCCTGCCCACAGTTTTGTAGAAGTGTCATGGTTTCAGCCATAAACCATTTACCATCAATTTGATCAGAAACTATAAAAATGATTGTTTAAAGTATTGGCCACTATTTCGTCTTCATCTGCCAAGTTGCCACTCTAACACACTTTGATACTGTATCTATCCTCTGAACTTTTTCCTGTCTCTCTTAACACCACTTCCCAAATTGTTTTTATTCCATTATTTGAACTGCCAGTTCCAAATTTAATTAACACACACTTGGATTTTTAATCTTATTCTTTAGGAAGTTACAGAATAATTTGTGGTGTTCCCTATCCTCAGGTTTATTAGAATTTCTTTCTCTTTGTTTCACGGGGTATTTTGATTCCTTTAGTGAGCCATTGTATCCTGAAATCACTCAGGTTCGTACTGTTTTAAATTCTCTTTGGAAATACGGCTTGCAACAGTGTAAAACATTCATTCAGAATTAGGTTAAATTTATCATTGACATTTTTGGCCCGATATGTTGTATCCCATTCCAACTGCTGCAAGTGCCTGCTGGAGGTCTTCAGAATTTCACTGCTCATTAATCTAAAGGATCTGTTTACAAGACTACTCTTCCTAACAGTGCTTAAATAATGCATTTCCAACAGCTGCCCATCGTGATCAGAAAGGTCATTTAAGATTTGTATTATACATATGTTATCAGCTCTGTAATTGTCTACATAAATACTGTTAATCAGCGTGTGCCTTCTTTGTCGCTCTTGTAGGAAAGTCCTTAGATTCAAAGAGCTCGTTATATTTTCAAAATCTGTCCTATTATTATTACAAGTGAGAAAACTCACATAAAAATCACCAAGCACGATTATTTGTTTAGTTTTTGAGAACTAACTAGTTAAAAGAGATTGTCCTTGCTTGAGGAATATTCTCAACTCTATGAACAGTAATCACATAAACATAGACTATATTAACGCAGAGATCATTACACAAGGCCTCAAAATGTTGATTAGTACAATAATTTTTTTACATCTATAGACATATATATATTGCGTTATTTTGAACAAATGCTATCACTCCATCTTGCTCCACAGTATTTCAAATGTAGTAAGCTGTACTTATATACTTGCACCCTTTCAATCCTTTCCTTCATATGATGTTCAGTAAAACATTTTAACCGGAGTTGTTTATTGCGTCGCTGTGATTAATGCAAAAAGGCAGCTGGCCCAGATAGTTTCTTGGACTCATTATAATCTGGCGAATGATACCACATTTTTCATTTTCTAAGTTCTTTCTTCTACTAGTAGTGTTCCGTGGAAAATTGCAGTTAGAATCTATAGGAAGTGCACCTGAAGTTATTTGAGTTGTGAGTTTCCTCGATCATGTACTCCTTATGCTTGCCTCTGATACAACTAACGATGGTGGAGGCACATTAGGTGGTGAAAGGTGTTGCACTGATGAAGATCCTGGAAGGATCAGTGTAGACGAAATGCCTTTCGTTACTGATGAAAAGTCTACAACAGGTGAGTTTCTGCAACTGCTAATTGCGAAGGAATTGTTGTAATTTTAATGGCTGAATTTCGAGATGGCAAAATCACTGTTGCTGCACCTGAAGTTTGAGGTAGTGTTTCTGTTGGTTCTTGCATTGTTTGCAACAAAGAAATTCAACACCAAACTGACAAAACTGAATGTATTGTGCGTCTTTCTACATCAGGGCAGCCACTTTCTTCATAAACTGACACCATGTTTTTCTCACACCATCATCAAAGATTCATCCAAACAAATCCTTTTTCTTGAAATCATAAAATATATATTCCTTATCCCCATAGCCAAAATCATTCAGCGCAAAGATTTAATTCTCATCAATTCGTCGTTTCTCGACTTCCGTTCTAAACTAACAACAAAAATACTCTCTATTACCTTTTATCCACATACTTCCTTCATACCTCTAGCAAATCCCCCTCCCAGCCTTCACGACTTCCTACTGCTTTTACTGTTGTCACCAAAGTCGTCGAACCAGAAATCATCAAGGCAGTGACGTGTAGTAAAATTTTCGTTAAGGTAAGCTGTATCCAAAAGGAATCATAAGTAATTTGAAGTATGATACTATCTTCCGAGTTATGAATGTTTGAAGGTTCCAAAAATTATAGAGTCAAAGATGCTGTCCCTATTTGTAATTCGGCCATCACTGCTCAAAAATTTTGCTGTAGATCGTTCTAATTTTTGTTCCCACATTGATACCTAGGAGGTTTATTAGGAGATCATAATACGTTATTCATGAATTATTCTTTCAAATCCGTTATGCTTCGCTCTCAACATTTCATACATCAATTTTTGTTACACAGTCCCTATTGTCGTAAGCTCTGGCTGCAATATATCAAATAAGGCTTCAGAGAGAGGCAAAATGTCTACAAAAGAATGTAGAAGGAAACTGAAACTGATGCCTTACATCGCTATTTCATATGCAAGGGCAACAGTACAGACTTCTTCGTTCCAATTCCCATATGTGTGTCTTATGTTCCTGAAATACCAGTTCACTGCGATGAAAGTCTTTACCCAAAAAAGGGCGCATAACTTCACCAGTAGTATCTCTACTTGTTCATCTAGATCCCTGCATCTTTTGACTGACTACAAAACAGTAGAAAGACCTTCCGAAATGAAGAAAACGATTTTGCAATATTTGACACGGCTTGCTCAATGAGAAGAACGGTTTGTGAACGTGGCAGTAGATAACATCTTTATCAGTCTTTAATCCAATGTGTTCACATTTTGAGCGATAACTCCAGCTGCATTGTAATCCTTAATATGCTCATGAATTTTAAAAACTTTTCATAGACTTGACCAACAGCTGTGCCTTGGCGAATTAATGAGGAGGCTTGTGAGCAACTGAATATATCAGTCGCTTCATTCAGAACAACTGACGCAAAATTTGTTTCACTTTTCACCTTTATTATTTTATTCATGAGTGTGTCTGAAACAAAGGTAGTCAAATAGTTCTGTATTAGATCTGACACTTCTCTAAACACAAAAGAATGTTCTAAATAAAATTTCAGCAGTTGGGCATGGGACAAAGGATTTCTATTTACGATGCAGTATGCAGATGTCGATTTACCCAGAAGAATAATGCTCTTCTCTTAGAAACTGGAGTAGCAAAGTTGTGTAGCAGAATCAATTCGGCGGTACGTCCACCCGGCCTCCCGCATGCCCACTATACGCCCTCGCTCAAAGTCCGTCAACTGCACATACGGTTCACGTCCACGCTGTCGCGGCATGCTACCAGTGTTAAAGACTGCAATGGAGCTCCGCATGCCACGGCAAACTGGTTGACACTGACGGCGGCGGTGCACAAATGCTGCGCAGCTAGCGCCATTCGACGGCCAACACCGCGGTTCCTGGTGTGTCCGCTGTGCCGTGCGTGTGATCATTGCTTGTACAGCCCTCTCGCAGTGTCCGGAGCAAGTATGGTGGGTCTGACACACCGGTGTCAATGTGTTCTTTTTTCCATTTCCAGGAGTGTATTTAGGTACTTGAAGATATTACGGAAAGCAAATCAAATGCTAACAGGCGCAGATAGAATGGAATTATTTTAAAAATATTTATTATTCTACACAAACAACGATTAGCAGTTTCTCACAGCCTCCTGGAAAATTTACCCAAAACATCTGAAGCAGTCGTGCCATGTGCAAAGCACATTATTTGGATATAGTTCTATTCATATTTTGCTGTTGTCGACGTGACTACATTCAATACGGAGGAAGCATGAATAATAACGCCTTCAGTCACAATTTTTTCCTGTTTTATTGAATCACACGATGCATTTTGCACCCTGTGGGCCCCTCATCAGGTGCAAATTGTTTCAATACATTATTTACCTCCGCTCTTGAGTGAAATGACACGAAATGTATGTTCCTGGCTAGAGAAGGTTTGGTGTTAAGTTTCGAAATTTGCGGTTCAGATAACGGAAAATACGATGAGGAACAGCGAAAATCCTTCCGAGAAATTCAGTAAGAACATTTTTAACGTTTGAATGTCAGAAGACGTTGATTTATCCAATCTGTAATTGTGCATAACATCGCTCAAAGCGCCCATTTATTTGTTCATTTCAAAACACTTCACTGATGCAATTTAATATGAGATGACCAAAGATGTAGTTTGGTATGTAGAGTTAGATAACAGATTTTTAAATAAATTGACATACATAAGGAAATGAATTTAAAATAAGTCTTTAAAATTACTAAACCAACAGTAACTAGCGAAATCTGTCTTGTAATTTTATATGAATTCAGACGTTGTGAGTTAATGGAAGTACATTTACAGTAGTTCCAATAGATCTGAGTCCTTCTCATTGACTTCATTGTTTAGTACTACTAAACTGTTTTCTAACCTGTCGATAATGTGTTTAGTTCACAGAAAATGACTAACTTTTCAATGTGGTTAAATCCGAACACCATCATCTGTGTTTCGAAACACGTCTTCCTTAATAACAGAACAGAAGAACTGGGGACTGATGCTTTATATATTCCACTGTTGTTGAATGTTTGGGAAAATCTTTTTATGTTGTAGACTAGTAAGTGCCACAACTTGTTATTAGTGGAGATTGCATTGTTTTATATTTTTTTTCTCAAATAGATTGGCCTTCTTTTGTGGAATGGGATACTATCAAATATTTTCTCTTATTTTTTAGTGTAGCAGTTTTGAAAGGCGTAGGTTAAAGTGTATCTCATGTAATTGTGTGGATTTGATTTATCATGTTCAGCAGAGTATCTTTTCTCTGCCTGCTTTTGCTCACATTTTCTTTACCAATGAGGACGGTCACGCTAGGAACCTAATGTGCGTGCGTTTATTCTCATTTTCATTACAACCTTTACTCAGCTCAACATGTACGTACAGCCACCTGTCCTCAATATCGATGATCATTCGTTTTGAATGATGGTGGGTGTAATTACAAACGCCTGCAACTGGGCAAATTCAGGGGAAATTTTTGGTTTATCTTGGCAGTGGCAGTTGAACGTAATCTTCGGAGCCGTCCCTGGTGACAACAGTCTGTTGCGACACTCTGTCACCACACTCAGTTGCTCATCCCTAGACGTTCGGTCCTGCAACTAATCCTTTTGAATTCAAGGTCAGGGCTGCCATCTTCATATTTCCTGACGTTAAACAGATTGGAAAATTTTAGGCTGAAGGAACCAGACACTTCAACTCCTGCCTTCTGATAGCAGGAAACCCCTGGTAATTTGTCTCATTGATTGGTCAGTATGTCCTCATCAAGTTTGTTTTTCTCTATGTACGCGGAGGCAGACAGTCTGATTTTTGAACAGAAGTGACCAGGGCGTGGACGAGTCAAGCCGCTGCAAACAATTGATGCTCCGTGGTCAGGTAAATATGACATGCTGCTTCCATGCTCACGCGAGCAATGGTTTTTGGAAGAAAGTTAGTTCAATTTTGAGTTAGGATTCTCCATAACGATTAAGCTCAATCGTTAGGGGCAGTGTGGAATTCTTAGGAGTGATGGTTTTAGTATCGTTTTATGCAAATTCAGATGGAACTGGACTTGATCCTCAATCGGTCACAATTCACTTCATGCATCGTGTGCCCAGTTAAATTTCGTGATTCCTTTTGCTGTTGGTAATGAGCCAGCTTTGATGATTCAGTTATTAATGAAAGGTCGTGAACTTTGCTCTTGATTATTCTATGAGCTTGAATTTTGTGTGTGAGCACTTGCGCGTCTGTGTTGCTTTTCCTTAGGCTTCAAAACCTTGCTGATTAGTTATTGTCAGAACATTATTATCGTTTGCTCTTATGGAACTATTAGGGTTAGTACTTTTACGTGTGTTCCATCTAATGCAGTTTCAGGAATCTCCAAACTCGTGTAACCTGTGAAAGAAAATTATTTGAAATATTCAGTAAAGTGTAAACTCTGATCTGTTGTTCTGGTGTTCAGTAATTAAATTAACATTACGCAGCTATCTCCTTATAGTAGAGAGTAGGACCAATACGCAGTTAATATACGTAGAACTTCAGGCGATTTGACTCACAGTGCCCGAAGATAATATTAAGCACGGTATTTGTGCAACGGATAGCTGTCAGCAACAAAAAGTCTTTGGCATAAGGCGAAAGGCAGTCCCACCACAAAACAGTGTGGTTTCTTTTAATTTGTTGTCTTTTTGTGTATTTTAGTTTCTAAATTATTAATTGTTTTGGCTGTGTGCTCATTGTTTATGGGAGTACTTTATATTGTGTCTAGTACTGTCTTAAGGCTGCTTTCTTCTAAGTTATGTGAGTGTGCTCTGTGTGCATGGGTCTAAATGATACAAGTTTGTGCGTGGTGGGATTGCATGGTGAATTTCATTATGTCTTTGTAGGTGAGTTTTATGTGTATGTGAAACTTGTGGTTTTGCTGGAAGTTGGTGATTTTAGGACCTAGCAAATTTGTGCTTTTGTATTTCTCATGTTATACTGTGAATTTTACATTTTTGTGGAAAGAATTCCATAATGAAAGTTCTTAAAGTTCATCGTATGTGCCATCATATAGCAGCAATCTGTCATCAAAGTACCTGCAGTATTTTTACTTTTGATCCTATTGTTATTTTCCCAATGACTGAGAAATATGTCTGCAGAAAACTTGGTATAAAACTGCCCATGGCAAGATCCTCTTCCTGCTTGTAAACGTTCCAATTGAAGGAGAATTAGTTATGAGGGAATGTTAGTTACAATGTGTCAATGACTTCTGATGTTTCTGAAACTGATAATTTTTTATTTTACCAAGTTTTTAAACATTATCTATAGTTCAAATATTTTACGTTGTCGACAACCGTCAATATTTCGACAGGAGCACACGCTCCCATTTTCAAGGCATAACTGCAGAAAGTAAGCGCTGTCAAGGGAATTTAAAACCTGGGTTTTCAGAGATACATTCCGGAATGATGACATTCACGCACAATGTAAATACTAGCGCCAACACAAACCAAAGATGACCGACGTCAGAATTTATCGATACAACAGACGAGGTGGTATTATCTCACTCCCCCTGTTTCTTGACAAGGGGGAAAACTGGATTCCATGCAGAAGTTAAACAAAAGCCACCATATTTATTTATATGGTTAATTACTAATTTAATTTCAACAGCGTCCTTCGTAGCACTATCCCAATACCTGGAAGTGCATGCCAGAATCTCCATGGTGTTATATATCATGGGATGCCCGGTGCCAAGACAATGTTCAGCAACGGCGGATTTGCTCGGCTGTAGTAAGAGTGAATGACGCTTATGCCAGTACACCGGTTCTCTACCGTCCTGATAGTCTGACATGCCATAACTGCAAGGAATACGGAAGACACCCGGCTTGCGCAAATCAAGTTTATCCTTCACGGAACCTGAAAGGAACCTGATCGTGGAAGGTCGTCGAAAAACACACTTCACATCATATTTCCGCAAAATATGACCAGTCCTGTTCTAAATGCGTCCCTGCGTAAGACAAAAAGGTCGTAGACTTTGGTGGCACTCACCCAGTGTACAGTTGGTCGTTAGCGCAACGCGCGCCTGATCTGCCTTTCACTAATCCTGACGAAAGAGGACTCTGAGCTGCATTAACTCAGTTGACAAACTCTCAGGGTCGAGATTACATGGGCCCTGTGAACCAAGGTACGAAGTACCTCTTTACGTTGAGCCAGTTGGTAACAACTGTTAGCCTACATATACAAGTTAGTGTGAGTAGTTTTCCTACACACGGCTTGTCTCAACGTACCATCAACCTCATTCCTGACCAACACATCAAGGAAGTGAAGAAAACCTCCTTTGCCACCTACATCGTGCAAAAAAATATCCCAGTGGATTGAATTCAGATGTTCTAAAAAGTCGTTCAAATTCTCACTGTCTTGGTTTGCGTAACGCGGGTGTCTATCGTATCCTTTGCAACAATGGCATATCATACACTGGTCAGACTATTAGGACTACGGAGGACTGGGTGTACTAAGCATAAGTGTCACATACGCTTACAATAGCCGAGCAAATCTGCCACTGCAGAACACTGTCTTGGAGTATAAAAACACGGAGATTCTGGCATGCACTTCCAGCTATTGGGATAGTGTTAAGAAGGAAGATGTTGAAATTAAATTAACAAGTAACCTTACAAATAAAGATGGTGCATTTTGTTTAAATTCCGCGTGGAATGCAGATTTCTCCCTTGTCAAAAAACAGAGGGCCTCAAATAAGATCCACCCGTTGATTTTTAATTTCAGTATCGATAACTTCTGACGTCGATCGTCTTTGGTTTGTAAAGGTGCTAGCGTTATAGTATCTGTGAATGTTATCTTTCCAGAGAGTCTCTAAAAACAGAGGTTTTAAATTCTCTTATACAGAGCTTACTTACTCAGGTTATGCCTTGAAAATGGAAGGGTGTCTAAATATCGGCGGTTGTTGACTACGTCACCCGGCTCCATTCCCGTAAGTTATGTGAACATTACGCCAGGAGAAACCCAGGTCTCACATTATCTCTAGTGTTTCCTTTGTTGGTACATTCATAAATAGATGAATTACGTCGAAATACGCAAACTTGGCACCTACAGGAATTTCTATAGCTTTAATTTAAGTTTATAAGTATGACTCTTTTCGAAGATGTATACAATGTGTGGAGAGGTCTCAGCTACTGTCCAGTCCAGTACCCTTACAAAGAAAGGGAGTTGAATAAAACTATAATCACATTTGAATCAAAGTTTCGAATTGCTTATGGAATCGTGAGTTCAAAGGTGACCCAGTTAATTAAAAAAAATCAATGAAATTAGCCTTTAATTCATAAAATACACAACATGGCGAAAAGCAGCAGATGTTCCGGCGCCGTTCCTTTCTAAAACAAGCCACAGCAACACCGGTGTGTGGAATGACTAACCTCGCCCGCGTTTGGAGAAATTGTGCCGACACAGGGTTACCAACCTGAGCGCTGGGGAGCCGAGCGGTCCCCTCGGCCGAAAGCAGTAGGAATGATTTGCATTGTAATCCCCATTCAACTAGGTTACAGAGACCTTTTGTCTGTCCGAGGAGGCAGTCTACCGTGCTGCGTGTGAGGTCACGAAACTGCTGAGAAACGCTGTCTCAGCCACATTTCGTTGTAGTTCGTAGTCAGCTCCACTTTATGATTAGGAGTAGTATGGTGACTGCCATTATTTCGCGAAAAATTTGTTGGAGATAGCCATGTGTAGATTGATTTAGCTGTACCTAAGACCTTTTTCTGTCCGAGGAGGCAGCCTACAATGATGCGCATGAGGTCACAAAACTGCTGAGAAACGCCGTCTCAGCCCCATTTCATTGCAGTTCGTAGTCAGCTCCACTTTCTGATTAGGAGTAGTGTCGTAGCTGCCATTACTTCGGGAAAAATTTGTTGGAAGTAACCATGTGTAGATTCAGTTAGCTGTAGTTAAGACCTTTTTCTGTCCGAGGAGGCAGCCTACAGTTCTGCGTGTGAGGTCACAAATCTGCTGAGAAACGCCGTCTCACCCCATTTCATTGCAGTTCGTAGTCAGCTCCACTTTCTGATTAGGAGTAGTGTCGTAGCTGCCATTACTTCGGGAAAAATTTGTTGGAAGTAACCATGTGTAGATTCAGTTAGCTGTAGTTAAGACCTTTATCTGTCCGAGGAGGCAGCCTACAGTTCTGCGTGTGACGTCACAAATCTGCTGAGAAACGCCGTCTCACCCCATTTCATTGCAGTTCGTAGTCAGCTCCACTTTCTGATTAGGAGTAGTGTCGTAGCTGCCATTACTTCGGGAAAAATTTGTTGGAAGTAACCATGTGTAGATTCAGTTAGCTGTAGTTAAGACCTTTTTCTGTCCGAGGAGGCAGCCTACAGTTCTGCGTGTGAGGTCACAAATCTGCTGAGAAACGCCGTCTCACCCCATTTCATTGCAGTTCGTAGTCAGCTCCACTTTATGATTAGGAGTAGTGTGGTAGCTGCCATTATTTCGGGAAAAAATTTGTTGGAAGTAACCATGTGTAGATTCAGTTAGCTGTAGTTAAGACCTTTTTCTGTCCGAGGAGGCAGCCTAGAGTTCTGCGTGTGAGGTCACAAATCTGCTGAGAAACGCTGTCTCACCCCATTTCATTGCAGTTCGTAGTCAGCTCCACTTTATGATTAGGAGTAGTGTGGTAGCTGCCATTATTTCGGGAAAAATTTGTTGGAAGTAACCATGTGCAGATTCAGTTAGTTGTAGTTAAGACATTTCGCAGCAGAACGCTCATAGCAACTTTGTCTTTGTCCATGGTTACGATGCAGATATATGATTTATACCATGAACAATCAGCTTTACGATTCCACCAGTATTAGAGCAATAGGCTTAGTTATGCAGCTCCAGTCTGTGCGCTCGTATTACGTGACTCGTCATTGCTAACTGCTTTCGTTTCTCATTAGATTCTGTACGTGTATGTGCGTTTAACGTGACCTACAGGAAGGCAGCAGATCGCTATATAGCCCAGAATTGTGGGCTTGCTGAATCTTATTTTTTAAGAAACTGCCTCATATTTATCTGTCTTTAACGAGAAAATAACCACTATAATTACAGTTGTCCATCTGTTACTGCTCTGTAATTTCCTCCTGTTCCCGTCATTAATCAAGTCCATTATATTAGTCAAAGAATACCCTGCAGTAGCAAATGTAGTTTAATGTCCCCACAGTCAACGTAACAGAAGACGAGCAGGAGAGATCGGTTTTATCTGCTGGCAGGAAAAATGTTAACGGGCAGATCCACTCATTTACATCCCATCAAATCTCTATAGATTTAGCAACCTGTTCTAAAAGTTGCTAAATCATTGTGTCCCTACTGAGTATGACTTATCAAAACCGTAGTACTGCTTAAGAACTTCGCTTAGTAATTGAATTTTTTTAAAACTTGTATTTTTATAATTATCAATGAATGTTATGGGAACATCAAGAATATGGATTTCTCGTCTGGTTTTCATTCTTGGGTTGGTCGGTTTCATTATAATACACATTTATTTGTTGTTCTGTGAAGAGGAAAATGTATTTATTAATAATCTTTCTGATTTTGTTACAGAAGTTTGCTGTTGGATCTTGTTTAAGCTCAGTTATATTGTTTTCAGAAGAGAAAGTCAGTATCTTAGTGATATACTAAACTTTTTCCATAATTATTACACAGTTTCTTTTGTCAACTTTCACAATAATGGCACTGTTTTTATTAAGTTTCATATTTCTGCTGTTTATAAGTTTCTCTCTTAATAAACTGCTTTGACCTTTCTTTATAGTTACATGTCTCCTTCAGAATGATTCCATTTATGTTGTACAATAATCTGGTGCTATTTAGCTCAACTATTCAGCTGCTTACATAGGCATTTTAGGTTACTACTGTTTAATCTGTATTATACATTGTGTTTCACCTCCTTCCTGGGTTGTTCTTTTACAATAAACATGGTGTCAGTTTGCTGGATGAATCTTTCATAAGACTATAGTTTATTGGATGGATGATTATCCTGTTGCTTACGACATTTTAGTTGTATGGCTTCTAACATCATATGCTATCTATGTACGATTTCACTTTCCATTTTGTTTACAGTACCTTCAACATATTCTTCAGAAGATTTCAGTTCTAATGGGTGTAGTATATTAGTTAATTCTTACTACATGTAGTAATAGCATTTAATAATTTCTTATTTTTTCTGATACTGAGAATTTATTTCTAACTTCATCCACAGTACCTCAAATTTCTTTTTGGCAGTTTGAGCTGATGCAGACTACTTTCGATGTTCACTTTCATGTAGGCCGAAAATCATACAATAGGCATTCTTTGTTGAATTTGACACTAATAATGATTTTTTCATAGTGTTTGTACGAGTACACTGCTTTCAGTGCCTATCAGGGCAAAAACTGTTTGATTTTATACATGTTTTGCAGTTGTGAATGTGACCATTCATTTAAGGATGCATGAATAATAACGCCTACAATTAGAAATTTTTCGTGTTTCATTGAATTACTCGATGATTTCGGACTGTGTGGGTCCATCATCAGATATAGTGTCCAATCCACAAACGTCATGTTCCGAAAAGACCCATTATTAACTCTACAAAATAATCTTGCCTTTAAAACTTCTCAGATATTGGAATAAATTCTGAAATGGTACTACACTTTTGATAAGTCATAAGGCCTACTCAATAAAGAACAACAATGATTTAGCAACTAAAATTAAAAATACTGAAATTCCTACAGATGTTAAGTATGCTTCTTTCAGGTGATACATTTGATTTTTTCACTGGAAATAATCTATATACCTTTAATAAACATTCTTTCCAACAGACAGCGGGTATGATGCTGACAGAAATTGCTCCTAAGAGGAAAAGTGTAAAACTGTCACAGGAGCATACTACTGAAATCACCTGAGGAGTTACAGGAGGCTGTCAAGACAAAGAGTTATAGTAAGCTGTCCAAGGGATGTTTTCGCTCTATGACAATGCCTCAGCTTGTTCTTCACAGGGCAGTCACATATGGTGTTACTTTGGCCTGTCAAATTTTACCTCAGCCCCCATATTCTCCTGACATGCCACTCAGTGACGCCTTTCTCTTTTGTTGGATGAATATGCCAATTTAGGGCAGACACTTTGAGTATGACGATGACGTAATTCTTGAGGCGAAATATTTCCTACATAACCAAATGCAGGATCCTACAACCAAGGAGTCCGCCAAGTGATCTGTAATCGGAAACTTCTGTGACATTAAAGGGTGGATATGTAGAGGAAGAAAAGCAGCAACACTAATCTTCATACTTGCACCTTGAATTTTTCGAGGTGATAATTAAAACGATATGATGTCCCCCCCCCCCCCCCTTACATACTGTTCCTTGACTACTCTTTGACTTTTCATTCGTTCAGCACATCTGGGGATGGCACAGGGGATGTCTACTTTTCCATCAGTTTGCAGCCAAGTCAGAGTCTGGCACATGTTCGCATCTGCAGGAAAGAATGGTTAAATATGCAACATAATAACACTTTACAATCTTTGAGATGAGATAGGATACTTTACCATTAAGCTTCCAGCCCTGTTATGGGAAAGAGTTGATAGACAGGGTTGGCAGCAACATAAGCTGACGACTAGAAATGACTGAGAGCTGTAGAGGTGTACACGTTTCTTATCAGAATACACAATTTATTCACAATAGAATCATAAAATATAAAAACAATTTGCAACAACTGGTACAGTCTGATATCATTACAGAACCTTTAAAGAAGTTTTTGAAAACACGCAAGAATAGCCAACTTAAAGTCATGACCTGAAAGAGCATTAAAGGCTTACCCAATAATGGAGAACAACAAGAGCCAATCCCTGAATAATTAAAATCCAGAATGAAACAACAAGTTCTAGAGAATAGAAGTACAACACTAATAATACTAAAAACAACAGAACTATTTTAAACCATGACAAGCAAAAGACTTACAATTCGCGATAACTAAACAGAATTTTGTAATAACTGATCAATGCTAATTTTACCAGAACAGTAAATTAAATTATGCTGGAATGTAGTGATCAAATGTACAGGATAGTTTGTTGGACTCACAAACCCCAAAAAATGAAACAATGAAATCAACATAACCATTACTACTAATTTGCCCTGAAGACAATTCTATCTTTGGGATGTAGATGCATCATCAAATCACGTATACAGAATTTGCTTCATCCAATACTGCTGCAATTGACTGTAAAGTATTAGTGTCTGTTCTATATTCTGCAGACCGAGTGAGGTGGCGGAGTGGTTAGCCCACTGGACTTGCACTCGGGAGGATGATGGGTAAAATCCCACCCAACCATTCTGATTTTGATGTTTCATTGTTTACCTAAATCGCTCCAGGCAAATGCCGGGATAGATACTCTGAAAAAGGCACAGCCGACTTCCTGCACTATGCTACTGCAATCCGAGCCTGAACTGTGTCGACAGGGGGCTTAACTCTAACCTTCTTTCCTTCCTTCTATGAGGGTGTGTTGAAAAAATCTTATATAAAAAATCTTAAAGCTTTCTAAGCAAAAGAAGCTTTATTAAAATTCTACATATTTATTCTTCATGCCTACATATTTATTTCTCAACATAGACATGACTGCGACGAACACATGTTTACGAGTGAGAGCCAGCTTGTTGATACCATCACTGTAGAATGTCTGATTACGTTGCCGGAGCCATAATCTCACCTCTGCTTGCACCGTTTCATCACTATCAAAGTGACGTCCTCGAAGGCGTTCTTTAAGTTTTGGAAAGGGATGAATATCGGATGGAACCAAGCTTAGAGCATATGGAGGATTATCGATTATAATGTAGCCAAGACGTCGGATTGTTGCATACGTCGTAGTTCACGTGTGTGGTCTGTCATTGTCATGCTGAAGGAGAGAGTGCTCCATGTGTGGACAAAGTTTTCTGCTGTTAGAAACTCTATTACAGCACTCTGTTTCTCACGCACCGACATACTTATGTTAAACACTGCCATGAAACTGCCACTTGTTTCCCCAGGCTCACGCTCCAAAAGTGTCGGATTCCTCTGCTGCCATACTTACTGCCAGACAGCAAGGCAACACTGACTTACCCATTATCCTTGTATACTGGGCAGACCACTTTCGTTGCCAGCCCAACAACCGCGACTCGTCTTCTCAGGTGCGCAGTCCAAGACCAGGCAGAGGCACCGCTCGCTGACAAAACTCCAGAAACCATCCACCTCGGGGCGAAGACACCAAATGGTGCGACCTCCATGCATCCCAAGCCGTGTAGTCTGTCAGCCGCCGACCACTGCACCAGCGCTGACCTCAAGTTGTGTCCCCTACGATGTCACTCACCAGACTTAGCGATGTCTCAATCTGCTCTGTCGTCTATTTGCGGCGGCACTGCGGTCGGCTGCAACGCTGCCTTTAGTGCTCTGCCTCAGCAGGAAGACATCACCAACCCTGGAGCCAATTGCCGAGTGGGATGAATGTTTAACTGTGCCGTGTGCTGCTAAATCACGACACAGTCCTGTACCTCGTGGCAAATATATGGCGATTCTCCGCGGTATTGTCAGTCACGGTGACGAGCCTGCAACAACTCTTTGGTCATTTGCATATTCCTATGGATGTATCGTGTGATAGATCCAGTTGACTACGGATACCTCCGTTTCCATGAGTGCGTATTCTTTGTTGCGGTATTGCGGCGCGGCACGTTTCCTTTTTACCGCCCTGCCAATGTCCAGCAATGTTCATTTGTCTAGCTAAAAGCTGTAGTAGAAAATACTAGACCACTACTGTCTATTGCAGGTCCCAACATACATAGAATTGTCCGGTAAATGGGATGTGGATAGTACTGAAATAAAAGTTTTAACTTGGCAATGTAAATTTTCAAGTGTATTTTTACGATAAACATCACAGTTAATACTGCCAAGTCCGTACTAAGTGACTACACAATGTAAATTTCCCACGCACACCACAATCACACACGTAGCCAGTTTATGGTATTTACACCCGTTACCGAAGTTAATAGAGTTCACTGGATCGTTTAGTTATGAAAATGCTCGCTCAAATGTTGTGCACTCTGCTCTACACGTAATACCTGTTCCTGTCTTAAATCGCACAACACGCCACGCGGTTTTAACTAACAGTCAAAAGCAATAATTTTGATATTCCGTCCGAAATTCCACACGACTTCCACTATACCGTTCACTTAAATACACTTTGTACTACTTCGCGAACTCGCAATTAGCATTTTTCCGCGATTTTACAGTACTTTCGTCAGAGCTGCTTTCAATGAGATGTTACTAATTCGAACCCTCGGCCTCGACTTGCTCCCAGCATAGATTGGCGCGAGCCTGCATTTTTCTGATTGGCTGACATCACAAGCAGCAAATCAGGTTGCAGTATTATCCCGCGCTAACCCGCGATTTACTTCAATGACCAATCATAGTAAAACATTTCTTTCTATGGCAATTGCTAAATAAATAAATTTAGAAAAGTATCAAATATAAAATTACTCTTTAATTATAGTAAATCCCCTGTATAGTTTAACTGGTACTTCGTGAATAAACAAAACAATTTTCATTTATTTCTGTTCTTCTTCACTCATACAACACTCACACTGCTAATTAATACACATATAAAACAATTATAATTATGCAAATACATTAAATATTAGTCAAACATAACTTTACAACATTGTTTTAACTACGACTGCTAGCACTGTCCGTCAACTGCTGACCTCTGCCGCCTACTAGTACAACTACGTGCAGCTCTGTAACTCAAGTCCATGTCAGCTGGTGACATCTGTCGATGGCTCATGTCTATAACGATATTGTCCTAACAAGTGACAGGAGCGACGCGAAGGCGCTACGCCTCAGTATGTTCGTTCAATATGGAAACGCACATTCATTAAAAGATCTATGGTCTTTCCAAATGTAATACTTTTGTCTTCAGTGATATTAGCTATTTAAGAATCTGTGATAAGAAAGAATTAACATGAGAGCTTTACACTCTATAGGATCATTTCCCTGAGGAGGAGGAAAATAAAGATGCAGATACAAAGAAAAAACATATAAGAAAACGATGTAATTGTCTCCATCTCATGAAACAATAAGAGTTAACAAAAATAATTAAACAGCTGTCAGCTAAACAAGGTTGGCAGAGTAGATCTGGAAAGCTGAGCCGCGCTGACAGATGTACATGCATGTTTAGCGAAATGTATGAAACTCTAATTTAATAACTGAAGGTAGGCTCAAATGGCTCTGAGCACTATGGGACTTAACATCTGTGGTCATCAGTCCCCTAGAACTTAGAACTACTTAAACCTAACTAACCTAAGGACATCACACACATCCATGCCCGAGGCAGGATTCGAACCTGCGACCGTAGCAGTCGCGCGGTTCCGGACTGCGCGCCTAGAACCGCTAGACCACCGCGGCCGGCTAACTAAAGGTAGAATTTTCAGCGAGACTTGAGTAAAATCATATTGTCTGAAACCCAATGGCAACTAATTTGTAGGGCGTACTTGCGCTTGTCTGAAATCATCCAATTAACTGAAACTTATTCTTATGGCGGCAGTAATCATAGCTGATAAACAGGAATATCTCTTTGGAGTTTGTTTTTATTTATTTTATTTACACGTCAAGTTACGTAGGAAAAAATTGAGAAGCAAATCTCCAAGGTCATGGAAAGTGTCAGTACATGAAATGATACCATAAAAGCAATAAAACTTGAAAATAAAACGTTTATGAACCCAAAAAAATCAATTCATAAGTTTAAATAAACTCAATCAACAAAATAACATAAGAATCACCTTAAATTTTTCAAGGAACTCCTCAACAGAGTAGAAGGAGTGACCCATGAGTAAACCCTCCAGTTTCGATTTGAAAGCCCGTGGATTACTGCTAAGATTTTTGAAATTCGAATGGTAGCTTATTGTGGCGAGTATTAACTGAGTGATAGCCGCTTATTCTTGAGAATAAGCTGATATTGTTAACAGGAAACGACAGTAAAGAATACATGTATTGAGAAGCCAATGTCAAAATACCCAGACTAGTGAACAGGGGTCGACAAGAGGTTCGCGAACTTAACGAATTATTGCCCGAACCGCCCGTTTCTCAGCCAAAAATATCCCTCTAGAATGGGAAGAGCTACCCCAAAATATAATACCATACGACATAAACGAATGAAAATAAGCAAAGTACTAATTCTCGTGTCAAACGATCACTTACTTAAAATACCGTTCGAATAGTAAAAACGCCAGCGTTAAGTCTTTGAACAATATCCCGAACGTGGGATTTCCAAGGCAGTTTACCATCTATCTGAACACCTAGAAATTTTAACTGTTCAGTTTTACTAATCATATGCCCATTCTGTGAAATTAAAACGTCAGGTTTTGTTGAATTGTGTGTTACAAACTGTAAAAACTGAGTTTTTCTGTTATTTAGCGTTAGTTTATTTTCTACAAACCATGAACTTATGTCATGAACTGCACTATTTGAAACCGAACCAGTGTTGCACACAACACCCTTTATTACCAAGTTAGTGTCATCAGCAAACAGAAATATTTTAGAGTTACCCATAACACTAGAGGACATATTATTTATGTAAATAAGGAACAGGAATGGCCCCAACACTGATCCCTGTGGCATCCATCTTTTGACGGTACCCCACTCAGACCCCACATCACAGCCATTCTTAACACTGTGGATAACGATCTTTTGCTGTCTGTTGTTAAAGTAAGAGGTGAACCAAGTGTGAGCTACTCCCCATATTCCGTAATGGTCCAGCTTTTGGATCAATATTTTGTGATCAACACAATCAAACGCCTTAGTTAAATAAAAAAAATATAACTAGCGTTCGAAACCTTTTGTTTAACCATCCAGTACCTTACAGAGAAACGAAAATATAGCGTTTTCAATTGTTAAACCACTTTTAAAGTAGAATTGTACATTTGATAGCAAATTCCGTGACATGAAATGATCAATTATCCTTATATACACAGCATTTTCAGTAACTTTAGCAATGACTGATAGCATAGAAATAGGTCTAAAATTGTCTACATTATCCCATTCTCCCTTTTTCATAAAGTGGCTTTACTACTGAGTACTTTAATCGTTCAGGCAACTGACCGTTCCTAAAGGACAAATTTCAAATATGGCTAAGTACAGGGCTAACTTGCAGCACAGTACTTTAATATTTTTGTATAACAATAAACTCATAACTGTTTGTCTGACCATTCTGTGTTTTATATAAACACACCCATGATGTCTTGACGAAGAATAGACTACCAAGAGCCGGCCGAGGTGGCCGAGCGGTTCTAGGCGCTACAGTCTGGAACCGCGCGACCGCTACAGTCGCAGGTTCGAATCCTGCCTCGGGCATGGATGTGTGTGATGTCCTTAGGTTAGTTAGGTTTAAGTAGTTCTAAGTTCTAGGGGACTGATGACCTCAGCAGTTAAGTCTCATAGTGCTCAGAGCCATTTGAACCGTTTGACTACAAAGACAGCAATAACCAAATGCAATGAACTCTGCAAACATCCTGTACGGCTGACTGGGTGCATTTTCTAGTAACGTCGTCTCTAAGCTTCCCTCACGCGTTTTACCATTCTCCAATTCTCCCTTGAAAACAAAAAATGCACAGCCATTCAAAATGCCGGATAGCACTGTCGTGTCAGTTGAATCAGTACCATAGTCTCAAAGTGAAATGAATTTTTGAGAAAATTTTGGTAGTGTATATACATTATGGGTGGTCATAATCATGTCGCAATTCTTTGATCACATAAATGATCTTGTTGAGAAAACTATTATTGGACGTTACAGTTTGAGCTGAAGCTGTGGTTACTGCTATCGCTTACACTGCAAACGTCTGTGAAAGGTGTTTCTATTTCATTTCTCAACGGTGATGACTGTATTGTATAATAAGAGTTGAGAAAGAAGTAGTTAATATTGTATCATCTACGGCAGAGTAGGACCGATTTCATCTACTGAGATACATTGTCACCGATGATTACTGGCTGTAAAAGAAACAATATATTCAGATTCGTAATAGCAAAAAAAATTATGCAGACAAGTAAATGCATCAGAGAACACAAAACGATAATTTAGAATTTAACGTTTTATACACGCGGTGCCCTGCAGCACGCAAGAAGCTAAGATACTTCTTTTAATCATAAAATATAAAGGTTTTCCTTAGAATTTAACGTCTCGTCTCTTGTAATAAGATCATTCGAGGTGAGGCACTAGCTTAGTACAGAAGGATGGAGGAAGGATCTGCTGTGACTTTATCGGGGTCCCCACAACAGGATTCGGTTAAACTAATTTAGGGCAACTGCGGGAAACTCCGATCTTTGCTAATGTGAATCCAGTGCTGCCACATTCTGACAGTGAGTGAAAGCAGCCATATTAACCTGCCACGGTGGTTGGGACAATCTGACACGGCACATGTCCATGATGTCGTCAAAGATCGCACTATCCCCTCGAGTGGCAGTCTCACACAGAATGGGCGAACTACGACGTCTCTATGCATTTAATTATGACCATATCATTGGCGCTAGAAGCATGGGGCCCTGTTTCACGGAAAAAGTGCAGCTGCGTAGGTTTTCATAGGTCGTAATGGTAAACGTGTACCACGAGTACATTAATTCTGGCGAAATTGTGGACGTAATTGTCACAGTGTGTGGCTCATAACTAGTGGTGACTAAAGTAGTTACCGCCATCTCAGATTGCCACAGTTGATAGGGAATTAGTTCAGTCACCAATTCAACAACGTGTGATGAACCGTATCACCCAGTACCATCTCATCGTTCTTGGCGTACACACGCCACTGGTCCACAAACGGAACTTCGACAATCGTAAATCACAAAGCACACAGATTAGTATGAGCTTTGGAACACCAACGCTGGACACCCGAAGAACGGAAGAAGCATGCCCGGATTGGTACAGTTTAAGTTCAGCCCAGTGCGGAAAACGTAATGGAGACTGGAAAGGGCCTTTAGCACGTTTGCTATCACTATTTATTAGCTAGCGGTACAGCGATCTGCTAGCACAAGTACACCTTCCAGCACGCTACTGGAGATCTCTATGTTTTAAAAGTACCACTCTGGTTATTTGGACACTCCTTAGTCATGACGGTCCTTGGGGTGTTATCGGAAGGGATATTTGTCCAGTGAATCCTGATTCGGCCGACCTGCGTGCGTTGTGGATGCCTTTTAAATGATCATTAATAAGTGCCACTTCACGCCTCTTTCGCTGTCTTGCCTCAGACGTACTAGGAGTCGCTGCCATCGTCACAGCCAAGACTCTTGCCACAACCTACACGCTATTAGGATACAATTAATTCTCGAAATAAACCATAGGTTGTGGCTAGGTCAAACTTCAACGTATCGTTTCTCCATGGGATGCTAGCGCAGCAAAGTGTTCAGAAGCAGTTGTGTGAAATTTGGAAAATAAGTGAAGGGTACTAACAAACGAAGCGTTGAGCAAGACTATGCTAGAATATTTCAGTTGTTAGGAGCTTCTCCGTGCGAAGGGAAGTATTCGCGTTCGAATCCAGATCTGGAATCCGGTTTTAAACTGTCAGGACGTTTCAGGGATTTGATTCCAGTTCTTTTGCTCAAATCAATTCACCCTAAGAACACTACCTGTTTTCATTTTATTTTTGTTACAGACTTTCTCTCGAGAGAACGTTTACAGTGAGGCGAAATTAAAATTGTCCATTAGTCACATCACGCACAGGCGAAGATGGCTATGAGGCATAAATAATCGCCTGGAAATGATCGGGAGAAGTCACAGTCTTACGGAGAAATGTAGGATCATCACCCAGAAACCTATCGTAAAGCGCTCAGCGTTACTTTGCAACGGTGAATATCATGAGGAGATGAAACGGAAGATGGATAATCGTTTTTGTACATAAGACATTTTAGAACGTTTCTACAAGATACTAAGCACAACCTTACTAAAAGCAGGGTGCTAGCCAAGTTTCATTGCTGAGGAATAGTCTCCTAACGTTTCGAATTAAATTTCAACTTTTTTCGTTGTATATGAAAATGTCTGTTACAACAGTAAAATAAATTTCGTCCATCCTGCGAGAGATACACATTACTGACAGAGTAATATGGGCAGAAGCCACGAAGTTATATCTTCAACGTAAACTGGATTTGAAATGCTCACAAAGTGAGTGGAAGACTTTGGAAACCGGCTGGTTGGTGCGAATAAACAGAAACGGTGAAACTTTTCCCTTCGCAGCGCTCCGCGGCGTTCCATTTGTATCGGAATAATTGGTTTCGTGTCTTATCACTTACTATACACTCGATAAGATGGCTTCTGAAACATGTGCAGCGCTGGTAAGTCCTTAAACAGTTAATTTAGCTTACACTCCACGAAATTGTTTCCGCAACGATGTTTACTTTTTGCAAGCTCTCAGAAAGACTGCGTCTCGAAAAACGGGCGAAGAAGAATACTTTAACACCGTAGCCAAGTCGAAACTTGAAGTAAACACGACGCTATTTCGAACAGATTGCTTGCTTTCAGGCGATTTTACTTCGTCCTCCGGATCGTATCGAAACGGCTGCTTCAAAAATTACATTAGAGCAAACGGATAGATCCACCATCGTAAAATACTTATAATAGACGTTGACTGGAATGTAGTGTACGCAGACTTGACGTAGAAATTTTTCATAGTTTGTAGTAACAAACGCATAAGCTCAGAAGCGACTATTAACACTTTATATATTTCATTGCAGTATATGCATTTCTTTAGCCTGGAAATAGCTGTTCAAGTAACTTCTCTTATTTTCCAGCTTGCGTATCTACTAATTATCCCAAAATTTTCTTTCCTATTTCAGTATAAAACACGCAGCGTCACATTGAAATTATTTCCAATTGCTATTAGAAGCTGATCTTCAATTTGATATAATATGAAATGGCATTTAAACGCTTTCTTTACGCACCAGCACATAGTTTCGACAGTATAATGTCATTTTTTGACAGTTGCTTCACAATGTCTTTCGTGAATACTGTAAAATGAAGCTCATCTTTCGACAGACGATGCGCCTCCAGGAAGGTGACACAAGTTCCTTGAGATCTCTACCTCAGCCAGCGTTTACCCACACAGATTACATTTGAAATAATCTATTTAGACATCAATAGATTACTGACAACGTACATAGTACCACTTCTGTTAACTTGATGGCCGTTGCTAGATGACACTGAACGTCATTATGTTTCAAAACATACTCTAGACATTGTTTCTGCATCTGCCTTAGCTGAAGACAATGATAGCTATCACAACATGATAACTATTGAGCATATCTTACGGTCGGTAAACCTATCGTAACTACCTTCAACCCTACGCCCGTTTCTCTCGCCGTTAAAATTCACTCGAAGTTAAAAATTCACTACCGAAACTCAAAACTGGCCGTCGTTTAGCTTTGATACGCAATAAGAGTGTTTCTTGGCTAACAGAGTGATGGTGCTAATGATTCTGTTACGAAATACATTGTTGTTTGTAAAAAATGTAATACCGAAATTGCTACGCAACAATATTATGACGAATGATTTCTCATGGACTTTTGATTCTAGTTTCAAGATATCGTTTTGTCGATTGATTTAGCGCTCTGTTTCCTTGTTTTCTTTTTGGGTCTGTTTTTCTCCATATTTATTGCAAAAACAATCTTGTGCTTCCTTTGTTACATATTTTAGTCAATTTAATTTTCTACTATTTTTATTATTTATTGTTTCCTCAGCTTCAAAACTAGCTAATTGTAAATGCTGTGTGGCATATCCTACCAAACAACACGACTCTCTGCATAATACGTCTGCTTTCTGTATTCTGTTTTTCCCAGTTTTGATATAATTTCTTAACATCTCCTTCGTAACCTTTCCTATTCCACCTGTGTCGTTTCCATATCATTCTGGGCTCCAGACGCATAACCTCGTAAACGTCGTCCTTAATGTCGGGTCAGTACTTTACACGAAGAGATTTCTTTCGTAAAAGGCGACATTATCCAACTTGGTTGCTAAGTTTGTCAGAATTTTAGTTTCCCACAAGTGTACAGTGTAAACAGAAAACTTACTTAATTCTTGTAAAATATTTTTCTGAATATTTATACGTACCAGACTGTTCATTCATTTTTATTATTCCTATACATTTTTAATCAGTCAGAATACTTTTAAAAAACGTAATACATGTCCTAAATTTGCCTTAATTTCAGACTCAGAGGCGATATCAGCAGTCTAACATTCGAAATCTTTCCTATGGCTCTTTTTCATGCCATGTCAGGATTTTATGTTCTTTCTTTGACTTAACTACGTATAGTTTAAAATTGTAAACTTCAGACTGCCTTCCGCAATGATTAGTTTTCATAAGTTTGTCGTTAAAGTCATTCATTTGTGAACTTCTTCGTCTCCTGTACAACTTGATTTTGTGGCAGGGTTGATGAATAATATGTCACATGAGTCGCCTAGATAGTGGGCAGCAGAAGAACCATATTTCTGACGGCCAGAATGTCGCTTTGCACTCAAATCTGCCAGAAGTACTGCCCCTTGGCTATTTCCAAAGACAACGATATGGTCAGGACTTCACGGGAGACAAAAACTGAATTTATCTATCTTTCTGGTTATTGTTTGAAAAAATTGTCAGTTTCTCATTCGCCATACACTACAGCTACGATTTTTCAAGACTGACAATACCTTATTCCATTGTACGTCTATTACTTTCACGTTATAACATTAGGTCGTGCTTTTGGTCAACCATAACCTATCATTTAAACTGCACAGCTTTTTTTTCTTTGCTATTTATATTGATTTCATTTCTTAGCGATGTGTATTGTTGGATTTTTCACATTTTGCCCAGTTTCCAGTTACTCTCATTGGCGAATGTGGATATTTCATTGGCTGCAGATTGTTTGTCGCTGTACTTGTCGTAGCTGAATATTTTTCTGTACAATGGTTCCAATTCTCTGAATGAACTGATACTAAAAATTTAGTTCATTTCTTCTGTTAGAGGCTCCACAATATTCAAATTCACATCATCACCCATTAACCTGACACTGACACTTTTATACGTAAGTACCTATTTTTTTAACGTTCGCCTTCTCTTGACCGCGACTACGCTGTGGTCTATATCAGTACGTGCATCAGCATATTTGAAAATAATGTTCTCTATAAGTAAGCGAATTCTCGTAAATATTCCAAGAGTCTTTCTATTATTTTAGTACTCTGCTTCAGTCAAATCAACGTTTGTATTTAATCTTACGGTGCATTGCCTCACAGATTCTCGATACTATTACATACTTATTCCCTATTAAGTGTTTGTTTTGCGACTCATTTTCCCCACATTTCGTTAGATGGTTCAGGTTCTTTACTAATCAAATTTTTCGTTGGTTGTCGCCTCTTATATGGTTTCATTCCTACAATAAGAATTAAATCGTTATGTTTCTCGCAATGACCCAGTTTTATGGACACACCACTTGCACACAGTTTGCAAATTAGCGTGATGGTTGTCCAACATACCTAACCGAGAACCTTTCTGATTTTTCTCGTTCAGTACACCAGTTGTTAGAGTGTTACATTTACTACATCTCTTTCATTTTTCCGCGCTATATTAAGAACATTATTAAACTTTATGCTCATACTCGTGGATTGTTAGAATTTTGCGTTATCAGTGTGATAACCTAGATCTGAAAGGTTTTCACTTTGTGATTAAAAAAGGTGGAAAAGTTCACGTTACCATCTGATGCTCTGTCTTTCGGGTCGGCTTCTGATCCTAACGGTAAGAGGGAAACCTGAAGCGCTACTTGTGGTTTTGTTATTCAATTGTGAGTCTGTTAAAGAATTACGTTCTGGATCCTATCCAGAAATGCTCAAATACTGATCTAGCGTTCCGTAAGAGCAGACTTACATCTGCTTTTCGCCATCGACGTTTGGTTCCCTAAATTATTACACTTAATTTTTAGTGTGCGACTTCAATAATTCCAATTACTCATCTACATTACCATTCATATGTCTCCACTGCCAATTTGTCCTTCAATATTACTTGTATTCCCTTCTTAAATTTTCACTTATATAGTCTTCGATAATTCTTTATCATAATTAGTGGAACAGTGAAAGAGATCAAAAGACAACTATAAACTTTTATTTCTGCGATACTAAATTCTGTTTTTAACGTATCTTTACCAAACTTCGTGACTTTCCCTAATTGCTTCTACTTTGGACAACAATATCATGCAGTATACCTAGAACAGCGGGAGGGGTCAGTTGAGTCCAAGCGTAACTTCTTTTTAGAATATTGCTGTTCTCATTATTAAAATCGCATTTGTGTTGCATTTTAATTTGGTCAGCAGTCACTAGGTCTAATGATGATAATCGCGTTGTTGGAAAGTTTTCCACGCTGGACTTCATAACGTAACTTTTCATTCGTATTTCGTGTCCTGCTGTTGCTACTCGCCACATAAGTTAGATGGTGTTTCATGCGTGGAACAGACGGTTTCAATTACGAGTCGTCAGCGTGGATTTACTAATGAAGAATTGTTCTGTATTTTGGAGAACTCAGATACTGAATCAGACAGTGACTTATCGAATTCTCATGGTGATTTTCTGCCAGAGGCAAATGGCGATGAAGATAGTGAGACTGATGAGTAATTGTCAAATGGTTCAAATGGCTCTAAGCACTATGGGACTTAACATCTGAGGTCATCAGTCCCCTAGACTTAGAACTGCTTAAACCTAACTAACCTAAGGACATCACACACATCCATGCCAGAGGCAGGATTCGAACCTGCGACCGTAGCAGCAGCGCGGTTCCAGACTGAAGCGCCTAGAACCGCTCGGCCACAGTGACCGGCAGTAATTATCGTCAGTAGATGCCTCCCCATCTTAACTTTTTACACAACAGTTTCAGGACTCAGTTCGCACAACAGTGGTGGTGGCAGCTAGAGACGGACAGAATGGACGGTTGCCGCCACGCCATCACCTCGAAGAAGGACTGCTCTGAACGTCCTGAAGGAGGAGAGGAGGACTCACTGCATATGGCATCCACCGACTGGATGACTCCCTAATCAGTGCCTTCCGATTTGTGACAGTACTGACTCACTTACTGAGTTACAGATAGACGATAATATGAGATCTGCCAGTAGTTTCCATTACTGGAAAGTAAAATCCCCCCAAAAGATATGCCAAGTGCAGTACAGACAAAGGAAGATCAATATCGACTACAGTACACAATGGAGTGTGAGCGAACCATAATGTCTTTTAGGCTACTACTGAGTGAGTCTGAGTACATTACAGTAATATATCATTAACTGGACGTTGTCCTTTTATTATATCAACTAACATGACGCAAGTACATGGTTAATGGTAACAGAGTTCAAAACCAAAGCACTCATAAAATATTCCCTGCACAACACAAAATATTTACTTTTGTTTTAGTTGCTTGGAGACAAGATCCTAAAAATATAATTAATGTCATTTAAGAATTGGAACGCTATGACATTAACACTAGAACAGCAGAAAATTACGATAACCCTAGAACAGCAAGAAGGGGTAATTTGACCCATAATGAAAGATTTGCATTAGAAAATCATAACATGGTTAAAATACGACCTGTATGTTACATTCATTTTTATGTGAATAGGGGGAACTGCGGTTTCTGGGCAGATAAACGCTGATGTCAGCACTACTTGATGTCAGCGTTCCAAGAATTGCACTGATGTCAGCACATTTTGGTGTCAGTGTTCCAGGAACTGAGGATGTCAGCATGTTCGGCTGTCAGAATTGCAGGAACTGCACTTCCTCGTTATATTCAAAGTCACTGACCTCCCCTGTCCATCATTCTCATCACACTGTTAGCCAGTCACCAGGAAAGCCCACTACTTTTGGGCAATTTGCTATCCATTTAAGCTCTGTATTCTGTAGTGAGAAAACCATTTTAATTTGGCAAATTGTTTGTAAAAGTTGCAGGACATTGCAAAAATGCGGATGTACCTGTCATAAAGTTGAGTACTTTGTGCTGATGCGTATCTACCTACTGTAAATTGATGCGTAAAATGGAATTGACACTTACTTCACCCAAAGAAATAGAATCCATCATAGAGGCCTTGAAATCAAAGCATTCTAGTGGTTATGATAATATATCAACAATTCTTGTAGAAAAAGATGTGTGCAATGTAGATGCAACTGCATATTGTAAATACATTAATTAGCTGCGTGATGATAAGTGTTTGCTCTTGGTTAACACCATCACACTCATGTTACGTCAGCGTCATGAGAATGTCGCGTTATGTCAGTATCATGCAGACATCAACATCGCGTTACGTCAGTGTCATGCCAACGTCAACGTCGCCTTAAGTCAGTGTCACGTTACATCGACATCATGCTCTCAACCAATCCCTGGGGAGACCCTAGCGCTCTGGACGAAAAGCCAGTCACAATGTAGCTTGTGCTTAAAACTATCTGAATGATGCTGTTTCTCGCCAATGACTGTAGGGCTTCATTGCTCTCAGGAAACTTGCTCTCCATTCTAAGCCTGTGTGCTGTAGTGAGTGGACCAGGTGTGGCTAAGTTTTTATTATTATTCCAGTTACACTAGTTTCGTCATTCGAGGTCTGTTACGTTGTAGTGTAAAGGCCATTGGCATCAGAGATACCCTAGTTAAAAGATGGCTGCAAATATTATAAAACACTTCGGCAGTACAAATTAATGGCGCCATAAAATATTCTACAAACTGGAGGCATATGTTAGAGTAAGATAATTTGACATTACAATGGGTGTATAATTTAATGACTCATGGTAAATTTTTCAGAAATATTAGTCCTCTATGTTATCTGTGTGTGTGGCTGGGTGCTATACCACCTAAAATGCTAGCCATCATTACCATAATTAACTGCAGTATTTAAGTTTAGTATCTTAATTAACACAATTAGCTGCAAAGTATTGGGGATTTTCGTAAATTGCTACAACTGCAGCTGATTTTTTTACATAAATACCCATTCTAAGTGCGACAAATAAACTGCTCCTACTATGAACCATGTCCTCTGAATTCTTGCACTGTGCGTGTTTGCCGTAACAGTTCGGGTGCTATGATATTTGCACTGTTTCACGATTTACACTAGTTGCAGACTGATTCCATCCCTGGGGGCACAGGGTGGCGGCAGGAAGGGTATCCGGCCACCCCTAAACTAACCTTGCCAAATCCGTTCTAACCACGCCGACCTCACGATCGCTGCGGGACTACGGCGTAAGCGAAAGAAAGAAGACAGGTTGCAAGGCAAGTAACGTACTATATTTCACTCAAGATAGATGTACCTGAGACGTGCACTATGAGAGAGAGAGTTACCTTCAAAGCTTCTTACACACACACACACACACACACGCACACACACACACACACGCACACACACACACGGCATATGATAGAGGTTAGAACGTCGTCCGCCAACAGACAGCGCTGATAGAGTAGAGGTGTAGCTACCAGACCATCATCTGTGCCTACCCTTTAACAGGGAATGCTCACAGCCGGAAGGCACAGTTTGGTGCAAACGTGTGAAGCCAGTTGAAGTTGGACGTGTTGTGTCAGTTGTACAATGATGTTGGTATTAGTGGTCACGTGAACATTCTCACACCCGCAGAAGACATTCTGGATGTCCACGCAGCATAGACGTCGTTCTCTAAGGGCAGCAGTGGCAGATCGCACAGCTACCACAGCGCAGGTAAGAGGGGTTGTAAGCCTACACCTGTCAACGCACACCTCTAGCCCGTCTTTCACTCACGCCACAACATCCACGTGCACGGCTCGACTGGTGTGTCAGAGACTCACTTGGAAGACTGAATGACACGCCTTGATCTTCAGCGATAAAAACAGATTCTGCCTACACGCAAGTGATGGTCGTTTGCACGTATGACGGACACCTGGTGAGCGCTGTCTCGTCTAAGACATACTGGCCCCATCCCAGGTCTTATGGTCTAGAGTGTGACAAGCTGCAACTCTCGTTCACCTATCGTAATTCGGGAGGGGACGCTAATCAGCATTCAGAACGTGCAGAATGTTATCAGACCCGTTCTTTTGCTGCTCTTGCATCAGGAAGGTGATGGTTTGCTCCAACAGAATAATGCTCACCTACACACTGCCCGTGAAACCCAACGTGCTCTGCAAGACGTGCAGCAACTTCCCTATCCAACAGGACCTCCGAACTTGTTTCCAATGGAGCACCTGTCGGGTACGATAGGATGAGAAGTGACTCGTGCGGCTTGTCAACCAACAACTCCTATGGAAGTACGTGAAAAGGTCGAGCAGGCGTGACATAACGTATCCCAGGAAACTAGTCGCCATCTGTACGATTGTCTGTAAGCTAGAGTCAGTGCATGCACTGCCGGCCGTGGAGGCTACAGCACCTATTAATATGGGTTTTGCAGCACGGGACGATATCTGGTACCTCAGAATCGCTTCTGCTATTGATCTGTAAATGTAATCATTTCATGTACTCCATATACATTGTTGTAGCGATATGTCTTGAGTGAACTAGAAGGCTCTAAAAGGGTCATGCCATGTAAACATTTTGAGAAATGGATGCAATCTGCAAAAATTAGAGAGATGAAAGGTTTAAAAAGTTTAACAATAAATATATATTTCACTTTTACTACCTGGGGGTAAAACCCATAGTGTCCATCCAGTTTACTCTTCCAATATAAAAGAGTCACACATTCTCATTATTGAAGAACAGTAATTACTCCAGACTCATCTCGGAGAAGCATGAGGGCAGAAACACTTTTTCTGCCATCAGTTCCACAAGTATAGACAGTCCGTGCGGTATTATTACTTTTTATTTTTAATGACCTGAAAATTCTTGATTATTGGTTGGGCTGAAAGATTTATGATATATTTCAAAATGCTGGCTGCACTATCAATAGCGTTAAGATGCTGTAAAGAAGAATTCCTGTTTTGAAATATATCTTATGTCGAAGAAAAGACATTTTAACAACAAAGCTGCTGTTTATTTATTGGATGATTATTTTAGAGCTTTGCCCATTCCCACAAGCCATCTGTTACAGAGAACAACATCTGTTATGAGTGGAGGTGTAGAATATGGATATCAAAGGCATCAGATATTAAATGGTTCACATGATGACTAATCACGAAATTTTATTTAGGGTATGGCTAGTGTGGACAGTTCTACTTATGTCGTCACACTTAAATATATCCAATACCTGCGTTGAACGATGTCACAGATGTTATACCTACAGTATTATGTCAATATATGTGAATAGTATATTTCTCTTAATCGCGGTACCTTCATTACCCAGAATAATATGATCCCATGACAACAATATTGTATACACTATGAAGAAATTGCTTTTATTGGATTACACTGCGTGTCACACTGACTTTTTTTGTCGTAGGTAATATAGTAAATTTGAGAGAAGTTAATGCAAAGAATTTAATTATAAGGATTTATATAACCTTTGATATCATCAATTTACTTCCTGGTTGTATTAATATCACTATGTTCAGTGTGAGAGACAGTCTTCCATCACACCACAGTTGTACAATAAATTTTCGTTTCCTTTTTAACATTATTTAAGAGAAATCATATCGTCTCATACGCATTTTATTGAAATCCACGTACGATAGTACTGTTCCGCTGTCAAAATTTTCAGTTCGTAGTTTGTAGTCTTGTATTTGGTGTGTAATTAAAGTAGGATGAAGTGCAACTCATGTGTTGAGGTACTATTAAAGGTTTATATGAATCGTTTGCGGTCGCATATTTGGATGTTAATTCATAATGGGTTGCCTTTCATATGTTGATTAAGATGCTACGGAAATTTTCTACAAAATTTTTAGTGTGCAATTCTGTTTGATCATTTAGCATTAGTTCTGGGTGCTTAGACGTGTGGATGTATAGTGGTTTTCTTCTAAATGAACATAAATTAGCCTTTGGAGATATTATGCTAAATAATGAAATTTCTTTCGATATTTTCAGTCAGTGCTTATTCTATCTGAACTGCGTGCGGAAAGATGGAAGGTTATTTTCCCTAATCTTTATGTATTCTCTACATCTCGTTTTAAACGTTCTGCCTGTCTGTCCAATGTAGACTTTCTTAAATTCACTGCATTCGATTTTTTAAACGCCAGAATGGATATATAGATGTGTCCTGTCTATTTTATGAATGATGTTGGCTCCTAATATGGTGCTGTTATAGAACCCTATTTAGAGATATGCTTTCTTTATCCCATAATTTATTCAGTCTTATACGTGTTACCAATATATATATAAATATATATATATGTATTGGAGCGCCAACTAAACTGGTATAGGCATGCGTAATGAAATAAAGAGATTCGTAAACAGGAAAAATACGGTACTGCGGTCGGCAACGCCTATATAAGACAAGAAGTGTCTGGCGCAGTTGTCAGGTCGGTTAATGCTGCTACAATGGCAGGTTATCAAGATTTAAGTGAGTGTGAGGGTGGTGTTATAGTTGGCGCACGAGTGATTGGACACAGCATCTCCGAAGTAGCGATGAAATGTGGATTTTCCCGTACGACCATTTCACACATATACCGTAAATATAAGGAGTCCGGTAAGCATCAAATCTCCAAAATCGCTGCGGCCGGAAGAAGATGCTGCAAGAACGGGGCCAACGACGACTGAAGAGAATAGTTCAGCTTGACTGAAGTGCGAACCTTACGCAAATTGCTGCAGATTTCAATGCTGGGCCATCAACGAGTATCAATATGCGAACCATTCAACTAAAGATCATCGATATGGGCTTTCGGAGCAGAAGGCCCACTCGTGTATCCTTGATGACTGCACGACACAAAGCTTTACGACTCGCCTGGGCCCGTCATCACCGACATTGGGTTGTTGATGACTGAAAACATGTTGCCTGGTCAGACGACTATCGTTTCAAATTGTATCTAGCGGATTGACGTGTACGGGAATGGAGAAAACCTCGTGAATCCATGGACCCTGCATGTCAGCAAGGGACTGTTCAAGCTGGTGGAGGCTCTGTAATGGTGTGAGGCGTGTGCAGTTAGAGTGATATGGGACCACTGATACGTCTAGATACTACTCTGACAGGTGACATGTATGTAAGCATCCTGTCTGATCACCTGAATCTATTCATGTCCATTGTGCATTCCGACGGACGTGGGCAATTCCAGCAGGACAATGCGACACCCCAAACTTCCAGAATTCTTACAGAGTGGCTCCAGGAACACTCGAGTTTAAACACTCCGCTGGCCACCAAACTCCCCAGACATGAACATTATTGAGCATATCTGGGATGCATTGCAACGTGGTGTTCAGAAGAGATCTCCATGCCCTGGTACTCTTAAGGATTTATGGACAGCCCTGCAGGATTCATGGTGTCAGTTCCCTCCAGCACTACTTCAGACATTAGTCGAGTCCGTGCCACGTCCTTTTGCGCCACTTCTGTGTACTCGTGGGAGCCCTACACAACATTAGGTAGGTGTACTAGTTTCGTTGGCTCTTCAGTGTATATGTGTATATATTGCTTCGGTCTTTGTCAGCGTGATTTGAAATTTAATGCTTTTGTTTACTATTTAATTTATTTTTATGTAGTTTGTTTTCTAGGTGTCGATTATAGCAGTTACTGATTGCTACTGTCCTGCGTGTGTTCAGGTTTGATTTAAAATTTTTATTGCTGAGAGGATATTTGGTGATTCGATCTATTGCTGATCTAAAGTACACCTCTTTATGGCTCCAAGGGTGGCAAGAACTATTATTATCAATGACGATACGTGTAGTCGTGGCTTTGCGCAAGATATTGAAAATATGTACTGAGTTCGTGACAGCTAAATCGAAGACAATAACGCTGTAGTTACGTTCGTGTCTGTTGTGAGGGAAATGTTTTCGTGCATACTGTTGAACTAAATCGAAGACAATAACGCTGTAGTTACGTTCGTGTCTATTGTGAGGGAAATGTTTTCGTGCATACTGTTGAACTGTTGGTGGAAATCGCTAATTTCCCCTACTGATCCATTAAACAGAATGATTTTGTCATCTACGTATCTAATATAGTATATTACTTTTCTTTTCCAGCAGTCTTGTTCTTCAAATAATTTATTTCCTAGGTGACCGAGAAATACATTTTCTCGTGTGCCAAACAAGTAACTACTCATCACAAAACTATCTTTCTGTGAAAATATTTGGTCGATGAAGCTAAAACAGTTGTGTGATAATATTATGGTTAGTAGTTACACTAATTCGCAAGTTTCTGCTTGAGTTATTTTTCTGTACTTCAAGGGGTTTTATTTTATGTCAACAGTCTCATAAACTGGTACTGCTCCAAGCTACCAGAGTACATGAAACAAAAGTTTCAGTTAGACAGATTGCAAACTGTATAAACAGACCTGCATACTTAATTGAGAAAAATTAGAACAAAATGATTTGCGACAGTTACATACACAACAGACTGTAAACTAAAAGAACCTGAACTCCGTTCAAACAGGTCTCGGGAGACGCTAACGGTACTGACCGGGCAGACCGCCGTGTCCTCCGCAACCCACAGGCGTCACTGGATGCTGATATGGAGGGTCGTAAGGTCAGCACACCGCTCTCCTGGCCGTATGTCAGTTTTCGTGACCGGAGCAACTACTTCCAGTCAAGTAGCTCCTCAATTTGTCTTATAAGGGCTGAGTGCACCCCTCTTGCCAACAGCGCTCGGCAGACCGGATGGTCACCCATCCAAGTGTTGGCCTAGCTCGACAGCGCTTAATTTCGGTGATCTGACGGCACCCGTTGTTACCAATACGGTAATTCCGTTGGCGTATAACAGACTATACACAGTGAAAATTTCGTTAACACCCACGTAAAATTATCCAGCGTGACAGACAGTGTAATCCAATAAGAACAAATTCTCCATTGTGTATACAATATTCTCGCGTGGATCGCATTAAGCTGATAATGAAGGCACCCAAATTAATAAAAATATATATTATGGACATACAGAACATAACACGGCAACGTGAAACATCTGTGATGTCTTTTAACGCAGATATAATATACACTTATGTGTGACGACATATATAGAACTGTTCACCAATATTTTGTCCCTAAGGGACGGCATTATGAGGGCTGCCGCTGTTGATCAATACAAATAAATCAGTTTCTGCGTTAGTCACTTGTTTATTTTTCCACTATGCATTTCGAAGGTTCAAGCCATTATCGTCAGGTGGAGAATTATTTATGTACATGGCTGGTGTTGGTGAGGAGTACAGACGTCTTTTCACAATCGCAGACCAAGGCCAGTGTCGGTTTTTAGCGTCTGGCTTTGGTCTGCGACTGTGAAAAGATGTCTGTACTCTTCACTAACACCAGTGATGTAATTAACAATTCTCCACCTGAAGATGGTGGGAACTTTCAAAACGCGTTGTGGCAAAATAAAAAAGTGAACGACGCAGCAACTGCTTTATTTGTAACAACTGTCCGCACCAAACATATCCTAAATATAAATACGTAGCTATTTACCATGTGAACCACTGGTCACTGATGCCTTTTTTTATTCACATTCTACATCTCCACTCATAACAAATACTGTTCTCTGTAATAGATGACTTATGGAAATGGGCAAAGTCTGAAAATGGTCAGCCAATAAGTCAACAGTAGCTTTGGTGTTAAAATGTCATTGCTTCAATATTTGAGAGCTGCAAGACGTAACCTACTGAAAATGTTTATATTATCACATTGTAATGTTAGTGTTCATAACTGTACTCGAAACAATTGCGTATACTCACATTTCGTCGTAGCAGATGAAAGTCCTCTGCAGTAGATGCCTGTGGTATCCAATAGATGACAGAGTCGAGACATCCCTCCACTATACAGTAAAATTAACCGAAGATTACTCCTTAGAATGATGATGATGCAATTTGCTGTGCATGTGAGCGGAAGTCAGCGAGACAAAAATTCATCATAAGCATATAATATTTCGCCGACAGATCTGAAGCAGTTAGAATAGTAATGAAGCAACTGGCATTGTGTGTGATCGGGAGTGATTTCAGATTTCAGATCATTAGCTACGGTAACAGGGCAGTTACGTCTCATCCGACCAAAATTGATCATGGCATGCGGTTTCAAACTCTAATAGCTGAATCAAATATTTGAAATGTTTTGCGGTTTCACTAGCCACAATTTTTTTCCGGCTACCACCTCTGCTCTTTGTAATTCCCTCTACACTAATGTCTCAATCGTAATTGTGGCATTTTTGCTCTCTGATACAGACTCTTATTTTCCTACTAATTTCGTTCGATCATTCAACGATGCTTCCTCAGCTATAGGCACAATTTAGGTAGCCTCAACCAGGTTCTGAGCAAAGTAGAGTGCAGCAGAGTCGCAGGAACAATCTTAAGGTTAGGGTAGTAAAAAAGTCAAGTAGAAAGAAAAGTCCTCTTGCTAGGCAGCAGTTATTGGAGGAGTGTAGGCTATGTGCTACAGGAAAAGCTAGGTGTGGAAAACTAGGTCCCATGCATCATGAAACTTAGTGCCAAGTTTAGCTAGGTTTATTTATTTTTTTTTATTTATTTATTTATTGTTCCGTGGGACCACATTTAGGAGAAGTCTCCATGGTCATGGAACGAGTCAATACATGAAATTATAACACGATTGTAGAAACAGATAAAATGAAATATAAGAAACATATTCAGGCGACAAGTCGTTAGTTTAAATAAAGAAAATCAAAAATGTACACTGGAATTTGCTTAATTTTGTATCTCTTCCAGGAGCTCCTCGACAGAATAGAAGGAGTGAGCCATGAGGAAACTCTTCAGTTTAGACTTAAAAGTGTTTGGGCTACTGCTAAGATTTTTGAGTTCTTGTGGTAGCTTATTGAAAATGGATGCAGCAGAATACTGCACTCCTTTCTGCACAAGAGTCAAAGAAGTGCATTCCACATGCAGATTTGATTTCTGCCTAGTATTAACTGAGTGAAAGCTGCTAACTCTTGGGAATAAGCTAATATTGCTAACAACAAACGACATTAAAGAAAATACATACTGTGAGGGCAATGTCAAAATTCCCAGACTATTGAATAGGGGTCGACAAGAGGTTTTCGAACTTACACCATACATAGCTCGCACAGCCCGTTTTTGAGCCAAAAATACCCTTTTTGAATCAGAAGAATTACCCCAAAAAATAATACCATATGACATAAGCGTATGAAAATATGCGAAGTATACTACTTTTCGTGTTGAAATGTCACTTATTTCAGATACTGTTCTAATGGTAAATAAAGCGGCATTTAGTTTCTGAACAAGATCCTGAACATGGGCTTTCCACAACAGCTTACTATCTATCTGTACGCCTAGGAACTTGAACTGTTCCGTCTCGCTTATAACATGCCCATCCTGTCTGATTAAAATGTCAGTTCTTGTTGAATTGTGGGTTAGAAACTGTAAAAACTGAGTCTTACTGTGATTTAGCATCAAATTATTTTCCACAAGCCACGAACTTACATCATGAACTACATTATTTGATAATGTTTCAATATTACACACAAGATCCTTCACTACCAAGGTGGTGTCATCAGCAAACAGAAATATTTTTGAATCACCTGCAATACTAGAAGGCATATCATTTACATAAATAAGGAACAGCAGTGGCCCCAGCACCGACCCTTGGGGAACGCCCCATTTAACAGTGCCCCATTGGGACTGAACATCATTACCACTCTCAATATTGCGGAGGATTACCTTCTGCTTTCTGTTCTTAAAGTAAGAGGCGAACCAATTGTAAGCTACTCCCCTTACTCCATAATGTTCCAACTTCTGCAGTAATATTTTGTGGTCAACACAGTCAAAAGCCTTCGTTAAATCAAAGAAAACACCTAACGTTCGCAACCTTTTATTTAATCCGTCCAAAACCTCACAGAGAAAAGAGACTATAGCATTTTCAGTTGTTAAGCCATTTCTAAAACCAAACTGTACATTTGACAGCAAATTATGTGAATTTAAATGCTGCAGTAACCTTGTATACACAACCCTCTCAATAACTTTAGCAAACACCGATGGCATAGAAATAGGTCTATAATTGTCAACATTATCCCTGTCTCCCTTTTTATAAAGTGGCTTCACTACCGAGTACTTTAATCGGTCAGGAAACCGACCACTCCTAAAGGAAAAATTGCAGATATGGCTAAGTACTGAGCTAACAAACGTGGAACAATACTTCAGTATTCTGCTAGATACCCCGTCATATCCATGAGAGTTCTTGGTCTTTAGTGATTTAATTATTAACTCAATCTCCCTCTTGTCAGTATCATGGAGGAGCATTTCAGGTGACAGTCTCGGAACACTTTTTTCTAAGAGCGCTATATGATTCCCTGCTGGGACTAGGTTTCTATTTAGTTCACCTGCTATATTCAGAAAATGATTATTAAGTACTGTACATATATGCGACTTATCAGTAACACGGACATCTCCACTACGCACTGATTCTATATTCTCGACCTGTCTCTGCAGACCAGCCACTTCCTTTACGACTGACCATATGGTTTTAATTTTATCCTGAGACTTAGCTATTCTATCTGCATACCACATACTTTTTGCCTTCCTAATAACTTTTTTAAGCACCTTACAATACTGTTTGTAATGGGCTGCTGCATTTAGATTTTGACTGATTCTAACGTTTTGATATAATTGCCACTTTGTTCTACAAGATATTCTTATCCCTTTAGTCAGCCACCCAGGCTGCCTGTTTGTGCTAGTACCCTGTTTTGAACGTTTTAACGGAAAGCAACTTTCAAAGAGCACGAGAAAAGTCTTGAGGAAAGCATTATATTTATCGTCTACTGTATCAGCACTATAAACATCTTGCCACTCTTGTTCCTTGATAAGGTTTACAAAAGTCTGTACAGCAACTGGATCAGCTTTCCTAAAACGTTGGTAACTATATTTAACATGTGTTGCAGCACAAAAAACTTTTAGACTTAAAATTTGTGCATCATGATCTGAAAGGCCATTCACCTTTTTGCTAACAGAATGCCCTTCTAATAATGACGAATGAACAAAAATATTGTCTATGGTTGTTCTACTGTTCCCTTGCACTCTCGTTGGAAAGAATACGGTTTGCATAAGATTATATGAATTAAGGAGGTCTACCAGCATCCTTTTCCTTGCACAGTCACTTATACAATTAATATTGAAGTCACCACATATAACTAACTTTTTGTATTTCCTATAAAGTGAACCAACAACCTCCTCTAGCTTTAGCAAAAATGTTGTGAAATCGGAGTCTGGGGATCTATAAATAACAACAGTAAGAAGTTTAGCTCCACTAAATTTAACCACACCTGCACAACATTCAAACACCTTTTCAGTGCAGTACTTTGAAACATCAATTGACTCAAATGGGATACCGTTTTTCACATACATGGCTACTCCCCCACACCGCAAAGAGCTCCTAGAAAAGCTGCCAGCCAACCTGTATCCTGGTAAAGGAAGCCTCTGAATTATCTCCTTATTTAAGAAGTGTTCAGATATACCAATAATTTCAGAGTCAACATCTATAAGCAGTTCACTAACTTTATCTCTAATACCTTGTATATTTTGATGAAATATACTAATTCCCTCATTAATCGGATACCCAAGCTTTGTAGAAAGTGGTTTCTTTGCTAGAGAGACTTCCCTTAAGCAGGAATGCCTATCAGCTGACTTCAATCTAAAAAAGGTACAGCTCTAACACCCACAACTACCGGAATTTTCCCATGAGTGATCCCACCACCCCCACCTATGCTGTCACCTATAAGTTTTGCCAACCTCCCCTTCCCATACCTGTTGAGGTGCAGGCCATGTCTAGTGAAACCCGTCCTACTGATAGACTCCACCGACACCACTGAAATGTGACTCATGCCTTCTGTCATCAGCGCACCCCCAAGTCTCATGTTATTACGCCTGACGGCTGTATTAAGATGAGGCCGATCGTGACGCTGAAACAGTTCCACGAAATGCACATTCGTGTTGCCAGTCTGAGTGGCTATCTTTTCCAGGTCACCATCTATGTCATACTCCCCATCCCTATCAATACTATTACCAGCCCCACCCACAATCACTACCTGATCCTCTTTAGTAAAATCCCTACATAACCCCCCTATGTTAAAAGTCACCTGAGCCAATCCTGCATTAGGCTTCACAATGCTGGTGACCTGGTACTCACTCCCCAAAACTTCCTGCAACTGCTGGCCTACACCTCTACCATGAGAACTACCTAACAGCAGAACCTTCTTCTTTCTCTTAGACTTTGCAACTGTCCTAGCCACCGTAACTGCTGAGGTCTGCTGCATACTTCCTACATCTACAGCTACTAGAGATTCCTCTCCACTAGACTCTGACAGTTGGTCATATCTATTACAAACACCAATAGTAAAACTATCTGAAAATCTCCTTCTCCTAGCAGATCTCTTGCCAACAGCCAGCTCCCATTCCCCAACTCCCTTCTCCCTCCTCATCCTATCTAGCTCCTCCTGTGCGTTTTTCAACTGCACCTGAAGGGCACAGATCTTACGCTCCTGCTCCTCTATCAACTTACTCTTGCTACATAACCTGCAGTTCCAGGAGAGGATCTCACCAGAATGCCCACTGGCTTCCCCACTGCATTCCCCCCAGTGAAAATACTTCGAACAAGTCTCACACCGCAATCCACTACTCACGAACCTACGGCAAAGCCCACACTTCTCACTCATGGTAAAATTTTACAATTATTGAAACAAGAAAACAACTTTATCAAAGTTCCGCTACTACAATAAGAAGATGTTAAAAACTGACTACAATAATGACAAACTTGCTCTACAAGGGAAGTAACTACTATTATTGACAGTATTAATCAACAACAAATGAGAATATAACAAAATACTAACACAGAAAGAAAATCAAACGTCTAATGACAGTAACGAAACTGAAAGCAGTTCGCAAAAATTTCTTCTGAAGTTATTTCACCGGAAAACACCAAGAACACCGGTTGAAGACTACTAAAGTTCCTAAATAAGCTACTATACACAAACAATTAATTAGTACTTAGCTTTCGATGCGCCGCTACAGCTGCAACTGGTCAGCGCGGAATGTAAACACGGGTAAGAGGTTAAGTTGCTCGATACGAAACACTCACAAATATCAGGCCACAACACAAGAAATGCAGAGGTGAATGAAGAAACCACTAATAAGTCACTTATATAGTAAATATTATCACAAAAACAGTTAAAATATATATCTGAAACCTAAAAATAGATGAAAACTTAGAGAGCGATCTCACACGCAGTCACGCGCTTATGACGTCATAGAGAGCATAGTGGGTTTGCGCAGAGATTTTCAGGAAGAAAATAAGATATTTATAGTACGAGAGCAGGAAATAGCCTGGTTATCAACATATAAGATAGTATTAAAGGTGACCTGCACGTAATAGGAGCAGAACAGCACCCACTCGTGTGGGGTTTGTTGTGGAGGTTTTACAGCGCCGTTAGCAGGCCTAGGTTATCAGAGCTGTCAGCCGTATAAACAAAGAACTGAACAGATTGATTTTGTCTGAAACAAAGTCTCATATCTGTGCTGCACTTATTGCCGCAATTGGGAAATGAGAATACACAAATAATGGAATGCACCTGAATAGGAGTGGGAAGCACAGATTAGCAGATCATCTTGAAGACAGTGAAAGGGGGCCACCAGCACTCAAGGCATAATCCCTGTGGTTACTGGTGTCCGAGGGGCACATTTTTTAGGTCCGAGTCATGTTTTAGGAACACGGTCTTGAAATAAGTTAGAACAGAACACAACATAATATATGTCACAGATTACAGAAAAATAAAATTAATTTGTTTCGTCAGAACGTTATCGGGCTGGAAAACAAGATTAGATGAGCTTCTTGTTGGTCTAGACCGTGTGAAAATTTTTGAAGTGATAGATGTAATGTGCCTCCCTGAACACCATGTAACCACAGGGATGTAGAAGTAAAATTTAGGGGATTATAGGCTGGCATCATTATCGTGTTGTGTTAACGTGAAAGAGGGAGGAATTGCCATAAATGGAAAAGTTGGACAATAAGTAAAAAATATTGATACAAACAACTTTTGTGTAGGTCAAAACCTAGAAGCATGTGTTTGTGAGATTTTACTGTGGAATAGTTCTCTTGTAATTGTAGCAGTCAACAGATCCCCTCTAGGAACTTTATGCTATTTATAAAAAAATCTAGATGCGTTATTGAGTCACCTGTCAGACAAGAAGAAACAGTTAGTAGTTTTTGGGGATTTCAAAGTAGATTTCTTAAAAGATACGGACAGGGAAAATGAAATGGAATCATTATTTGGGTGTTTCAATCTGACTTCAGTAGTTAATTTTCCAACTCATTTGCAGCAACATAGCAGGATCCTCACAAACAACATTTTTACAGACAGTGAAACAATTAATGTGTACCAAATCCTTAATGGACTATCTGATCATGATACACATTTAATGGAAATAAACAATATAGCATCCTACAACCTTGGAGCAGGTTCATACACAGCCGTGAAACTTATTAACGGTAACAGCATACATTGTTTTAAGAGTAAGTGATATGGGTTGATGTATTCAGTAGTGGAAGTCAGAATAAAAGCAGTGTTCCATGAAAGTAACAGTGCAATGTCTGAAGTATTTTAAGCATTCATGTATCTAAATTGTTATGAAAATGTAGATACATATAACACATAGACAGCCATGACGGAATTACATACTTTCTTTCAAAACAGGAGTAACAAAATAAGGCGTTTGCATTTCCTGGATGGAAATCTGTATAAAGGCATTCACTGTCCTGTTGTGTTATTGCATTGTTAGTACTTTGTCCAACCTTCGTTTTTTTTAATTAACTCAAAAATTCTCTTTGGCTTTGATTCCGTCAGGGTTTGTAGGTCTTGCAGTGAAACTGTCATCCACTTTTCTCGTATCACTCTTTTCGGCTCACATACGGCCTCAAATTGCATTCCACTGCGATAAACATACCTAACAAGTATTCCCCAAACGTTTCACATGGGATTCATATCCGGTCTATGTGCAGGCCAAGGCAAGTCATCGATATCTTTATCTTCAAACTCCTTTTTGGTTGTCGCGGAAATATGCACATATTAATTATCTTTTTTCGTTCCCTAGGTCCTCGTACATTCTAATCAGTTCTGTCTTTAGTATCTCATTGTACATGTTAGAGTTCATTCTAGCGTTCGGTCAAGCAAGACTGTCCATATCACAACGCTTCCACTATCAAAATTTCTGCTCATTCTTACTTACTGCTCTGTTCTTAGATCATGCCAATGATATTGAAACCTTCTGGCCTATCTAAATTAGACTTCTCAGACTTCTTCTCATCACTGAAGATCACTTTATCCGATTATGAAGTCAATGAAATATTTTTTTCAGCGAACGCAATCCAGCCTATTTATGTTTGGGTGTTAGAGCGGGTTTTTGCAGCTGTTTCTTGAACGCAAGACGTTTATCATGTGACAAAACTTGTCATACACGTCTGGCGTTACTGGCAACTGTAAATAAGCAACAATCTGAGAACAATGACGGTTTGTGGCGCTTGCTTTGCGCAGAAATAACCCTTTATATGCCAATTTTCTAGTTTGATCACATTTCCGTTCTGTCCATGTCGTGCACCTAATCTAACTTAATTGTCAATCAATGGACCTAAACAGTTCAACTTCTTGGCGATTTGACGGTTAGAGTGTCCCATTTCCTTGTAGATACCGATTTGTGCTTTTTCATCACATGATGTTTTTCGCGTGGCATTGCCACAACTGTGGTTTATTTACACAACAAGCACCGTCACTAATGGTGTCTCTTCCGTGTCTGCAATTACGGCACGTACACGCCTACTAACGCCGCTGAGTCGACTGCCTTTATAGCGAGTTCCAGTCTCTACCACCTGAATCGTTGTTGTACATTGCGCTACTGGCACCAGATGCGGTAACATCTGACTCCATTTTTCATATACTGGAATTCATAATATTGCATATACATATCAAACAATTACTCCCGCCAAAAATGTTAATTTTCCTGCAAATATCCATGCCTTTGTTCTGATTTCCACTAGTGTATATAGAAAGAGGTACTAGTGTCAAATTAAATATTTTCCGTAGTAAAATTGTCAATATTTGAAAGTAGCTTTCCTAAACAGTTATCCAGAAATTCTATTAAAAATCAACTAAGCCATGGATAACCAAAAGGATTACAGTCTCATGTAGGGTGAAGAGGGAAATGTATATAACGGCCAAAATAAGTCAAGATCTGAAGTTACTTTCATAGCACAAAAAATAGTGATATGTTTTAAGGCAAGTCATTAAAAGTCCAGACGTTTTGAACCTCCTGACAGAAATCATCATCATCATCTTGGACAGTTTCCAGCCACTGGCTGGGTCTGTCGGGAACACAAGCCTCTCCATCGTGTTCTGTCTTTCCACCATTCCCCCTCTTCCACCTTCGTCCAGTTCTCTCCTCTTCTCGTCACACATTCCTTCACTCCCTTCACCCATCTATCTCTTGGTCTTCCTCTGGGCCTCTTCCCCTCCAGTTGCAGATCAAACATCCTCTTTGGAATTCTTCCCCCATCCATTCTCTTCATGTGTCCATACCACTGCAGTCTTGATTTTTCTATCCTGTCCTGTACTGGTTCCTCCTTTAGTCTTTCCCTCTCATACACATTTCGCAATCTGTCTCGTCTTGTTACACTCAACCTGCTCCTCTGGAACTTCATTTCACTAGCCTGTATTCTACTTTTGTCGCTTTTGTGCATTACCCATGTCTCACTTCCGTATGCCAATATGGGGACAAAGTAGGTTCGGTATATAATTCCCTTGGATTTCTGTGGCACCTCCTTGCTCCAAATAAGCCCCCTAATGCATTTGTAGAACTGCCCTGCTTTTCTGCACCTTTCATTTATTTCCATTGCGTTTCCCCCCTTACTTTCAATCATGCTTCCCAGGTACTTGAAGTTCTCTACCACTTGTAGTTTTTCCCCTCCACAAGTTATATCCACATTTGGCCTATTCTTCTTCCTTGTTGTGGCAATTATTTCCCTTTTCTTTGCAGAGAAATGCATTCCATATTGTGCTGCCGTTGCCTGCCATACATCTAACTGCTCTTGCACCTCCTTCTCGCAATTTCCCCATAACATCAGGTCATCGGCAAAAAGCACTGCTTTCATTTTATGATCTCCAATTGCATCTGATACTTGCTGTAGGACAGCAAGAAATAAATAATGCAAATAATAAGTTTAAAACTGTATGGGATACTGTCAACTGGATGACAAGACAGCCAGTCATTGTACAAGTTATCATAACAATCAAACTACATGACAGTTTTCTGACTGATAATTTACAAGTTGCAAGTACGTTTAACAGTCACATTTAAATGGAGCAGCAAAATAGGATGAAATGGTCTATTGAAAGAAGCAAGAGAATATATTAAAATGTCATTCTACAAAACTTTAAGCCGTTAGGAGTAGGACAAACATCTTTCAGCGAAATTGACAGAATTATAAAAACTATAAAAACAAAAGCTCATACTGTGTTGATAGAATTCCAAACAGAATTGTGAAAAATTGCTCTAAATTAATAAGTAATGTTCGTAGTAATATATGTGATACGTTACTGGCAGAGGGCATGTTTCCAGAGAGATTAAAATATGCAGTTGTTAAACATATTTATAAGAAAGGTGAAAAGAAAGAATTCGATTTCCTTACCGACATCTTTTTCCAAAATATTTGAAAAAGTTATGTAATCAAGAGACGTCTCACATTTCAGTGGGAACAGTTTACTTGGCATACCACAGTTTGAATTTCAGAGGGGTTGCTCGACTGAGAATGTTATTTATACAGTATTATAAGTTTTAAATAATAAAATATCGCCAGCTGGTATTTTTTGTGATCTTTCGAAGGTTTTTGGTTGTGTAGATCATGTCACACTCTCACTTAAACATAAGTTTTATGGAACTGTGTCGTCTTTAAACGCAACTGCTTAGAATCCTACTTAAGAAACAGAATAAATGAAGTTGTGCTGAATAATTCAAACAATGTTGGAAAGGTAGAAGATTTTAGTGGCTGGGAAGAAATGGAAAGGACTGCTCCACAGGTTTCAATTTTGGATCCACTGCTAGTTTTTCTGCATGTGAATGGCCTCCCACTTAACATTCAAAAAGCACTCTTTTTACTAGTGCTATAATAAATCGTATAAGAGAGAAACCAACAGAAGGAATTTTTAATCATTTTTCAAAGAATTATTAAGCGTTGCTGGTGAGTCTTGTGGGTTGTATGGCCATGGTCCAAAAAACTTTTCGGTTCTCTGAAAATGAATTTTCCATAAATTTTGAAGAAACACACTATATTCAATTTTGTAATACTAACGCAGCCAGACCAACGATGGATATAGCACATTAACAGGAGTCAATAAATGGGGTAGAACACTATAAATTTTTGACTGTACATGTTGATTTAAACTTGAACTGGAAAAAGCATATCCCTAAACTTCTCCGAAAATTAAGTTCAGCTACATTTGCTCTTCGTATAAATGAAGTCTTGGAAACAAATGAATCAACCTCCTGACATATTTTGCATATATGCACACAGTAATGTCTTACGGGATAACGAAGTATTGACTGCACAAAAGCGAGAAGTACGAATAACACTTGGTGTTCACCCAAAGCCGTCATGTAGGCACCTCTTCAAGGAGTTAGGCATTTTAACTGCAACATCACAATGCACATATTCACTGATGACATTTTTCATAAATAACCCAACACAATTTGAGAAACTGTTAGTGGCCCGGAAAGAAATTACAATATACAGCAAAAAAAAAAGAACTTTTGACCATTTGCCCAGTAACATAACTTTTTCATTTTTATCAACTTTCCACTCCTTCTTGTAGCATACTCAGAAGTAAAACTTATTATCTGTCAATAACCGCGGCAGCCTATGCTTGCAAATTCATCAGCCTTGTTTGGTACTAGTCCCATAAAAGTACGAGCATGAGCCGCAACCGAGTAAAGGACTTGTAACGTTCTTGTAGGCGTAAGGTGCAACACTCTTATTGCATCGACTGCGGTGTAGTTTCTGGATATGAGTAATGTAACCATGATTTATTTTAAGTGTTAAATTGCAAGACGGTTAGCAACATGGCTTGTCCCAACTTCTGGACCGAGCAAGGTGGCTCAGTAGTTAAAGCACTGGAGTCGCTTCGAGAACGTATGAAACACGGAAACGCAAATTTGGTTCACATTTCAAGCAAAATGTTGTTCAATGCGCAAATTTTATGTACCTCATGTTAGCCCTGTTTCGTATTCTGTTCAATACTATTTATGATTTAAAACAAGAATAATCTGTAACGGAGTACGCCTGCAGTGCGGCATCTTAAATCACACTGCAGCCTTACTCAGCCGCTGCTGGAGGTATTCCATCTTTTTCATGTTGTGCTGTTAGCATCAATAAATGTAATTGAAGGGAATGTATCCACGCATGAAAATCCCGATGTGCAGTCTTCGGTTTCAGTTACACAGACACCGCAGGACCAAAACTGAAAACGTCTTCGAAAACCCCAGAGAAAAATTACGTTTTGACGCTTAGGAGAGTTTAATAAAATCAACGAGACGAATGCGCTCATTTGTTTACAGAGAAATGTAGTGTTAGTTTCAAAACTTAGGGTTTTTCTTTTCAATATTTAGAAAGGAATGTTGGTAGATTACTGGGGAACTGTTCCACCTTTAGAATTTCGCACATCGTGTCACTTAACGTTATTCTGATACTCCGGATAAAGAGAAATAGCATTAAACGCGTTTTCTATTCCAAACGCATAACGTGACGTTGATGTAAATTTGAATGAAGTCACTAATTATCATTTTTAGAATGAATGTGAATTTTTTGTTTTTAATGGTCGACTACAGAAACTTTGAACTGAGTATATTTTACAGTGGTTTCCTTGGTCTGTAACTTCACGATATTCACATAGATACCTGTATGTTTGCGTTACGTACTTTTTAAACGGATGTTTAATTCTTGCCGTAATTTTTTTGTTCAGTTGATAAGAAGTAACTCTCTGTAACAGTCGAAATTAGAAATCAATAAAATTGTTTCGCAATCAAGACGAACTATTATCACGTAAAAAATTGTAATATGATCTTAGTTTCCCAGTGTCAACATCAACTTCCTTTTTTTTTTTTTTTTTTTTTTTTATTTTTTCTTTAGAAGAGTTTGGTTATATTAATAAATGACCCTCTCGAAACGCAAAAATTCACAACTGCAAGACAATCCCTTTGCCAGAATACTTACATGCAACTGAAACTCTCATTTTAGGAAAAGATGTGATCATGAAAATGTAAAGAAACGCTTTGAGGAAGATGTCAACAAACAGAACAACATTAGTAATATTTAAATTAAGAAATACAGAAATGAAACTTAAATTAAGAATAATACAGCAGTACACAGTCTGTAGAGAACGTGACAGATGGAATTAGGAAATGAAGACTTGTGATCTATGACAACATCCAAAAAATGAATAAAAGGAGAGTGACAAAAAAATTAAAAATTTTAAAATGTTAAATTGGGACTTAACTGATTAAGAATAGTTTATGAGTATCCAAAAGAAATTGACATCGATAAGTAGGAAAGTTAAGATAACAGAAACACGAACTCGAAAGATTTCCAAGACAAAATAATCTAAGAAAGGCAGAGTATAAAACTGACAGTAGAGGAGAGGAAATAAAAAACCGAACAGATGTGGCGTTTGAGAAAGCGGAAAGTTTTAATAACGGTTAAGAAGAAAGATAATGTTGACTGCGCGTCAGTATGGCCGAAAACGTTGAGGACATCAGTACATAACTATTCAAATGTTAACAAATAATTGCATGTATCAATGTTTTTCTGCTAGATATTATCAACGTTGAGTGTTAGAGGATATAACCGTACACGAGGCCACTGAAATCTGTTGCATCTTCCCCGCGCCGTCACCACCAGGTAAATAGGTACGCTGTCTGCAGCGAGATGCGTACGGAATAAAAGGATAGAGGGCCCTTTGGCCGAGCCGGGCGACGTTAACACTACAGTAAAAGATCGGAGGACAGTGTAATTGACAGTGAGGTAAGGAGCCCAGTATTTCGCGAGGGACATGAATAAGCGAGGAAGGTGCGGTACATCTGTCATCGGGTTTATTGGAGGCGGTGCGTCCCCGGGGGCAGCGTCGGCGTCGGCAGCGGCGGCGGGGGTGGACGCGGAGGTGGAGGTGGAGGCGGCGGCGTATTTATGAGGCGGCGGGGCGCGGCGTGGCCGGATCTGTTTTGTGGCCCCTGGGGGCGCACCTGGCTTTTCCTCCTGACGTCGCCCGCTTCCCAATAATACAATATGAAGGTGAGATTTTACGGTCGGACCGAGGGATCACTAATAGAAGGCGTGCGGCACAGGGGTTCGGCAAACAGACATTGGCTGCGGCCGGCTTACGCGGATAGCCTCCCGCCAAACATGTTGTGCGGCTCACCTGTAATTGCGTCCGCGAGGCTTCCGTCCCCGCTTTGATTTCCGACAGGATACAGTACCTTCCCTTCCCTCCGTTTGCATAGCGCTGCCTTCGGCTGCAGCTTTTGTACTACGAGCGTCATTCCGAAACTGAAGCCTCGTATTTTATTATGTCGACTTTTGAGTGTCCGTGATAGATTATGTTGGCTTAGTATTAATTTTTGAAACTTACCGTTCGGTTTCATCGTCCTGCAACAGATATCAACAGCATCGGAGCGTTCGAAAATGGCGTCTGACATCGAGGTATGTATAAAAAGAGAGATGTACTAATTAAACTGAGCCAGTTGAAATCCATCAACGCTTACTAAAGGTATATGGAGTGTTTATTAGTGGCGAAAACGACTTACAATGAGGTGACAAAAGCCTTGGAATAGCGATATGCACTTATACAGTTGACGGTAGTATCGAGTACAGAAGATATAAAAGATGTCATTTTGTCGTATGATGACATGGTTGCAGACCGTGGCTGTTATTTGAGGACAAATGTTGATGGTGTTGGGGCAGCAACCAGCCACAAATTTACTTTCAGTTCCTTCATTCAAAGGGTACCGTTACCCGTTTCGAATCGTTATGATTCATCTTCAGACGGTTTACACGCTTTCCTTATAACATGTGTACCGTTTTTTACAGACTGATTGTCCTAAAAGATAAATAATACACAATTATAAGCACACCACATACAGATAGTTGCGTTACAGATTTTCATTGGATGTAATTTACGTGAAATGTCGGTTTGGAATGTATGTTATCGTAACATTCGTCCAGCAAGTGTGAACCCATTCCCACTGCATTCGGATTGTTGCACACGTAAATTTTTCTCACTGAACACTTTAGATTTGTCACTGAAAAGATTTCTACTGTGCACCACATCTTTTCATACATACAAAGAGCTTACAAACATATGAGTATCAAAGATGCTATGATATATCGTAACATTTGAAGATGTCCTATGTTTGCAGAAGGATCATATATTCACTTATGCAACTGAAATGCTTTCTACACTAGTACAGAGACATTGATATTGTTACATTAATTATAAACTTGCTCCTCTTTTTTCCGCATAGGCGGAACGGTTATTTGTACAGGTGATTCATGTGAAAAGATTTCCGACGTGATTATGGCCGCACGGCGGGAATTGACCAACTTTGATCCTAGGCGACTGGAAAACCGTGACCTGGTTAGCTGAGCCGAGATTTCAGTTGGTAAAAGCTGATGGTTGGGTTCGAATGTGGCGCAGAGTTCACGAAGCCATGGATACAAGTTGTCAACAATTCACTGTCCAAGCTGATAGCAGCTTCATAATGGTGTAGGCTGTGTTTAAGTGGAATGGAGTGGGTTTTCTGATTCAACTGAAGCGATCATTGACTGGAAATGGTTGTTTACGGCTACTTGGAGAGAGACCAGCCATTCATGGACTTCATGTTCCCAAACAACGATGCCATGTCACCGGACCACATTTGTTCGCGGCTGGTTTAAAGAACATTCTGGACAGTTCGAGCGAATGATTTGGCAGGGGACTTTCAATTTCTAATACAGTGGCAAACAAAGTCCATAAACTCAATCTGCTGGAAGCCCTGGAAATTAACAAACATCTTGCCCACAGTCCAGATCTCATCCTAAATGACCAGACACAGCTCAACACTTCCCCTTTCCTAAACTTCATATAATAATCATCTTTGTTGCTTCTTACTTCCCACATTCTCTCTTCCAACATATTCCCATTTCCCTATATTCATTAAGTTGTTTTGTTTTATTGAAGTTGTCTTTGTATTCCACATAGACTGTAGTTTCAATAATTAAGGCTTTCTTTTAACTGGTACTTGTATTACTGTCCATGTTTAACACCCCCTGTAGTTGTCTCATCAAATACTGTTCATATTTTACTTTGCTCATTTATTTAATGGAAACTGTTACACAACCACTGCTTTGATTATAATGTTAATGTTAAAATGCAGTACCACCACACTCTCAAACTGTAGGTTCCCCCAAACACCTCCATTTTCCTACATTTATTTATTTCTGTTTATCTTACTGATATTGCTTAAGTTCATTATGTATTCTGTAGTTACATTGATAACTGTCTCTTTAATTGGTTGTGTATCACTCTCCATGTTTCATACCTCCTGATGCAGCCTTGTCTAGTACTAATTTCATTTTATTTTATTAGTTTTGTTTATTAATAGAAACTGTTATGTAGGCATGCTATTCCTATTTTGTGCAAAGGTTTTCCTGTCTGCTCCATTATTATTTATGTACTGTTCAGTTCTTACTTTTTCATTGCAAAGATGTTACTTACTGTATGTTTCTACTTCAGTCTAGATGTGTTACTTCTCTTCCAATGTTGTTTGCTAAGATTTAACTTCTTTGGTGATAACACTCAGAAAATGTCTGAAGATGGCCTAGTAAGCCGAAAACAGGTTAACAATAAAAGTAATATTGTAGAACAAAAGCAAACTGGTGGTTTTCATTTATTATAATGTTGTTCTACCAAGAACCGACGGAAGATTCTGTTAATATAATAGTATTATCACTGTAAACTTTGTTAGGTACACAAACAGCTCGTTGGCAGACATGGCTACGTAGTAATATGCCACGGCGAAATTGTCTGAGTTGCAGTATAAGATGTTCTTATTTTCCGACTTCGATTTTTTCACATCACAGTTCTTTGTCCACCATTCCTCAGTGAATAAATTTCAATCCTACAATGCTATTCTGACCTACTGCATAAGCGTCTTTGTAACAGGTGCCTTCTCGTTGTTGCAATACAGGCCTATTCTCAGCTGTTTTTCCATCCTGCACAAAATAGCTGCATCCTTTTCAAAATGGTTCAAGAATACTGAGAAATTCTATTTGACATTTGAAATTCGTGTGCGTTCACCAAATACGGCACTAACATTGCACAAAGAGTTCTCACGGTTACTTTTTGCATGTAAAATGCACCTTCCGTGTACTATTTAATATGGTTTACAGAATATGCAAGAAACGTTTGTACTGATTAGTACCATATCGAACAAACGCAAGTTACATCTAAAGATTACTATTAATTCAAAGCATACGGAATAAAATGATTATTGTTTAACTCACGCAAATAGCTATGATATCTAGAATATTACATTTGACATTCTCAGTAGAATTTAATAGTCGTATCGCAAACCACTGACATGAGGAAAATAATGTAATGTAAGGAAGCAAGAAACACGAAAGGCGTTCGATAAGTCACACTACACATTTTTTCATGAAAACTGGTTGATTTTATTCAGGATTCCAATACATCATATTATTCCCGACACTTCCGTCTACAGAACCATGTTTTTCAACATAATCTCCATTCAATGGGACGGCCTTACGCCACCTTACAGGGAGGACCTGTATTGGTCGACGTTGGAACCAGCGTCTTGCTGCCTCAAAAAGCTCCCCATTATCCACGTACTGCTTCCTGCGGAGTACATCCTGCATTGGGCCAGACAGATAGAAGTCGGAAGGTGGAAGATCCGGGCTGTAGGGTGGATGAGGAAGAACAGGCCAATGAAGTTTTGTAAGCTGCTCTTGGGTGCACAGTCTTGTATGAGGACTTGCGTTTTCATGGAGAAATTCGTTTGCATTTTTGTGGCGACGAACAAGCTGAGGTCGTTTCTTCAATATCCTGAGGGTAGCACAATATATTTCAGAGTTAATCGTTGCACCACGAAGGAGGACATCAAAGAGTATAAACCCATCACAGAGGCAGAAGGTTGTCGACATGACTTTACCAGCTGAGGTTATTGCTTTAAACTTTTTCTCCGGAGGAGAGAAGGTGAGGTGGACTCAAAGAAACAAAACTCAGAACAGGTTATGTTAAATGTTCTTTCAGAATAAACAGAAAACTTTCCATTTTTGCAAAGCTAATATTTAATTATTCACAGTAAGCATTATTACTCGTATTCAGCTTCAATACATAATAAACAGTAAAATCCAGATCCTTTATTAGTGCATGTAGCTATATCCATTTACGTTTTCACACAATAACATTTCCTTCTCTTACCACTACTCAATGGTAGACCCTCCGGGTATAAATTTCAATAGCCAAAATATACAGGGTGAGCACTAAGTCTTGCCCTGACCATAAAAATTTATAACAGAATAACCGTTTGACATAATAAGTTACATTTGACGCCGTTACATAGGTTAGTGTTACTAGTTTTTTTTGTTTTTCTTTTTTTTTTTGTTGACCACTTACGTTAGTAAACCTCAACGTGTGCTCCCTTGGTAGCTCGGAGAATGTCGAGGCGGTGTTTCAGTTCCCGCCAGATGTTTCGAAACATGTGTTCTGTCACAGTACCCACAACAGCTTGTATCCTAGCCTTCAGTTCGTTGACGTCAGCAACTGGTGTGACGAAGACTCTGTCCTTGATATAGCCCCAGAAAAAAAGCGAAGGGGCGTAATGTCTGGAGAGTGGGGTGGCCAGGGTGTTGTGTTGGACCATTCCTTCCAATCTACCGATCTGGACATTACTCCCCTCTCCAGACATTACGCCCCTTGACTTTTTTGTGGGGCTATATCAAGGACAGAGTCTTCGTTACACCAGTTGTTGACGTCAACGAACTGAAGGCTAGGATACAAGCTGCTGTGGTTACTGTGACAGAACACATGTTACGAAACACCTGACTGGAACTGGAATACCGTCTCGACATTCTTCGAGCTACCAAGGGAGCACACGTTGAGGTTTACTAACGTAAGTGGTCTTAAAAGAACTAATAACACTACCTCTGTAACGGCATCAAATGTAAATTATTATGTCAAACTGTTATTCTGTAATAAATTGTTATAATCAGGACAAGACTTTGCGCTCACCCTGTATTTTGCTCCTTTCTTCGTTTCCTTTACCAAAACGATGCACAAATTCCTAGCTCCTCTTTATCTGAACTTCAAAACCAACGAGCGCAACAATGTGGATGTTTACTGTTACTAATGTGAGCAACTTTTTATTTCAATATGCGAAACTTCACTTGGAATTGTGTAAGCATGATTATGCAGTACTCCACGAGGCACAAAAGATGGGACATAAGAGATATTCAAATCAGCAGAATAAGCGAAAAAATGCTCCTTCTTTTGAAAAAAAGAGGTGGATGCAGTGTATAGCACTACCGTCCATCAACTTTACAATTGAAGAGAAGACACTTGCATATCTGCAATGAAGTAGCAGAAGAAGCCTAAAACATCCTGCAAATGAATAATTTGCACGGTACTAAGTTACCAAACTCTGATATGTTTTATTATTTGTCAATGAGTGTAAAAATAGTAAGAATAATTACAACTTTTGGAAAGGAAAAGACGAAATCCATAAAACTGCTAAAATTACATATTTCCCAAGCATTTACCCACGTTACAGTGGTAGTCGCAGTGGCAAGATTATATTGTTTATTGGCTCTTTAATATGATTTCAGTACCGTTATGTTTCTCAACCCGATCTCTTTTCTAGATTTAAAAGAGGCTAACATAGATGCATTGTTGGTCCGACCTACTCTCTATTTAAAATGGCTAATATATTAAATGAAACGTTTTTATCGAAATATATATTTTCTTGGATTTTTCTATTCTTTGGAAACAAGAAATCTCCAGTTTCAAAGTAATGGACTTAATTCAATCATTTTGATTTTTATTTTTTTTATTTTTTTCTACAGCTCTTTCCCTTCGTTTCACTGACCACTCTTACCTTATGTTGCAAAGCTATCAGCTTTAATACTAGAAATTCCACTTCACACCTCTCCTTTTCCCCCGACTTTATCTCAGAAGAGACAAACCCTCTTGCCTTGTCCCATATAATTTATTGATGAAGTTGTGTAATACAGTGGTGTATATTGCCTATACCGAATGATTCTTATCATAATATATTACGCACAACTTATTAAAATACTTCATGATCCGCTGTCTTGGTACCTTTGGAACGTATCCCGAGTCTTTGCATGATTTGTACTGTTCTTTCCCAAGTTCTCCTTGAACCTTCTGGAAACAAACTGCAGCCCATTAGTGGATAATAGCGTTTCAGTATTTCCTAATGTATGTGTGCATTGCGGTAATTTGTCCACAAGTATTTGCACATTAGCTTAGATAACTTTTAATACTTTGACAAATTTAGATAAATAACTAACAGATTAAAAACGTAAAAACTCTCTCTTGTAGCTTTTTATGCTCCAGAGTCGTCGAGGTCTACCAACCCAATCATGTCAGTGGACAATAAACTGTGCCTCCATCATTGTAATTGTAGAGGAGAGTCTTCTACCTTGAAGACAGTGTACCTAGAATGTTTCCCGGTCTGTGTTTCGCTCTAGTGACCAATTTTGGACTCACATGAAAAAATGCGCGCTGAAGACCACAAAAAACAGTTACCGACATTTTTTACTGTTTTTGTTGTTGTGGCATATGAGGTTGCGTTTTGTGCAGCGTTTACATCTACATCTACATCTACATCTATACTCCGCGAGCCACCTTACGGTGTGTGGCGGAGGGTACTTATTGTACCACTATCTGATCCCCCCTTCCCTGTTCCATTCACGAATTGTGCGTGGGAAGAACGACTGCTTGTAAGTCTCCGTATTTGCTCTAATTTCTCGGATCTTTTCGTTGTGATCATTACGCGAGATATATGTGGGCGGTAGTAATATGTTGCCCATCTCTTCCCGGAATTGTTTGTGAATATTACGAGTTCTACACACTTAAGGGCTGTATAATACATTGAAGAAATTTGGAAAACATTGTTAATTCCACAGTTGCGTAATTCTATTGTGAGTAAAATTCTATATATTATTAAGACTAGTTATGCACTGTCAATGGAGTTAAACGATACTTCATCCATCGTGACCCATCTTGTATTTTGAAACGGAAGATCTTCTACAAAGGGACATGTAATATCTGTATATGTACTGAGCTTCTTTAATTTCATAACAATTTTACCGGTCTTGAAAATGGAAATATGTGTCAGTAACAGCTTTTATTTGAAAATTTATCTAACATATAACTCGTTTTGAAGAAGGTCTTCCCACTCAGTTTCATTTCATTTATGAGTAATAGAGTAATACTTTAATATAAAATTTTGAATAGAGCATTGACAATATTTTCACAATTATAATCTTGTTAAACATTTTTTCCCCTGCGGAACAATGATACTTTTTCGTAAGAATTTTTGAAACTTCAGAAAAAGACTGCAGCACACAAACAGTCAATCTTATCATTTAGAAATGTAACATGACAACATATTAAACTTCTATTGTAGGGCTGGTTAGCGGCAAAAGTCTGAAAAGTGTTCCAAGATACGACAATCTCATCTACTGTGCAGGTTCGCAGCCTCTGACGCTGGTCGCGTGACTTCAGTCGCCTCTTGATCGTTCTGCACAAATTATTCAAAATTAACGAATTTTCCAATTTGTCTATGAAGATCTGGGGCGTCAAATGCCATAATTCTCTGTACTTAGACTGTTAAATGGTTCATACGTTCTTCAGGGAAAAATAATTTTTAGTACTTCGCATTCAAGTGTGCCCTCAATAACACGATTCCATTACACAACTTGTAATATTAGACTGATAGTTGGAATTCAAGTAATGATTTAATAATTTTAAATTCATCCATATCCTGTTCTCTCCTACTATTCCTGCAAATTTTTCTTACTAGGGCTTCAACCCTTGTACCTTCTCTGTTCAATGTTCTTCACTCTTCGTTAATGTCCTCTTCTACCACGATACCTTCGTGTACCACTGACACTTTAGACAGTGCACCAGCCACGCATTTCTTTTTCACTGTAATAGAGAGTGCTAAAAAGAGTATTCCATGTTTTGAGGGTTAGCAGGATGGACCAAAACAAGGAAAAAATGTCCAGTAAACATGAGCTCCAAAATTCATACCTCAGATGCTATGAGCACTTGTTCATCTACGCTGCTGTCAAACTTCTCTTCTACTGAAAGCTTTTTCCTCATACGAACGAATGCAACAAACAAATGAGTCCACATTATTCTGTCATTGTGAAACAGCGAAGCTTTTAGTGTACAAGACACGAGCTCAGTGGTTGCTTCCATTTACCAAACGATAATAGAAGGCGATAGCTGACTTTTCCCGTGGGGAATAGCTTGCTGGTAAGTGCAAAGAAAAACACAAAGTAATTGGAATGTTGTAACCTTCCCATAAATATTTCACTCCCATATATATATTTCCATGTGTTGAAACCTTTGGAGGTAATGAGAGTCACATAGAAATGCTTGCTATATCTCGTAAGGCAAGTCTTATCATCCTTGTGGAGATGACTGAAAATTTTGCCAACGTGAATAAATTAACTAGATAAATTACTAATATTAGCAATCTGGTCTGATATGTAAAAATTATCTAAATATTATCACGGAAATTTTCAGGTTAATGTAACAGTGGTATGAAATAGTTTCTATTCCTGATCAATATTGGTACTGTCTTGCTTCTGCTCATATCAACCTCTGGATTACCAAGTAACTTCTAGGTCATTGGTTTACTAATTTTGATTTTGGTGTTCTTCAGTTTTTAACTATATGCGTTTGATTTTAGAAATTTTAATATATAGGTGTCTAAATCTGCTTTGTTCTACTTCCTTGGACTTGTTAATAGCTTTTAAATGTTGGCCAGTTATCACATTGGCTCACCAAATACTGATGTCTGTATTGGCTTTAGAATGTTTTTCTCCTGGTGACTTCCAGACTGCATACTCTTTTTACATGGTTTATCTTATGCTTGTAACATATATGTAGATGACTGATACGGATCCATTGGCTCATGTTATGTAATTATATACACAGATCGATTTACTGTTTCTTCTCTTGTAGCAATCCATTCCCAATACACTGAAAATACACTTCGTCAGTGTCGTCGTAACTGCTGTGTGTTTCACGTCTGTTGTGCAGCGAGCTACGTTAATTTAAGTATTAACTGTATTGTTCTTACTTGTCTCTTCTACTTCCGTGTGTTTTTGCTTTTAGGAAGATTTAATTGTCGAGTGCTAGTAATAATGTTCCATAGATTTCGTGTTTGTTTTGAATACAGTCAGAGAGAGTCCCTTTAGTCAACGATAGTGCCAGTAGTGCTAGTGTTTGTTTTCAATACAGTCCAGAGACAGGTAGTGCTATTTTCATTGTTTTTTACAAGAAGTGTCTGGCAACCACAGTTTAGTCAACTATCAGCCGCCTTTAGTGAATTAGCAGTCTAGTTAAAAGTTGATTAACTCTCTACAGTAAATTGATTTCTTAGGATGGATAGGATGTGTGACTGCTGTGTACGGACGCAGAGGAGCTGGCCACTGTTCGCGGACAGATGAACGTGTTCTAGAGGCAACTGCCGTCAGGGTCATGTTCAACGGAGCCTACACTACACTGGTGTCAGTATACAACAGCCCTAAAAACATTAAAACACGCGACATCAGCACAATACTCAACATATCACCGCGCGTAATAGCCGCTGGAGATGTTAACGCGAAACACCCGGACTGGAACTCACGAATACGAAACTCCAACGGCAAGAAACTATACGAACAGGCACTAGGACGAAACTACATCACACTAGCGCCGACCGAACCGCAGCACGTTCCCTACCGGAGGGGACACAGGCCAGACGTGTTAGACATGGCCCTCATCAAGGGCATAACAACGACACTCAACGTTGCCGTTGAAAACGATCTACCCTCAAATCACCAACCCGTTATACTGTACATTGAAGAAACACTGCAGCACATGGAACAACGCAGGATGTTAGACTACAGGCGCACGAATTGGACCCAGTTCAAGGAAACGCTTGACAGTCGCACCCCACCCACCCACGCGATTAACGAGACAGCCCAAATTGACGAGGCAGTTGAAACCCTCACCGGCGCCGTACAGGACGCAATAGCCGACACCATATCAATCCGCACACCACAACAACACAGTGCTGCCCTGCCCCAGGAGATCCTGGGCCTAATCTCAATGAGGAACCGCCTCAGGAGACATTGGCAGTGTACCAGGCGCCAGCACTTCAAACAACACATTAACAGGCTCCAGGGTATAATCCGGGAAAAAATACAAACATGCAAGACACAACAGTGGGACCAGAAACTCGAAGGGCTGGACACCACGCGACCTGGCGTGTGGCAGCTGGCCCGACACTTCACCAGGGAGAAACTGTACACCCCCACGTTACAAGGGCCCGACGGACCAGCATATTCTGCGGAAGAAAAAGCGGAACTAATGGCCCTCACACTTGCAGCGTCATTCACACCGAACCTGGATCCCTCAGACCCAGCGTTCACACTTGCTACGGACCAGGCGGTCACACGCATCTTGGCCCAACCAGCGCGCAACATCACCCGACAAGCTAGTACAGCTGAAGTCAAATGGGCCATCATGCATACCACCGCTAGGAAGGCCCCTGGTCACGATGGCATTCAAAACCGTGTCCTCCAGGAGTTCACGGACAAAGCTGTAGACTACCTAACACACATCACGAATGCCATACTCAAGCACCAACACTTCCCCGCCTTTTGGAAGACGGCCGAGGTCCTGATGTTCAGGAAGCCGGGGAAAGACCACTCCCTCCCATCAGTCTGCTGAGCGCGCTCAGCAAGATCGTTGAGAAGGTAATATTAAAACGACTCACCAGGCACTGTATCACAAACGACACCCTGAGACCGGAGCAATTCGGTTTCAGGAATCACCACTCAACAACACAACAACTCCTCCGCGTCGTTGAATACATAACACACGGATACAACACAAACAAAGCAACTGGGGCGGTGTTCCTGGACATCGAAAAGGCTTTCGATCATCTATGGCACAACGGCCTAACACGCAAACTTAGCGATGCAGGGTTCCCCGACGGGCTCGTACGTCTCGTACACTCATATCTCACGGACAGGAGTTTCAGAACACCGACGTGCAGGGCAAACAATCGACACGACATGGTATTCAGGCAGGAGTACCCCAAGGAAGTATCCTAGAGCCCTTACTGTTTAACGTCTACATTAACGACCTTCCAGCAAGATTGGAACCGTCTAACATTAATTCACGACTACAGACTGCACTCAGAACGGCGGAGCCTTGGCTGGTGAAATGGCGTGATAGAGTAAACGTCGACAAGTGCGAGGCCGTTCTGTTCACTAGAAGACCGAAGCAACTGCGCAAACATCAGCACTGAAACCCAATAACACTACACACACGCCCAATACGTTTCCGCGAGAAGGTCAAATACCTCGGTGTCTGGCTGGACAGGAAACTACTCTGGGGGGACCACATTCAACACGTGACCAATAAAGCTAACGCGAGGCTCAAACAACTCTACCCTATGCTTAACAGGCGTAGCACACTGAACAGGAGGGTGTCTAGGTCCATGTACATGACACTTATTCGACCCTTGATGACGTACGCAGCCCCTGTCTGGGGATACGCTGCGCCAACTCGACTGCGCCGTCTGCAGCTCATACAGAACAAAGTACTCAAAATCATAAGCAACGCTCCGCGCTTCACACGCATCGCAGACCTTCACCGGGAATACCGGCTACATACTATCTTGCAGGTATTCCAAAAACTCTCCACACGACTGTACAATAACACGAGACCACAACCATAGATGGAAGCATAACAGACCAAAGACACTACTGGCTAGGAAATAAACATCTATGGTCCATAGAACGCTAACACGACAGTACTGGCGAGCCCCTGCAACACAGTTATTACTGGAAACCCCAGATATTCGACCAGCCGAAAAACAAGCAACCGCAGGGAAACCGTACTGTACACAGCACGCAAACCAGCCACACACACCCCCTACACCGTCTGTGAGCCGATCTATGACCGATCGCCCACTAATCTACAACGACCTTGAACTGTTGCAGGGACGCAGCAACTGCAGAAAGCGCCGCAACGAGCTCCAACAAAGACAAAGGTAGCGATGGACGATACCTCGAACTAACATAACCACACCTTGCATGCACTGTCGCAGATAGCAAGCTGCTACTGCCCATACTACCCGTCCTACTGTCGCAGAGGTTTTTTTCCCTTGGCGCTTGCCTTGGCACTTTTTTTCCTCTGCCCTTGCAACCGCTACCCTTCGATCGCTTTCGTGCACTTTCTATCTCCTGATGGACCATGTTAATGAGTAATCTTACCCAGACGCATGGATAACATCACAGCCTGCATCCTGTGACTCCTGATTCAAAAACTAACATGTTATACGGAGGTGACAGTAGAACTTTTGGTTTGGTCACCACGTTGGTGTGGGCGTGGAGGGGCCCCATCCTTTATGAAAAAAAAATGGCCGCGGTCAGCCGTCTTCAGGCTGCTGCCATGGAGTGTAGCGGCAGTGGGGAGCCTGGTGCGTCGCATGGTACACCCCAGGTATTACATGCTTCACCCACTGTCCCTGCTGTCGAGACATCTTCGCGGGTACCGGGCGCAGTTGGGCCACTATCTCCCCAAGAGGAGTGGCGGATTCAGCGGCGTTCGCGGCGCACGAGGCGGAGGGTCAATGTGGAGGCTGGCCGTGTGGCATCGCCCGCTCTGCCTGTGAGTGGACATGTGGCCACTCCTTCAGCAAGGTCCGAGCAGGCACACGGGGGGAGGGGTTTATTAGTTATTGGGAGCTCCAACGTTAGGCGGGTGATGGAGCCCCTTAGGGAAATAGCGGAAAGGTCGGAGAAGAAGGCCAGTGTTCACTCTGTCTGCTTACCAGGGGGTCTCATCCGAGATGTGGAGGAGGCCCTGGCGGCGGCGATAGAGAGCACTGGGTGCACCCGATTGCGAATTGTTGCTCATGTCGGCACCAATGACTCCTGCCGTCTGGGTTCAGAGGTCATCCTCAGTTCGTACAGGCGGTTGGCGGAGTTGGTGAAGGCGGAAAGCCTCGCTCGCGGGGTGGAATCTGAGCTAACTATTTGTAGTATCGTTACCAGAACCGATCGCGGTCCTCTGGTTTGCAGCCGAGTAGAAGGCTTAAACCAGAGGCTCAGACGATTCTGCGGAGATCTGGGGTGCAAATTTATCGACCTCCGCCATCGGGTGGAGAAATGTAGGGTCCCCCTGAATAGGTCAGGCGTGCACTACACGCGGGAAGCGGCTACAAGGGTAGCGGAGTACGTGTGGAGTGCACATGTGGGTTTTTTAGGTTAGAGAATTCCCTCCCTAGGCCCGACAAGACGCCTCCTGAGACGCGGTAAGGTAGGAGTAGGCAAAATGCAACAGGGAATAACAATATTAATCTGCTAATAGTAAACTGCAGGAGCGTCTATAGAAAGGTCCCAGGACTGCTCTCATTAATAAACGGTCACAATGCCCACATAGTACTAGGGACAGAAAGTTGGCTGAAACCAGATGTAAACAGTAATGAAATTCTAAACTCATATTGGAATGTATACCGCAGAGACAGGTTGGACAGTGAAGGGGGAGGCGTGTTTATAGCGATACGAAGTGCAATTGTATCGAAGGAAATTGACGGAGATCCGAAATGTGAAATAATTTGGGTGAAGGTCACGGTTAAAGTAGGCTCAGACATGGTAATTGGATGTCTCTGTAGGCCCCCTGGCTCAGCAGCTGTTGTGGCTGAGCAGCTGAGGGATAATTTGGAAAATATTTCGAGTAGATTTCCACACTATGTTATAGTTCTGGGTGGAGATTTTAATTTGCCCGATATAGACTGGGAGACTCAAACGTTCATAACGGGTGGCAGGGACAAAGAATCCAGTGAAATGTTTTTGTGCTTTATCTGAAAACTACCTTGACCAGTTAAACAGAGAACCGACTCGTGGCGATAACATATTAGAGCTTCTGGTGACAAACAGACCTGAACTATTTGAAACAGTTAACGCAGAACAGGGAATCAGCGATCATAAAGCGGTTACTGCATCGATGATTTCAGCCGTAAATAGAAATATTAAAAAAGGTAGGGGGATTTTTCTGTTTAGCAAAAGTGACAAAAAGCAGATTTCAGAGTACCTGACGGCTCAACACAAAAATTTTGTCTCAAGTACAGATAGTGTTGAGGATTAGTGGACAAAATTCAAAACCATCGTACAATATGCGTTAGATAAATATGTGCCAAGCAAGATCGTAAGAGATGGAAAAGACCCACCGTGGTACAACAACCGCGTTAGAAAACTGCTGCGGAAGCAAAGGGAACTTCACAGCAAACATAAACATACACAAAGCCTTGCAGACAAACAAAAATTACGCGAAGCGAAATGTAATGTGAGGAGGGCCATGCGAGAGGCGTTCAATGAATTCGAAAGTGAAGTTCTATGTACTGACTTGGCAGAAAATCCTAAGAAATTTTGGTCTTATGTCAAAGCGGTAGGTGGCTCAAAACAAAATGTCCAGACACTCTGTGACCAAAATGGTACTGAAACAGAGGATGACAGACTAAAGGCCGAAATACTAAGTGTCTTTTTCCAAAGCTTTTTCACAGAGGAAGACTGCACTGTAGTTCCTTCTCTAGATTGTCGCACAGATGACAAAATGGTAGATATCGAAATAGACGACAGAGGGATAGAGAAACAATTAAAATCGCTCAAAAGAGGAAAGGCCGCTGGACCTGATGGGATACCAGTTCGATTTTACACAGAGTATGCGAAGGAACTTGCCCCCTTTCTTGCAGCGGTGTACCGTAGGTCTCTAGAAGAGCGTAGCGTTCCAAAGGATTGGAAAAGGGCACAGGTCTTCCCCGTTTTCAAGAAGGGACGTCGAACAGATGTGCAGAACTATAGATCTATATCTCTAACGTCGATCAGTTGTAGAATTTTGGAACACGTATTATGTTCGAGTATAATGACTTTTCTGGAAACTAGAAATCTACTCTGTAGGAATCAGCATGGGTTTCGAAAAAGACGATCGTGTGAAACCCACCTCACGCTATTCGTCCACGAGACTCAGAGAGCCACAGACATGGGTTCCCAGGTAGATGCCGTGTTTCTTGACTTCCGCAAGGCGTTCGATACAGTTCCCCACAGTCGTTTAATGAACAAAGTAAGAGCATATGGACTATCAGACCAATTGTGTTATTGAATTGAAGAGTTCCTAGATAACAGAACGCAGCATGTCATTCTCAATGGAGAGAAGTCTTCCGAAGTAAGAGTGATTTGAGGTGTGCCGCAGGGGAGTGTCGTAGGACCGTTGCCATTCACAATATACATAAATGTCCTTGTGGATGACATCGGAAGTTCTCTGAGGCTTTTTGCGGATGATGCTGTGGCATATCGAGAGTTTGTAACAATGGAAAATTGTACTGAAATGCAGGAGGATCTGCAGCGAATTGACGCATGGTGCAGGGAATGGCAATTGAATCTCAATGTAGACAAGTGTAATGTGCTGCGAATACACAGGAAGAAAGATCCCATATCATTTAGCTACAATATAGCAGGTCAGCAACAGGAAGCAGTTAATTCCATAAATTATCTGGGAGTACGCATTAGGAGTGATTTAAAATGGAATGATCATATAAAGTTGATCGTCGGTAAAGCAGATGCCAGACTGAGATTCATTGGAAGAATCCTAAGGAAATGCAATTCGAAAACAAAGGAAGTAGGTTACAGTACGCTTGTTCGCCCACTGCTTGAATACTGCTCAGCAGTGTGGGATTCGTACCAGATAGGGTTGATAGAAGAGATAGAGAAGATCCAACGGAGAGCAGCGCGCTTCTTTACAGGATCATTTAATAATCACGAAAGCTTTACGGAGATGATAGATAAACTCCAGTGGAAGACTCTGCAGGAGAGACGCTCAGTAGCTCGGTACGGGCTTTTGTTGAAGTTTAGAGAACATACCTTCACCGAGGGATTAAGCAGTATATTGCTCCCTCCTACGTATATCTCGCGAAGAGACCATGAGGATAAAATCAGAGAGATTAGAGCCCACACAGAGGCATACCGACAATCCTTCTTTCCACGAAAACAATACGAGACTGGAGTAGAAGGGAGAACCGATAGAGCTACTCAAGGTACCCTCCGCCACATACCGTCAGGTGGCTTGCAGAGTATGGATGTAGATGTAGATGTCGCTGAACTGTTATAGTGCTCTCACAAAAATGTCCACTCATTTATATGTTCCAAAGTATTGGAAATAAAACACTGTTTTATCCTTATGATTTATAGATGAACTGCTCCCATAAGATGGTCACCCCTGTATACAAAGATATAATTGCACTGGTTCTTCTTGAGGTTATTCATGTCTTATTACCTACATTCTTAAGTGAATAATTGTTCTTTGAGGTCACACATGTAAGAGCACTTATGTACTTTTAAATACATCTATCAGCATTTCTGTCAAGGCCTTGCAACAGTGGTAACACCAGTTCCCGTCAGATCACGGAAGTTAAGCACTGTTGGGTTTGACTACCACTTGGATGGTTCACCGTCCGAGTCTGCGGAGTGCTGTTGGCAAGTGGCAAGTGGGTTGCGCTCAGCCCTTGTCAGACCAGTCGGGGAGCTACTTGACTGAGAAATAGCGACACCAGTCGCTAAAACTGACAACTAGGAGAGCGATGTGCTGAGCACATGCCCCTCTGTATCCGCATCCAGTGACGCCTAAGGGCTGAGAACGACACGGCGGCTGGTCGGTACCATTGGACCTCCAAGGTCTATTTCGATCGGTGTTTGTTTTTATCTGTATTGATGACACATTTTTGTATGAAAAATGTGAAACGTTATTCCAGAATTTTTGGAAATATTTTTGTACTTGTGGTGTACCCAAATGTTCCATTTTAGTCTATCATAATTATATTGAACAATAGTTTTTGCTTTTAAAATTGTCAGCTCTTTTGTTATGGTGTAACATTGTCCTAATGTGCACATTTATGGATCTTTTGTAATGTACATTTAGTTTATACCCACTAATCCTTAAGAAATTTTATTCAGTTGGCTTTGACATGTTCCTGTTGTTAATCTTACTTTTTAGATATCTTGAGATAAACAGTAAACACAACTTTGGCTCTGAGCCACTATGATATGATGTACTCTGTAAATTGTGTGCCTTATTTAATCCTCATGCTGAATGAAACAACAAGTTTACGGCTACCAGTGACTGGTAGCAGTAAATGTGTTGTTTTATTCGATATCAGTAACTGTCACGGTAAAGCCTAACCTAAAATGTCCGGATTTAAAGTTGATCCTCATGCATTCAATTCATTTTTGTACATATAGGCCTTCCGTATGTATCACAATTAGTTCTTCTGCTGTTATGAAGTTTAAATTATTCTGATGCTACTGCTAGTCTGATAAGACTCAGTTGTGAATATTAATTACGATTGTAGTACCAAAAAATGTCATTTCATATGCTGTATATGTTTGCCACAATGGCCACTTGTAAATTATGAGTAATTAGTTGTATTGTTTCGATTGTTTTCAACGTTGAATATCTTTAACATGTACATTCTTTGGTCCGGTACCATATGGTTTTTTTTTTGTTCTTATAAGCAACTTTGATGCTCAATCTGCCGGAGTTGAGTGAGCGACACTGTGGGGGTTTGGTATGTGTTCTAACTTAAACTGTTGTGTGGCATTCACTTGTGATATACCTTATGACAAATAGAAGTGGTATTGCTTTTCTGTAAAAACTAATTTTTCGAGAATCTTCTAATAAGATTTCTCAGTGTCTCACAATTGTGGATTTTATGTATTTCGACACTAACATGTACTTTTCTACTTTCTGTTGTATAGTCCCTGGCCGATGGTTTAAAACTGAGACCGAAAGGAATAAATGTATGAAAATCGATACAGCAAAGTTATCATGCCTTTCTTGAAATACTTTCATGCTGTTGATTTTCACCTCCAAAAATTGTTTGAGTGTTTAAGCATTTGGCAAACTTATCAATGCAGAAAATGCTTCCATTATAACTCATGTATACGGTACCCAGAATTTTGAATACGGCTTACAGTAACAACACCTGCAGATGTTTACTGCACGCTCTGTCCATGGACAAGATCAGAGGGATTTGTTCTCATTTGTAGGTCGTTCGTAACTGCAAAGAGCTTGCAGCAGAAGCGATTTGTTTCACAATAGCGTAGATGAACACGTGCTCATAACTCTTACAGTATGGATTTTATAACCTGTGTTTTCCGAACGTTTTTCTCTTGTTTTTGTCCATACAACGATCCCTCAAAACATGAAACGCCTTTTTCCAACACTCTACATACACACTGCCATTTGCTAACTAATCAACCATACTTGAGCGTATAGTTTTTCAAGAGACTCAGTGTCTTATGATTAAAACATACTATTGTTTTAAACTCAAGAAATAACTTTTGAATTTCTGAATTCTCTACACTGTAGTCATTATTTCAGTTTCCGATTTGTTGTAATTTTTTTATAAATGGTGACAACATAGTGTTTGTTAAAGTGGTTTTATGTTGCGTATCTTCTTCTTGTGTCTCACTTCTGGAAAATCTCTGCCCGTGTAGCAAAATTCGTATGTGGTAATACAAAAAGGCAATATTAATTCTGGTCCTTGAAGAACACAACATACCCTCAGAGTCATTGAGATCCATGGGATAGCCAGCCATAACAAAACTATTCCACTTGGTATGCAAGATATATGAGATAGATGAATACTCTCAGACTTCAAGATGAATGCGATATTTCCTATTCTAAAGGAGGCACGTGCTGACACTTGTGAATACTACCAAACCATCGATTTAATATGTCATGGTTGCAAAATACTGAAACGACTTATTTACAAAAAATTGGGGAATCTGGCAGACGCCGACTTAACGGGAAAGATCAGTTTCGGTTGCTGCGGAATAAGAAACAGATGAAGCAGTACTGAAGATTTACCTGGATGATAGATTGAAGAATGACAAACCTCCATCCATAGCATTCGTAGATTTAGAGGAAGATTTGTACTATGTTGAATGGAATACACTATTTCAAAATTTGGAGGTAGCAGGGATAAAAATACAGGAAACGAAAGGCTGAGACATGTACAAAAACGATACTGGCATCATAATAGTCGAAGGACATAAAAGTAGTAGACGAGTTTTGCTATTAGGACAGCAAAACCACTGATGACGGCCGAAGTAGAGAGGACATAAAATATCGACTGGAAATAACAAGAAAAGAATCTCTCAAAAACAGGAAATTGCTAAAACAGAATCAGGCCCCCCTTTCCCACTGGGCACTCTGGGCACGTGACAAAGGCCCCGCGATCGATGGGGGCCTCCCAGTTCCTGCCAGATCGCCAAACCATAACTGATATTTATTACCGAAAAACAAATTTGTTTCGAAAATATCGAACGATAATGGCTGAATACGATATCTACTTGCTTATTAGCTCTGCGCAGTGCACAGTTATACAAGGAGCGAATAGCGACATCAAATTAAACGTGACCGACCGACTTAAATAAACCGTCTCGACGATCAGGAATTCCCATGTATTTGTCTGCGGTGTTGTGACGTTTGTTTTGTTTGTATTTGTTACTGACTGTGCTCTGAGGAATCCTTCGACTAAATCGTCATTTGCCTGTTGTGTTTTGTGCTAGCCACTATTTTCGGTGTAAAAATAAATACTGAATTATTATATAAAATGTCGAAACGGTCATATCCAAGTGGATCTGACAAAAGGAAAAAAGGCTGTACATCAGAAGGAAGTAATTGGTAAGTTACCAAAATTAGTAGCATATTTTACTACTATTACTGGAGCAGCCTCTATAAGTAGCAATCAAATAACAAATCTTCCTCATGATGAGTCGTGTCGATCACAAATTGCGGGAATTTCTGAATGTTCGCGTTCTACACCAGTTTCAGATTTCTACCAATTTAGGAAAAGAGATTGAATCAGAAAGCGACCGTCCCTATAACGAAAGTGCAATAACTTCTGTGACTTTACCAGCACCGATAACTGTGTCAGTTGAACAACAGTTTTCCAACCCAGAAGATATATCACACGATCGCGCTGATTAATTTAATGAACATTTTACTGAAAGAAATAGCGAAATTTTGAATCGTAAGAGACCTGTATATTTTCAAAATAAAGACTCTGACTTTTCCGAGGCAGCCAGAACCTACAAAGATGGTAATAAATCAGTAACTAGGTATTTCAACAAAGCGTTATTTATTCGCAAATTAAAGAACATTGAAAACGTTGAAAGAAAACAGTTGCTGTTTTTCCAAAAATTTAGTATTTTGTTTTTCATGCTGCTTATTTAACAGTTATGATGTAAATCTATGCTCTCCGAGTGAATGTAATGATTGGAAGCACATTACTCACATAATTTTTGTTGTGTCTAGACAAGACAGCCTAGACACAATGAGAGGAAGCCGAAAGGCACGCGCTTAAACTCACGCAGGCTGGCGTGAGGTCTGAAACAGGATACGTAATGAATGCTATAAAGAAAAGTACGTAGCTTCTGGAATACTTAACTTTAATCCACATTTGTAGAACATTGCTCTTGATGATACATTAATAGAATCTCAATATCAATTGAATACGGCGCCTTGCTAGGTCGTAGCAATTGTAGCTGAAGGCTATGCTAACTATCGTCTAGGCAAATGAGAGCGTATTGGTCAGTGAACTGTTGCTATGAACGTCGGCTGTACAACTGGGGCGAGTGCCAGTACGTCTCTCTAGACCTGCCGTGTGGTGGCGCTCGGTCTGCTATCACTGACAGTGGCGACACGCGGGTCCGGCGTATACTAATGGACCGCGGCTGATTTAAAGGCTACCACCTAGCAAGTGTGGTGTCTGGCGGTGACACCACAATTTTAACATTCGAAAATAGCCCAGCACATAGGATATCTATGATAACTTACCTACCACGAAGTAAGGCGGTTGGTAGAATAGATATAGACTTATCATCTCAACGTCAAAAAGAACTGGATTACTGGAGAAATGTACTTAAACGGATTGTAGCTGTTGTAAAATTATTGGCATCAAGAGGGCTTCCATTTCGCGGTGCCAATGGAAATCATTTGGGATGTGTGGAATTATAGAGTGAATTAGAGCCATTTCTTGCAGATCATTTACAAAAAAATTGGGAATCCTGTAGAAGATAACACTTCTTATTTATCAGTGAATATCTGTAATGAGATGAGTGACGTAATATGAAAACAGGTCCAAAACAATTATAAATTAAATTAAATTAACAAAATATTTTTCCATTAGCGTTGACAGAGCGCCCGATCTGTCTCATGTTGACCAGCTAACTTTTATAATTCGATACGTAAAAAACCCTGTTACTGTTGAAAGGTTCCAGATATTTGCACCTACACTCCTGGAAATGGAAAACAGAACACATTGACACCGGTGTGTCAGACTCACCATACTTGCTCCGGACACTGCGAGAGGGCTGTACAAGCAATGATCACACGCACGGCACAGCGGACACACCAGGAACCGCGGTGTTGGCCGTCGAATGGCGCTAGCTGCGCAGCATTTGTGCACCGCCGCCGTCAGTGTCAGCCAGTTTGCCGTGGCATACGGAGCTCCATCGCAGTCTTTAACACTGGTAGCATGCCACGACAGCGTGGACGTGAACCGTATGTGCAGTTGACGGACTTTGAGCGAGGGCGTATAGTGGGCATGCGGGAGGCCGGGTGGACGTACCGCCGAATTGCTCAACACGTGGGGCGTGAGGTCTCCACAGTACATCGATGTTGTCGCCAGTGGTCGGCGGAAGGTGCACGTGCCCGTCGACCTGGGACCGGACCGCAGCGACGCACGGATGCACGCCAAGACCGTAGGATCCTACGCAGTGCCGTAGGGGACCGCACCGCCACTTCCCAGCAAATTAGGGACACTGTTGCTCCTGGGGTATCGGCGAGGACCATTCGCAACCGTCTCCATGAAGCTGGGCTACGGTTCCGCACACCGTTAGGCCGTCTTCCGCTCACGCCCCAACATCGTGCAGCCCGCCTCCAGTGGTGTCGCGACAGGCGTGAATGGAGGGACGAATGGAGACGTGTCGTCTTCAGCGATGAGAGTCGCTTCTGCCTTGGTGCCAATGATGGTCGTATGCGTGTTTGGCGCCGTGCAGGTGAGCGCCACAATCAGGACTGCATACGACCGAGGCACACAGGGCCAACACCCGGCATCATGGTGTGGGGAGCGATCTCCTACACTGGCCGTACACCACTGGTGATCGTCGAGGGGACACTGAATAGTGCACGGTACATCCAAACCGTCATCGAACCCATCGTTCTACCATTCCTAGACCGGCAAGGGAACTTGCTGTTCCAACAGGACAATGCACGTCCGCATGTATCCCGTGCCACCCAACGTGCTCTAGAAGGTGTAAGTAAACTACCCTGGCCAGCAAGATCTCCGGATCTGTCCCCCATTGAGCATGTTTGGGACTGGATGAAGCGTCGTCTCACGCGGTCTGCACGTCCTGCACGAACGCTGGTCCAACTGAGGCGCCATGGCAAGCCGTTCCACAGGACTACATCCAGCATCTCTACGATCGTCTCCATGGGAGAATAGCAGCCTGCATTGCTGCGAAAGGTGGATATACACTGTACTAGTGCCGACATTGTGCATGCTCTGTTGCCTGTGTCTATGTGCCTGTGGTTCTGTCAGTGTGATCATGTGATGTATCTGACCCCAGGAATGTGTCAATAGTTTCCCCTTCCTGGGACAATGAATTCACGGTGTTCTTATTTCAATTTCCAGGAGTGTATTAAAGGCCATAAATCTGAGTATTTAGTTTTCAGAGAATCATGGGATTCCCACAAATGATTGCACAGGAGAAAGGTATGACAATGTTTCAAATATGTCTGGAAAGTATACTGTCTACATGCAAGAATCAAGGGGAAATGTGAATTTGCCATCTTTGTACCATGTGTGGGACATTCACTACACTTGGTTGCATTCTGTCTGCAGCGAAGTGGTGCTGTGGCGAAGCCCGTGGACTCGAATTCGGGACTGGAGATCGATTCCCAGTATGGCCAGTCAAATATTTTTCCGTTGTTTCCCTAAATCGCGTAGGGCAGTTCCCATGAAAGGACATGACTAATTTCTTTCTTTGTCCTTCCAAAGTCTAGAACACAACAACTGTTTCTAACTCTTGTTTGTCGTAAGTGTACAGAGAACGTGCATGAGAGCCGACAACAGTAATCTATGCATACACCGAAAATCAAGAAAGATACCCTGTTCAAATTTTGGAGTTCAAATGAATTGCAGTTTCATCTGGAAAGTTAAGGCGGTAGGATTAATAAAATCTGCATTTGTCTACTTCTTATCACAACTATAGATGATGTGGAAATAAAGCAGTTAGTTCTTTCTCCACATTTCCACATGATAACGAGTCAGGAAATCAGTTTTAGGAGACTTCTTAAGGAAACGGACCTCAGACTTTTCTTTTTTAACTGCTGTTGCAGTTTCTGAATTTACTTCATTTCCAAGTCAAACCTTCTTCAAAATGGTATAAATGTTGAATCTGCAGCAGCAACTAATAAAGAAATATAGCTCAAAGCAGAACATGAAGCCCTTACAAGAACATTTAGTAATGTACATTTACAGTGATAAGATATGCATGATACAGGTTCGTGTAATTCCAAGAACCTTTGAAATGATATATTTTTAACAACTTGGTATATACGCACACTCATATCCTTAGATCAGTATATTTTTTCTCGAAAAAGCTATGCAGTGCATGATTATGATGCAATGGTCAAAATCAAAGTCTATATCGATCTAACATTCGTTTAGGAAAAAATCTGACAGAGTATTATGCATCATTTCAACATGCTGTTAAAACAGTATGTAAACTATCGTATCATAAATGTTATGAAGAACTTCCTACTCTCTTAAACAGTCTTTTACAGCTATTCCTAAAATAGAGGTAACATGTGTTAAGTCATTGATAATGATTTTTTGCTTTAATTTATTTTAAAGTCTATATTTCGTAATTGGTAATCATTCCAACACTTTCATTTGAATAAAACGTACACGTTTGAGTTTTTTCACATCACAGGGACGTTTCTCAGCGGAGAGCAACCTCTCTGTGGAATATGGTGAATGCAGTTTAATGTATTGGAACGTTCCTTTTCGGTAGTATATGCAGATCCAGATGTCTCGAGCTGAACGACACGGGTTTTATGAGAGTTGCAACCCAGTTTTATCTCCGGTGACTCTGGAAACATTCTCGGCGTGTTCAAAAATAGCTCTGAGCACTATGGGACTTAAATGCTGAGGTCATCAGTCCCCTAGAACTTAGAACTACTTAAACCTAACTAACCTATGGACATCACACACATCCATGCCCGAGGCAGGATTCGAACCTGCGACCGTAGCGGTCGCGCGGTTCCAAACTGTAGCGCCTAGAACCGCTCGGCCACCCCGGCTGGCCCTGGCGTGTTAATTAAGAACATTCTTGTCGGATCTGCAGCCAATATAATTTCAAAGACAATCATACATAAATAATACTTCAGCGATCCATCTGGCTGCAATCAGGTGAGATTTTGCAAACAGCGTTCTCAGCTGAAGATGGGCCGCTGAAGTATTGTGTCAAGACTTTTGTATGATCCGGCTGCGCACCTGACAAGAAAATTATCAACTTTATCTACAGCTACATTCGCTAAACCAATGGCCAGTTTTGACAGTTACGTCCATTTCAAATACCCTGCTCTATTACTCAGTGTTGAAATATGTACAAACTAAAAAATTAAAAGCTAATTAAAATAAAATACGAATATATTAATAATAACGAACTGGCAATCAGTAGGAGGGCACTATCGGTAAGAGCCCAAAACGTGCAAGGTCAGCACATTCTGATGACAGTGTTCAAGGAACTGCACCACAAGCACTTCTGGTGTCAGCATTCCAGTAACTGCACTTCCAATGACTGAGGCAATTGTGCTTGTTATGTTCAAGGTCACTGACCACCCCCCCCCCCCCCCTCCTCTCGTTCTCCCCAAGTTTGCTTTAGGCAGACGTCACCATATTCTCAACCAATCGCCAGGAACCCCATTACACTTGTGCTCAAAAGTATGAGAACGATCAGAATTATTCATCAGTCCTGCGCTGTTACTGTCGGCCAATAGCCACAGGGCCCCACTACAATGACATAGTGGGTAGAGCTCGACAAAAAGTTCTATACTTTCTGATCCATTTCAAAAATCTTTGTTGCCTCTGATGCACACCCAGCAGCTTGGACACCCACACTGTGATGTCATTAATTTACACACGCTGTAATATCAGAGTATATTACGTTAAAATTTACCTCCGTTTCAAGAATTCGCCATGACGTCTTTAATTTATACAAACTGTAATTATACCGCACTTGGGAATCACATACTACGCCATCTCAAGAAACTGCACAGCAAGAGTCTTTTAAACATATCATACAAGTTTCCGGCCAGTCATCAGGACTGGGGTCGGATCCCTGCAATATAGAACCGACTGACCCAAGACTGGAAAACATGTTTATTTGCGTTAACGCACTGGCAACTATGACTGGCATCGGCTCCATTCTTTCTAGAGGTTTTTGCTACTCTATGTAAAATCATTTTGTTCGCAATCCAACGTTCTGACAGACGTGGTAATAGGCTATTTTCCTATATTAAAATATTCTTCGAATTGTTGATATTATGATTGATTATAACCTTTAAATAACACTTACGGCCAATATGCTCACAAAATATCTGTTATTTTTATGTATTTAAAGCTTAAAATCATTAAATATCAAGATATGGTCACGTAATCGAAAACGCTCTGTTTTATTGACTGATGCTCTTTTCAGGAGATGTATTTGTAGACTATGGTACTACACCCTATTTCCAATCCATTTTCTGAAACGTTAATTCCGAAACAAGATCTTACTGTGAATTAGTATTATGACTGTAGGAGCAGCGAGCTAGCCAGTGACGTCACAGGCATCACATGACTCGAATGGAGCGTTTTAGCGGGCTTTCAAATTATTTGAATTCATTTCCGTTTTTATAAAAGAATGCTGAAATTCAAGAGGAGAAAAAGCATGTTAGAAGCATAAAACGACATAATTAATCATTTAAGGCAACTTTCAGAAAACAGTCAAATACCCTGTTGTAACTTCACAGTTTGGTAGTCGTTCAACACGCCTAAGGGTACTTGGTATAGATTTGTAATGATGTAACTAACATTCCACTGTGAGAATGCTGCAGGCATTAATTCATAATACTAGTTACTGCTCTTTGAAAATGGGTGTTGTGCGAAGTGAAATTTTTTCTTCGCACAGTGACTGATAGTACAAGACTTGACAATGTAATAATCTCTCTCACTGAGAACTAAATAGCATTTATTATTTGTACAGTGTCCAACAATGTAATAAACTACATTTTATGTATGTTACATTAATCCAACTATTGTTTTTCTTTCGAACCCTAACCATTTCACAAATGTTTCATTTACCTTCTTCCTCAATACTTTCTAAACAATACAGTTTTGTGGATCGTTAGATTTCTGTAATTCATGTCCATAAAATGAACCAGTAATATTACGTGATTGGCAATATAGGATGATACAGAGTGATTAAGCTGCCCCTGCCGCTGCCGCTGCCATTTTATGCAACCGGCAATGTTATATCTGGCTTTCATAAACCAAACGTGAGATTTTCATATCATCTCGCTTGCTGCGTGCGAACTATTAGTCTTACAGAAAAAATGAGCCGGAACTTTCTGTAGGAAATTTAATTTAGTTAAATTTTGTACAGGGATACCTTTTCACTGGAAGCCATTGGTTTCGAATTATGCAAGAAAAACGTACAAAAGCTACATTCACCCCACCCTACACTCATCCCTCAGCAGTCAGATTTTCTAGTATGTTGTCCACGAACTATTCCCAATGTTCGACCTTGTTTGGTCTCTATTGATCTGGCTATTACGCCACTAGTACAGCCAGAAATTCGTTAACATTCTCAATTTAAACATGCCCGTGAGGGTAATGAAAGAAAAAATGACTATTGTAAACGATACACAGTAACTAATTACGTTGACAGTTCGATGCACACTACACCCTTACAAGCACATTAGCTTCGTAGTCAATGCCGTTAAAATTCGCAAAATTGTAAGGTAAAATTTACACAAACGCCAGTTTTTAAGTGTGCGGCTAAGCCGGTAGCGCAATAAGACCAGTCAATGGAGACCAAGAATGTGGGAAATAATTCGTGCAGTCGGAAATTTTTGTATAGTGGTAGGAGGGAGTGCCATGAAGAACATACTACAAATCCTGACTGGTGGGGGCTAAGTGTGCCAATGGGGATGCGTTTGAAGTTCAAATTTGTACCTTTTTCTTGAATAACTCAAAAACTACGGCTGCTAGCGAAAACATATCCCATTACAAAATTTAATTACGTTAAATTGCCTACAAAAATGTCCTGTTCATTTCTGAAGGACTAATAGTTCGCAAGTAGCGAGCAAGAGAATATGAAAATATCGCGCTTGACAATGAAGGCCAGCGTAACATTGATTGCTAGTTATACAAAACGATAGCACAGGGGGAGCTGGATCACCCTGTATGTTTTCGGATTTGTTTCTTGGCCTTTAACCATTTTAAATACTTCAGATGACCCGTTTGGAGTGTAACCCCTATCAGATACTGCATTAAGATTGCTGATTTTTGCAAAATCGCCCATCTTAAATTTCTTTTTGACTTATCTGTAGTCGGTATTTTAACATATGCAAATGAATCTACATCGGAGTGTGCAGTGTTAGAAAACATGCTGGCAATATGAAACTGCCTATCTCGATAGTAAGGCTTCTAAGAACACTGCCTGCAGAGGATTCGAATTCGGTCATGCACACGTAATTCTTTTGAGTCAGCATAGCGCAGTAGCACGTTCCTGTATCATCGTAAGACTCAATTACAAATTATTTTACTCATATGTATAGCAAGGCTTAGCGTTAATAAGCACTTCCATTTTAATAGAGTAACAAATTTTGGGCATTTGTTTGTGTCATAAGTAGCATTGTTTGTATCTTCTACGAAATTTTGCTGTCAAAAGCGGAATATTTTCAAACAACAACGCTACGATTACGTTCTTTCTCCTTTTACTCTTGTCTTCGTATCCTGTTTCAACACACATGGAGGCCAAAACTGATAGCTTGAATTACAGTGACGGACACTTCCTGAACAAAATCCGTCAGCTCACACACACCTTCAACTGTATAAATTATCTAATCCAGACAGCATCAATCTGCCACAAAAAAGGAAAAAAAATACTGCTGTCATTGCGCTATGATTGACACTAAAGATGCGACAGTCCTCTTCTTCTGCCTCCGCAACTGCGGAAGTTTTGCACATTTTTTCAAATCTGCTTCCGCATTTTTATATCGGAAGTTCATCGGAACTTTGAACAATGACGAGATTGTCGATGTGCGCGCTTATTGGTCCTACGCTCCGGCTGTTGCGCAGACAGGACTTACTTCGTTGGGTGGGGCGTGTAGGAAATTGACACGTGCGCGTAGCGATCGTTGCGTTTATTGTATATTACACAGTGCTCTCTGTCAATCGTCGTTAAAGTATAGCATATTCTCGCTCGCCAGTCTTCTTTATATTGCTGTATAATTTTACTATACTGTACAGTGTTTATTAGTCAACAGTTTTGTGGTGTAACGTTAGTTAAGAGTGGAATAATGAACCAAAACGAAGCCTTATTTGGAACTATTTCGTTGAAATTAATGATTTGAGTGCCAAATGCAAAATCTGTGACAAAATATATTCGCGAAAAGGGCGCACGACCACCATATTGAAAAATCATCTCAAATCATTACAGTAGCAGGGACATGGGGTTACGAGTGCAACTTTGATGTCAAATTGGTATGCAAATCTATTAAATTGATCAATTAACCACCCATACCCTTTCCCCCACCAAGCACATCCCCAGGTGACATTACGTGTTTTTCTCAGGCTGTTTTTCTCGCCTGTACTGTATGAGAACCATCTCCCACAGGTTATCAGTCGCAGAAAAGGGTCCCTGTTTCATTGTTTGATGCACTGATTTTTCTATATATATATTTCCGGCACGATTTCGATTTCTGTGTCAAGTTCAACACTGTCATTAACACGTTTTGGTCCATTGGCTCCCCCACAAAACTATATATCGCATGGTGCTGCTGATCCCACAACACACCCAAACACTGGCAGAGTTTTGAGGCATTGTGGAGTGTTTCCAAACTGCTGTCTGAAGGTGACTGACGACCTTTACATTTAAATTCACGATTCACAGTGACAGGATATCGATGGCGCTGTGTTTCGTTTGATTGATTCCTCATTTGCTACCATGCTCGCGATCACTGTTTCCATGTTAGCCACCCCCAGAATGTGTTGCCTCCTCCACCAAGACTCTTTTTCCATCTCAAACAAGCGATGTCAGTCAATCATTATGTGGTAATCAACAGCGTACCGTTGGACTGTTGGGATGGAATGGACACTGTCGATTAACTGTAATAATAAGCATCAATTTTAGCAATTTTATCGTAATTTCTACACCGACCAATGACGCAGCAGCATGCGTGCCAATTTCTGCATCATGGCCCAACAACCCCTCCACTACTTTGCGAGTACCATCGAGAATGTAAATAGATGACTGTGCGTTACGATCATTCATTGTTAATTCTCGAACATACACACCGAAGTATACCAGACAGCGACCTACATATCTCTATCACTGGGATCATAGTGCATAACTTACGATCTTTCTCTATGTGGATGGGAGTAACAGGGCATTCTCGCATTCTTAGGATAAAGTTAAAGACCGAAATATCTCCTCGCTTAGTCTTTGACCAACGCTCCCTGCAGCACCGGCACAGATTTAATCTGCAGCTGACCAAAAGTACGAGGTTCGACAATAAAGTAATGAGACTGATGTGAAAAAAAATGTTGCTTACAGTTTTAGTCAACTTTAGCGCTGTCTCCTTCACAGTAGTCTCCTTCTGATTGCACACACTTTTTCCAGCGCTTCTGCCATTGATGGTAACATTTCTGGAACTCATCTTCTGTAATATCGTCCAAGACCCTCGTCACAGCTTTTTGGATATCTTGTGTTGTTTTAAAATGGTATCCCTTGACGGCCGTTATGAGACTGATGTGAAAAAAAATGTTGCTTACAGTTTTAGTCAACTTTAGCGCTGTCTCCTTCACAGTAGTCTCCTTCTGATTGCACACACTTTTTCCAGCGCTTCTGCCATTGATGGTAACATTTCTGGAACTCATCTTCTGTAATATCGTCCAAGACCCTCGTCACAGCTTTTTGGATATCTTGTGTTGTTTTAAAATGGTATCCCTTGACGGCCGTTTTGACTCTTGGAAATAGAAAAAAGTCGCACAGAGCGATATCTGGTGCATAAAGTGGCTGTGGTAGTACTGAAATTTGTTTTGAGTTTAAAAATTGCTGTAATGACAGAGCAGTATGGGATGGCGCATTATCGTGAGGCAGAATCCAATTGTCAGCAATGTTGGCATGGACATGAAGAACTCTTTTACGAAGTCTTCCTAAAATTTCTTTGTAGTAATATTGGTTAACTATTTGTCCAGGAGGCACCCACCCTTTATGAACAATTTCCTTGGAATCAAAGAAGCACACAAGCTTGCATGGTCGTCCACTGCGGTCTTCATTTTCAACGTTCGTTCTGCCTTGACTAAATATTTTATGCCACTGAAAAACTTGAGCTCTTGACATAACCTCCTCTCCAAAAGCCTTCTGAAGCTTACCGTAAGTTGTCGTCGCATTCTCACCCAATTTAACGCAAAAAGAAATGGCACACCGTTGCGCGATATTATGTAGTTCCATTTTCGTGACGAGAGACACAAACACGTGTTAACTTATTACAGCACAACTCATGACTGAGCAGTTGGATCGATGTGCCGCTTGGACTAGAAGCAGCTTATAGACCAAGGTCAAAGATGTTGTGCCTACGTGAGCCTGCAGTGCTGCCACATCTTGCAAAGAAAATCAGTCTCGTTACTTTATTGTCGCACCTCGTAGACGGATACATTCCAAGTGTCGTGTAGGAACAGTGCGAACCTAGGCTGTAACTGCTGTTAGATTAGATTAGATTCAGATTTCGTTCCATAGACCCAAAAAATGAGATGAATCTCAGGGTGTGGGACATGTCATGAAGTGTAACATAAAATCATTAAACATTTGAATATAATACTTACCATCCTGATCATTTGTCAGGAGATTGTCGAAATAGGTGAATACAATGTGGTAAACTGGAACAGCTAATATTTACAGAATTAACACGCTGTCAGAATGAAACATTGTCATACACTATTAACAAATTTATCATACATAAAATACCTAATCTTGACTGTTATGACAAAGTGCAGTCAAAACTGAAATCTAACAGACATTTTTACTTAAGCTGGCCTAACAGTCTCTGTTAAGATATCCTTCCATAGAGTAGAAGGAGTTGCCTATCAAAAAGTCTTTCAAACTCTGTTTAAACCGTACTTTATCTGAAACCAAGTTTATAATGATTGCTGGCAATTTATTGGAAATGTGTGTCCCTGAATATTGGATCCCTTTTTGGACCAAGGTAAGTTATTTTAGGTCTTTCTGTATATTGTTCTTAACCTAGTATTGATTCTATGTATTGAGTTATTGGTTGGAAATAGAGAAATATTACTCGCAACAAATTTCATTAAGGAATAAATATACTGAGAAGCAGTGGTTAGAATACAAAGTTCGTAGAACAGGTTTCTACATGATGTTCTTGAATTTACACCACAAATGATTCTTATCACACGGTTTTTCATCCTAAAAATCTTTGCTCGGTTTGTTGGGTTGCCCCAGAATATGATCCCATATGACATAATAGAATGAAAGTAAGCAAAGTATGCAAGGTTTTTATATTTATATCTCCTACATCTCACATCATTCTCACTGCAAATATAGACTTATTTAGACACTTAACCAGTTCTGTGGTGTACCCTTCCTAACTGAATTTATCATGAAGTTGTAATCCCAGAAATTTAACACTGTCAACCTCCTTGATCTATACGTCTTCATATGTTGTACACATGCTGGAGGGAAATCTCTTATCGGTTCTGAACTGCATATAGTGGATCTTCTCAAAGTTTAATGACAGTGAGTTAGCTTTAAACCACTTATTAATGTCAGTGAAAATTTGTTTAGGAGCTATTTCTAAATCTGTACCTGACTTGCTGCTTATTGCTACGTTTGTATAATCTGCAGACAAAACAAACTCAGCATCTGACAATGTAACAGATGAGAAGTCATAAATGTACACAAGGAAAAGCAATGGACGCCAGATGGAACCTTAAGGAAAACCACATGTAATTAATTCCCCATCCGATGAAAACTGACTGCTTACTGCACAGGTATTTCGCAACGACACCCTTTGTTTCCTGTTAGATAAGACTCAAACCATTTTGCAGCATATTCTAATTACTTAACAGAATCCTGTGGTTCACACAGTCAAAGGCTTTTGACAGGTCACAGAAAATGCCAGTAGCCTCTAATCTATTATCTAATGAATTAAGTACATTCTTACTGTATGTGTAAATAGCTTTCTATGTATCAGAACCGTTAAGAAATCCAAACTGTGACTTGGACAGTATATTATTTGCAGTCGGACGCTTAAGAAGACGTTTGAACACAACCTTTTCAAACAGTTTTGAGAAAGCAGGTAAAGGTGAAATTGGTCAATAGTTTGATGGTATCCTTTTATCCCCATTCTTGTAAAGAGGCTTAACTTCAGCATATCTTAGGAGTCTAGAAATGTTCCACTGATAAGAGATTGATTACACAAATAACTTAAGGTAGAACTCAACTCGCATGAGCACTCTTTGATTAACATCGTTGATATGTTATCATACCCACTGGAATACTTAGATTTCAAGGATTTTATGATGGATGCTACTTCTTTGGGAGACGTGAGTGTCATTTCCATTTTAATGAAATTATTTTTAAAGACTGGTCTCATATACTCTATTGCACTGTTCACCAAACCTGATAACCCCAAGCAGTTAGTAACAGATATGAAGTATTTGTCGAAGAGGTTTGTAACACTACATGTACTTGTTATCAAAGTGTAGTTTATTTTTAGAGCTATCTGTTCCTCTTTCTTTTTGGAACCATCTGTTTGTTTCTTCACTGTACCCCATACAGTTTTTATTTTGTTGCCTGATCTAAATCTCTGTTTCATAATAAACCTGCTTCGATTTCTGAATTACTTGCTTCAATATTTTGCTGTATTCTTTGTAATGAATGACAGTTCAAACCTGAGAGCTGTTCCTAGATAGTAGATACAGTCTCATTTTTGTTCCACATGATATTTTTATTCCTTGTGTATTACACAGTTTATTTTTTGACTTCTGTATGATTTGAGTTACCTTTAGGGGAAAACGATTCTCAAAAGTGGAGGTACCTTTATTAATGAATGCTTTGTATTTTCCATTTAAGTCATAAGTATTGTAAACATTTATGCAGTTCATGTCCTTGAGCAATTTCCCGAATTTCTCAATTTTCCACGTATTTATTACCCTCGTGTACTCAGATTTGATAGATTTTTTATCCTGACAAGTTTCGACATTTAACTCAAGATGCTGCATTTCATGATCAGATAGCCCATTTACTATTGGTTTTGTGATATGACTTTTTTCCCTAGATTTGTCTACAAAGATATTGTCAATAACAGTCTCGGAGGATTTACATATCCTAGTAGGAAAGTTCAGAGTAGGATTTAAATTGAATGACAGTGTCACTGGTTGCAAGAATTGTTCAGAAGTAGAGCTTTTCAATAAATCCACATAAAAATCACCTGCAATCACAATTTCCTTGTTTTTTTATCAGGAGATGGGACAGCAGAGCTTCTAGATTTTTTATGAAGAGGTTAAAATTTGCTGAAGGTGATCTGTGTATACCTACTATTATAAAGGACTTATTATGGAATACTACTTTTGTTGCACAAGTTTCTAAGTGCTACTCTGAGCAAAATTTATTAATATCAATATTCTTGAAATCAAAACAGTTTCTGACAATGCAGCAACTCCTCCTTTCTCTATATTTTCTCTACAGAACTAAGAAGCTAGCTCGAATCATGTAACATTTAACATATCTATACCAGTGGTCAAATGATGTGAAGACTTCTCCAGATGCACGACTGTCGAAGAGGTTAGCACCCCTTATCGGTGACTAGTAGATATGAATCTATTGTGATGATATAACAGACAGTTAAGAACAAGAAACGGATGGTTTTTATGCACGATGGAGCTCCAGACGGATGGATTTTCCTGCATTTTGCGTAAATCAACTGCTCTATGAAATCTAAAGTATTGTTCTAGTGTCTGAGTTCATTACCAAGAAGGTATTGGGAAGAGCGAACATAAACACATGCGCTCCTAAGGCTACAAGCTCCTGTGCTTAAAACACGCTATAATGTTAGCTCGTTCGTGTTTCCGAAAGAAATATATTACCAGAGCATGACATACATTCTCCTTGCAGGTTTCTTTACGATAAACTATGATGATAAACTGCAAAATGAAAAACTACTTCCTTAAAACATCGATTCCTTGTGATACATGTAGAATATAGCTTTTCAGAGGTGTGTAGCCTCCACTGTTCCCATCCGATCACAGTTCAGAAATTATACTATGCTAGCATCAGTCCTATATAAAATGATCGTTAGTAACGGAGAATGCTTCTTACAAAGAAAGAGACAGACGCGTAGCAGCGGTGTTTGACAAGTGAAGTTACTCATCATGCTGCCACTAACGCCGTAAACAGGACATCTATCAAGCAGATGTATACACGGGGATTGTAGTACCTCACAAACACCTGGCGCTAACTTAGAATCACCGCAATTATAAAATTGAAGACTCGATTTTATGCCCAAGGTGCGACAGGGGGATGGAGAACATCGCATAAATCTTCATTCGTCTAGAGGAATGTGTCGAAAAGGCATGGAAGTCCTCTGATGCCTGAGACATTTGCCGTTAACTATCGCAAGTAGACAGTGCACTAAGTCACACACAGAACATGTATTTGTATGCGAGTCGAATGCAGGTTATGTCACACTACTGATACATCCTGACAGAACAACGGAAAAAAATGGTCAAATGATCTACAGCGACATCTCCCTCTCTCTCTAGAATGTATCATCACTCTACCATTAAATCCTACCTCATTACAAATCCATCTCAACCGATCACTCCATTCACTCTCTGTCATCCTTTAACGCATATGCAAGTAAGTTTAGAGGCCGATGGTTCTCTTTTTTCCAGGAAAGCATCAAAGACAGCAGCCAACTCGCGCAGACATACAGTAGAACGTTGCCTCGACGAAAAAAGATTGTTTCTCCTGTTCACGGTGCTTCCATCTCGCCGTTTTCCCGTATTCTTCTTGCTGTCGTATACTCTTTCCCATGTACAAGAATTGTTCTGCATCAGTCAGAAAACATGTAAGTACTCCCTCAATTTCCCCTAATTTCGGCGTATTTTCCCACAATTTATACGTATTTTCCGTCATTTTATCGATTTGTATGCCACTTCTATCCTTGCGATCACGACATCACTTCTTGTTCCGTGTTCCAAACTTGCTTGTAAATACAGTACAGCTGTCACCACCACGCGCAAATAAAGAGAGAGTGTAAGTTATGCACTATGATCACAGTGCTAGAGATATGTAGGTAGCTATCTGGTACACTTTGGTGTGTATGTTCGAGAATTAACAATCAATGAACGTACCGCACAGACATGTACTTACATTCTCGATGGTACTCGCAAAGTAGTGGAGGGGCTGTTGGGCGATGATACAGAAATTGACACGCATGCTGTCGCATCATTGGTCAGTGTTGAAATTACGATAAAATTGCTAAAATTGATACCACTTTCAACTATGATGCTTGTATTACAGTTAATCGGCAGTGTCTCTTCCATCCCAACAGTCCACTGGTACGCAGTTGATTACCACATAATGTCTGAGAGACTTCGCTTGTTTGAGATTGGGAAAGAGTTTTGGTGGAAGACGCAACACTTTCCAGGGATGGAAACTCTCCACAATGCCTCAAAACTCTGCTAGTGTCTGGGTGCATTGTGGGATCAGCAGCACCAACATTATTTACACCATGCGATATCTAGTTTTCTGGGCAAGCCAATGGACCAGAAGGTGTTAATGACAGTGTGGAACCTGCCACAGAACTCGAAGTCGTACCGGAATATATATATATATATATATATATATATATATATATATATATATATATATAAGCGTATTACGGCAGAAAAAGCAACGTATCGGCCAACCAACGAAACAGGGACCCTTTCCTGCGACTGATAACCTGTGGGAGATGGTTCTCGTAGAGTACAGGCAATGAAACACTTTACACCGATCCGTGCAAGCGACGTCAGTCACTGGCCACCTGTTGCAACGGATAAATACCTGTATATTTAATAGTATCGCTACATCTGCTCGATGCTGGCATATAGACGGTATTAGTTTTCGATATATCAGAAGAGAGAGATGCGGTAAAAATCTATGGGATGAAGTTGTTGCTGTTGTTGTGATCTTCAGTCCGGAGACTGGTTTTATGCGGCTGTCCGTGCTACTTTATCGTGTGCAAGCTTCTTCATCTTCAAGTAACTATTGCAACCTACATCCTTCTGAATCTTAGTGTATTCATCTCTAAGTCTTCCTCTACGATTTTTATCGTCCACGCTGCCCTCCAGTACTAAACTGGTGATCCCTTGATGCCCCAGAACACGTCCTACCAACCAATTCCTTCTTCTAGTCAAGTTGTGCCACAAATTCCACTTCTCCCCAATTCAATTCAGTACCTCCTCATTACTTACATTATCTATCCATCAAATCTTCAGCATTCTTCGATAGCACCACATTTCGAAAGCTTCTATTCTCTTCTTGTCTAAACTATTAATCATTCATGTTTCACTTCCATACATGGCTACACTCCATACAAATACTTTCAGAAAAGACTTCCTGACACTTATATCTATACTCAATGTTAACAAATTTATCTTTTTCAGAATCGCTTTCACTGCCATTGCTAGTCTACATTTTGTATCCTCTCTACTTCGACCATCATCAGTTATTTTGCTCCCAAATAGCAAAACTCATTTCTACTTTAAGTGTCCACTTTGTTAATCTAATTCCCTCAGCATCACCCGATTTAATTCGACTACATTCCATTGTCCTCGTTTTGTTTTTGTTGATATTCATCTTATACCCTCATGTCAAGACACTGTCCATTCTGTTCAACTGCTCTTCCAGGTCCTTCGCTGTCTGTGACAGACTAACAGTGTCACGGCAAACCAAAAAATTTTTATTTCTTCTCCATGGATTTTAATTCCTACTCCGAATTTTTCTTTTGTTTCCTTTACTGCTTGCTCCATATACAGATTGAATAACATTGGGGTTAGGCTACAAACGTGTCACCTTTCCTTCCCAACCACTGCTTCCCTTTCATGCTCCTCGACTCTTAAAACTGCCATCTGGTTTGTGTACAAATTGCAAATAGCCCGTCGCTCGCTATATTTGACCCCTGCCACCTTCAGAATTTGAAAGAGAATATTCCAGTCAACATTGTCAAAAGCTTTCTCTAATTCTACAAATGATACAAACGTAGGTTTGCCTTTCCTTAATCTATCTTCTAAGATAAGTCGTAGGGTCAAAAATGGTTCAAATGGCTCTGAGCACTATAGGACTTAACTTCTGAGGTCATCAGTCCCCTAGAACTGAGAACTACTTAAACCTAACTAACCTAAGGACATCACACACATCCATGCCCGAGGCAGGATTCGAACCTGCGACCGTAGTGGTCGCAGCGGTGCCAGACTGTAGCGCCTAGAACCTCTCGGCCACCGCGGCCGGCTCGTAGGGTCAGTATTTCCTGACTTATTCCAACATTTCTATAGAATCCAAACTGATCTTCCCTGAGGTTGGCATCTACCAGTTTTTCCATTCGTCTGTAAAGAATTCGTGTTAGAATTTTGCAGCCGTGACTTATTAAACTGATAGTTGGGTAATTTTGACATCTGTCGACACCAGCTTTCTTTGGGATTGGAATTATTATATTTTTCTAGAAGTGTGAGGGTATTTCGCCTGTCTCATACATCTTGCTCACCAAATGGTAGAACTTTGTCAGGGTTGGCTCTCCCAAATCTATCAGCAGTTCTAATGGAATGTCTACTCCCGGGGCCTTGTTTCGACTCAGGTCCTTCAGTGCTCTGTCAAACTCTTCACGCAGTATCATGTCTCCCATTTACCCTTCATCTACGTCCTCTTCCATTTCCATAATATTGCCCTCAAGTACATCGCCCTTGTATAGACCCTCTATATACTCTTTCCACTTCTCTGCTTTCCCTTCTTCGCTTAGATCTGGTTTTCCATCTGAGCTCTTGATATTCATAGCAAGTGGATCTGTTTCCTGCAAAGGTCTCTTTAATTTTCCTGTAGGCAGCATCTATCTTACCCCTAGTGATATATACCTCTACATCCTTACATTTGTCCTCTACCCATGCATGCTTAGCCATTTTGCTCTTCCTGTCGATCCTATTTTTGAGACGTTTGTATTCCTTTTTGCCTGCTTCATTTACTGCATTTTTATATTTTCTCCTTTCATCAATTAAATTCATTATCTCTTGTGTTACCGAAGGATTTCTACTAGCCCTCGTCTTTTTGCCTACCCATTCTTCTTCTACTGAATATTCTTAAACTAGGTGTTAGTTATGATTAAGTAATGCTCTGTGCAAAATTCCAGCAGGCATCTTCCTCTTTCATTCCTTACTCCCATTCCATATTCACCTACTACTTTTCCTTCTCTTCCTTTTTCCCACTATCGAACTCCAGTCCCCCATGACTATTAAATTTTCATCTCCCTTCATTATCTGAATAATTTCTTTTATCTCACAATAGATGTCTTCAATGTCTGCGTCATCTGCGGAACTAATTAGTATATAAAATTGTATTACTGTGGTAGGTGTGGGCTTAGTGTCTATCTTGGCTACAATAATGCGTTCACTATGCTGTCCATAGTAGCTCACCTGTGCTCCTATTTTTTTATTCATTATCAAACGTACTACAGCATTACCCCTATTTGATTTTGTATTTATAGCCCTGTATTCATCTGACCAGATGTATTGTTCCCCCTGCCATCGGACTTCACTAATTCCCACTATATTTAACTTTAACCTATCCGTTTCCCTTTTTAAATTTTCTAATCTACCTGCCCGATCAATGGATCTGACATTCCACGCTCCGATCCGTAAAATGCCACTTCCTTTCTGCTGATAACGCCGTCCTCCTGAGTAGTCCCCGAGCGAAGATCCGAATGGGGGACTATTTTCCCTCCAGAACATTTTAACCAAAAATACGCTATCATCAGATTAGATTAGATTAGATTACATTAGTACTTGTTTCATATAACATGTATACGACACTTCGTAATGATATGGAACGTGTCAGGTTAATAAAAGGTGTCTATCCAAGATATTACATTACACAAAATATTACATACACTTAATTTTTTTGTGGCCGGTCGTTGTGGCCAAGCGGTTCTAGGCGCGACAGTCTGGAGCCGCGTGACCACTACGGTCGCAGGTTCGAATCCTACCTCTTGCATTGGTTGTGTGTGATGTCCTTAGGTTACTTAGATTTAAGTAGTTCTAAGTTCTAGGGGACTGACGCCTTCAGATGTTAAGTCCCATAGTGCTCAGAACCAGTTGAACCATTTTTTGTGGGGAAATTACCCACTTACTATATCCAAAAATTCATCTAATGAGTAGATGGGGTTGCCATTCAGAAATTCTTTTAATTTCCTTTTAAATGCTATATGGCTATCTGTCAGACTTTTGATGCTATTAGGTAAGTGACCAAAGACTTTTGTGGCAGCATAATTTACCGCCTTCTGAGCCAAAGTTAGATTTAACCTTGAGTAGTGAAGATCACCCTTTCTCCTAGTGTTGTAACCATGTACACTGCTATTACTTTTGAATTCGTTCGGATTGTTAATAACAAATTTCATAAGTGGAATATATATATATATATATATATATATATATATATATATATATATATATATATATATATATATATATATATATTGTGAGTGTGAGGCTACAGTGAAGATCCCTAGCTCTTTAAATAAGTGTCTGCAGGATGATCTTAGATGAGTTCCAGCAATTATTCTGATTACACGCTTTTGTCCAATGAACACTCTTTTACTCAATGATGAGTTACCCCAGAATATGATGCCGTATGAAAGCAGAGAATGAAAATAGGCGTGGTAAGCTAATTTACTGAGCTGTATATTGTCAAAATTTGCAATGACCCTAATAGCATAAGTAGCTGAACTCAAACGTTTCAGCAGATCTTCAGTGTGTTTTTTTCCAGTTCAACCCGTCATCAATGCATACACCTAGAAATTTTGAATATTCTACCTTAGCTACCGATTTCTGATCGAAGTTTATATTTATTAATGGTGTCATTCCATTTACTGTGTGGAACTGAGTATACAGTGTTTCGTCAAAGTTTAATGAGAGCCCATTTGCAGAGAACCACTTAATGATTTTCTGAAAAACATCATTTACAATTTCATCAGGTAAGTCTTGACTGTTGGATGTGATAGCTATACTTGTATCATCGGCAAAAAGTACCAGCTTTGCATCTTCGTTAATATAGAATGGCAAGTCATTAATATATATTAAGAACAGCAGAGGATCCAAGACCGAACCTTGCGGTACCCCATTCTTGATTGTTCCCCAGCTTGAGAAATCACCAATTTTTTGCATATTATGTGAACTGCTTATTTCAAATTTCTGTACTCTTCCAGTTAGGTATGATTTAAACCATTTGAGCGCCGTCCCATTCATACCACAGTACTTGAGTTTATAAAGCAGTATTCCACGATTTACACAATCAAAAGCCTTTGAGAGATCACAAAAAATCCCAACGGGTGACTTCCGGTTACTCAGAGCATTTAATATTTCATTAGTTAAATATGGCTTCCCGGCCATTGACCTTCTTGTGCGAACGCACACGCTATGCCCGAACTCGTATGGGACTTGGTAGATTAATCTGCCACGAGTAATGAGTATGATGGGCAAACATCTATTAGGCGCACTACGAATGTAGTGGTGTGGACATGTTGGGAATGTGGATCTCACGGGGAGCGTGCAAGGGATAAGTCCCTGCAGTCGCACTATCCTCTGTGCCCACGATGGCTCAGATGGATAGAGCGTCTGCAATGTAAGCAGGAGATACCGGGTTCGAGTCCCGGTCGGGACACACATTTTCAACATGTCCCCAATGAATTACATCAACGCCTGTTTGCAGCTAGGGTGTCCATTTAATTATCATTTCATTTCTAGCAAAGCTGCATTGTCATCCACGGTAACTGTTCTTTCGGGAACAGATACTACCGTCATATATCATTAGTGAAAGTGTATATAGCATTTTCCGTTGAAAAACCCTTCTGAAAACCAAACTGACATTTTGTTAGAATTTTATTTTTAAAAAGGTGTGAAGCTACTGTGCAATACATTACTTTTTAAATAATTTTGGATAAGGCAGTCAGAAGAGAGATTGGGCGGTAGTTGTTGACATCAGACGTATCCCCTTTTTTATGCAGTGGTTTAACAATGGCATACTTCAGTCTATCTGGGAAAATGCTCTGCTTCAGAGAGCTATTACATATGTGTCTATGAATCCCACTTATCTCCTGGGAACAAGCTTTTATTATCCTGCTGGAAATGCCATGAATTCCATGTGAGCTTTTATTCTTGAGAGAGTTTATTATCTTCCTAATTTCAGATGGAGAGGTGTGTGGAATTTCAATTGTATCAAATTGTATGGATAAGGCCTCTTCCATTAACTGCCTTGCTTTTTCTAATGAATATTTAGATCCTATTTTCTCTACAACATTTAAAAAATGATTATTCAAAATGTTCTCTACTTCCAGCTTGTTGTCTGTCAAGTTTCCATTCGCTTTTATGGTAATGCCGGTATCCTGTACTCTTGGTTTCCCTGTCTCCCTTGTAATAATATTCCAAATTGTTTTGATATTGTTATCAGAGGGCGGGCCGGTGTGGCCGTGCGGTTCTGGGCGCTACAGTCTGGAGCCGAGTGACCGCTACGGTCGCAGGTTCGAATCCTGCCTCGGGCATGGATGTGTGTGATGTTCTTAGGTTAGTTAGGTTTAATTAGTTCTAAGTTCTAGGCGACTGATGACCTCAGAAGTTAAGTCGCATAGTGCTCAGAACCATTTGAACCATTTTTTGTTATCAGAGATATTAATCTCAGACATGATGCATAAGCTTCTGGACGTTTTAATAACCTTTCTTAATGTAGCACAGTAATTTTTATAATATTTGGCTGTTTCTGTGTCATTACTATTTCTTGTTGTTAGATATAGTTCCCTTTTGTGGTTAGGAGATATTTTTATTCCATTAGGAATCCAAGGTTTTTTGCATAGTTTCTTATAATTAGATTTAACTACTTTCTTGGGGAAACAGTTTTCAAATTCTCTTACAAGTGTATCATGAAATATAAGTTATATTTTAAATTAGCGTCGGGTTCCTTGTACACCTCATCCCAGGCTAACTGCTGAAGATTTTCCGTGAAATTTCTAATTGTTGAGTCATTAATTGCATGCACAATTTTTGAGGGTAGTTTTGAATTACTGAATGGAGCTATGTCACAAACTGTAACTAGCTGAGCACCGTGATCAGAAAGGCCATTCTCAACAGGACAAGAATTTATGTTTTTAAACTTATCTTGGTCTATAAAAGTGTTATCTATCAACGTTCTGCTGTCCTTTACTACCTGAGTAGGAAAATCAATGGTAGATATCGAATTGAAAGAACCGAGCAAGACTTCCAGGTCATTCTTCCTATCACACTCTTTCAGTGAATCAACGTTGAAGTCCCCACAAATAATAATTTGCTTTCCCCTATCTGACAGATAGCACAACAAGGCATCCAAGTTTTCCAGGAATAAATAAAAGTTTCCTGAAGAGGACCTATATACTGTTACAATAATAAAAGAGCCCTCCTTCAGTTTAAGTTGACAGGCACATGCTTCTATATATTGCTCTAGACAAAACTTTTTTTGTATTTAAGCTTTTTACACAGTGATAACGTTTGACATATATGGCAACTCCTCCTCTCAGCTTATTCTCTCTACTCCTATGTGCAGCTCGTTTATAACAACTGATATTTACCTTTTCCATATCAGACACAATGTGATGCTCAGACAGGCATAGTGTATCAATTACATTATCAGATTCAATGTCATCTAAACAAACCAGGAGCTCATCTAATTTATTCTTCAATCCCGGAATATTATGGTGAAAAATTGTAACGTTATTTTTTACTTTACTTTTGTGAGAATCTACTTTTTTATTTAATCCACCAATATTTTTGTTAAATATGATAACATTATTATTTACTTTACTGTTGTGAGAACCTTGTGAGTTTTGGATCTCGTTAGCACCTGCCTGCCGGAACTTCTCATTGGACACTGATATCAGTCTAATAAAGAGGTGCATCCATGAGTACTAGTGTCCCCCCTTATGGTTTTCGCTAACAACCCTGCCAGTTTACCCTTCCCTTTCCTACTGGGGTGTGGGCCATGCCTTGTGAAATCCCCCTATCAATAGCCTCGACAGGAACCAATCCAATGTCTGACAGAGTGGCCCTCCCTACGCAACTGATCCAACTCAACATTTACCCTCCTGACAGAGCGGTTTCACTGGGGCTGATCATGCCGCACGAAAGCAGGCACTAGCCCAACATTGGTATGGGTCGTTGCAGAGGCTATTTTCAACATGTGACACACAATACTGTAGCCCTGATCCCTATCAATACTGTTTCCCACTTCACCCACTATCATCACATGATTCTGCTTTGAGAAACCCTTGCACAAGGAACCTATATCCTCTACCAACAAGCTAAGACATGCACTTGGCTTGAAAAGTTTGTGACCTGGTACCTAGCACCTAATTTTTCCTGCAAAATCTGGCCCACACCTCTTCCATGGCTGCTACCTAGAAACAGAACTTTCCTCTTACTTTCTACTTTTTTTGAAACAGTTGGTTTCCTAGTGAAACTCTGTTGCATCTTAACTACATCTACTTCTACTGAAGCATATTTCTTACTTAACTGTGGTAGCAAGGCAAATCTATTGGTTGTGCCAATTTGGAAACTGTTAGACACTGTTCTCTTTCTGTGCCCCTGTTCCCAACTACCACTTCCCACCGCTGTTTACCCTCCTCCCCCCTTAACCTCATCAGTTCGTCCCTTGCTCTGTCCAAATCAGTCTGAAGGGCTCTAATTTTCTCCTCCTGTTCAGCTATAATCCTATCTCTTGAGCGAACCCTGCAAAAGAATGGAAGAGTCTCGTTTGCTTCCCCAATTCCCACGCCGCTGCAATTTCCCCAATGGAACCACCTGTCACAACAGCTGTACAAAACCCCTGAACTAACTTTCCTACTGCAGCTCACACACTTAGTATCCATGGTAGTTTGGAAATTAGTTAAGAGATTTACTGAGTGATAACGATAACATATTAAATACAGATGTAAAAGGACACTAAATATGTTTTGGAAAGTATTATGTAAGTAAACCATTAGCAAATGCACTTAAATTTGTGGTATAACGGTAAATAGGCGCGTTCAAAAATTAGGCCTCAACAGCAGAATGTAACCAAAACGAACTTTTTGCGATTACTGGAAAAATACGACAATAAAAGAAAAACCTTTAACGGCAAGCTTGGAGAGCACAGTAATGAACGAATTTAATCAGTTAATCTATAGCAAATGCACTTAAGATTGCGCTATAACGCTAAGTATGCATACTCGGAAAATAAGGCACAGCCGCGAAATGTAAACAAAACGAACTTTTCGCGATTACTGGAACAATATGCAAATAGAAGAAAAACCTTTAATGGTGAGCTTGAAAAGCACCATAATGAACGTATTTAATCAGTTAAACTATAGCAAATGCACTTACAATTGCGGTGTAACGCTAAATATGTACACTCGAAAAATTAGGCCTAAGCAGCAGTAAGTAAACAAGCGAACTTTTCGCGATTACTGGAACAATACGCAAATAAAAGAAAAACTTTTAATGGTGAGCTTGAAGAATACACTAAAGAACGTATTTACTTAGTTAAAAGTGTTCAACTACAATTAATCACAACCTAAATTACTTATCTTCCACGAGAGTTCTGTCTCCGTACGCGCGGCCTTGTGCAGGGCTACCAATTTAACCATGCAGTAAAGCTGCATGTCCTCAGGAAAAATTACGACTGTGGCTTCCCCTTGCTTTCAGCTGTTCGCAGTAGCAGCACAGCTAGGCTGTTTTGGTTACTGTTACAAGGCCAGATCTGTCAATCATCCAGACTGTTGCCCCTGCAACTACGGCAACCACACGTTCAGGAACCACACGTTTGTCTGGCCTCTCAACAGATACCCCTCCATTGTGGTTCCACCTACGGTACGGCCATCTGTATCGCTGAGGCACAAAAGCCTCCCACCAACGGCAAGGTCCGTGGTTTGGGGGGAGGGGGTCGGGGGGTCGGATGACGTTAGCGGAACTTTTATTGCTCACAGTTCTTCTCTGTTGGATGGTACAGAATAACGATGGTAGAATGTTTGGGTGATAGACGTGAATAGACCCTGAGGGACACGGATCTACTTCGGACAGCAGTACCTATATGATGTTGAGTCCTCCTAGTTTTCCCATTAAGAAACACCATCGTAACTGTTCGTACTGTCTTTTATACTACGTCGTGTTACACGTGCAGGCTTCGTTTGGCGCTGACCTTACACGTCGTACACGGGTGGCGGAACTACGATTACATGTTCTGATTTCCAGCGAATGCTCAGAACACGGTCCTATAGCATTAACTCAGCTCACTCTGTTTCTACATGGGTTGCATAATGTGGTAGATATAGCTCTCTCTGACTTCTGAGTAAAACTGATCCCGCTATAAACTATGGTGTGTATTACAGTACATTGCTCATATCAATGCTGTCTTTCCCATCCCGACAGTTCACTGAGAACGCTGGTGAATACTGCATAATGATTGATCATCACCAGTTGGCTGAGATGGAGAGAGCCTTGGCGGAATACCGGATATCTTCAGCTTGTTGCTGTGGAGCATGGGATTAAATGTAGAGGTCACCACCTCCGTACAGTTGTTTAGCAGCATTCCTCAATGCTACAGACTGGTCCTATTTCCATATGCTGCCAAGCCCTCCACATCTTGTTATTTCTTTTTCATCAGAAAGGTGATAGAACCTGTTTTCATTTCTACTACCCCACGCGCGTTGTGAACAGCCACTTCCGGCGATGGCCAACATCGGAACAGTAATCATGTACATGACTGCACAGTGAAGGAACAATGCTTCTCGAAATGGAACACCAAGACATCCGTTACCCTATCGATGGGGAAGATGAGATTAACTGTACAGGTCATCATCTTGGAATAGCTGTTGGAAGCACTCTACAACACCGAAAACTCTTCCAGTTTCCGTATGTTGCGATGTCTTCAACATTTTTGTCAATGAGAAACATCGCCTCTGTGTTTTATTTTTACCAGACTGTGTTGTGGTAACAGTACAGTTTATACCATGCGATGTTCAGCTTTCTCTGAAACCCAGAGGATCGAAACGTGTTAATGTCGGTTTAGCAGCAGCTGACATGCGTCTCTAAATCATGGTAGAAAAAACAAAGTGTATGGCGGTGTACACTGATTGGGTGTGTTACCCCCGAAAAAACTAATATATTAAACTGCTTAGGAAGGAATAATACAGGAACCCTCTCGTGTGATTGATAGTCTGTTCGATATGGTCATCGTATAGTTCAGGTGGTGAAACTTTACACCAGTCTATGGAAGCGACTTCAATCACGGCCATGATGTAGAGGGACTGTCTAAACAATAGTGCTGGAGTTTTTGCTGCATGGGATCCTTAACAGATAGGTTCGAGAAAGGTGATTCGTTTTGAGATATGAGAGTGGTAGGAATGTGATTCACCAATGACTGTAATCATTAAAAGACGTCTCTACAGGATCCAACCCAAGTATGTGGTAGAATCGATAAACTTGATTCCAAATCGCAGACGGCGTTTTTACCCGAAAGCGTAATCTATCAACAACTCGCGTGTCTGCCTATAGATTCAAGACTGCTTTTTATGCAGGGTGACGGTAACATAGTCGTTGAGATGCTGTTTTTAATAGCGTAGTTCTTACACGGAATGTATGGTGTGGGCTGTAGAATCCCTCTTCGGTCAGATTTAAATGTCGGTTGTCAATAGTGTTCCTCGAAAAGAACATGGTGTTCTCTCCACGGATTCCGACCTACCTGGTGATCGTAATTCGACTACTGAAAAAAGACATTTGCTCGCCATACAAACTGACTCTCATGAACAGTGTCAAATTGATATCAATGACTGGTGGATGGAGGAGATGGCTAGGGCATTACGGAATGATTCTTGACAGGCGTTTCTTTTCTCTTCATTGCGATGATATCTTTTAACGAAATTTCTATCTCGCAACTGCACAAGACGAGACATGATCTGACGATTTGTTTCGTTAACGCTAGTATGATATAGCATCTCATTGGTAAAAGGAGGCCTGCCACAGTGTACAAACACTATGTTCTCTTCAATTACAGCTTGTAACTGACTTACGTAAAGTGAATGTGGTTTTTTTCCGATATGTGAGCCAATGGCGTGAAAGATTGTCTGAAATGTTTGTAATACACACGTGTATGTCGGCTTATTTACAGACACTGAACGCGAGAGACACACTCTGGTCGTTTAATTTGTTCAACAAGCTGAAAGAAATTGCTTAATATAGATTTTATTATTCTCGAATTTTCTTTACTCCGATGACTGATAACGAGGACATTGTGTAGCATTTAGTAATTTTCGCAGAAAAATAGTCGAAGTTTCGATGGACGTGACAAAATAATGAGCTGCGGATTGGATCCTGCAGTTTAACGTAGAAGCTATATAGATTCTGCTTATAAAACCAAAAGAAAATTAACTTTGCCTATCTTCGTAGAAAGAGGACATTTACACTACTGGCCGTTAAACTTGCTACACGACGAAGATGACGTGCTACAGACGCAAAATTTAACCGACAGGAAGAAGATGCTGTGATATGCAAACCATTAGCTTTTCATGGAATTCACACATGGTTGGCGCCGGTGGCAACACCTACAACTTGCTGACATGAGCAAAGTTTCCAACCGATTTCTCATACACAAACAGCAGTTGACCGGCGTTGCCTGGTGAAACGTTGTTGTGATGCCTCGTGTAAGGCGGAGAAATGCGCACCATCACGTTTCCGACTTTGATAAAGTCTGATTTGTAGCCTATCGCGATTGCGGTTTATCGTATCGCGACATTGCTGCTCGCGTTGGTCGAGATCCAATGACTGTTAGCAGAATATGGAATTGGTGGGTTCAGGAGGGTAATACGGAACGCCGTGCTGGATTCCAACGGCCTCGTATCACTAGCAGTCGAGATGACAGGCATCTTATCCGCATGGCTGTAACGGATCGTGCAGCCACGTCTCCATCCCTGAGTTAACAGATGGGGACGTTTGCAAGACAACAATCATCTGCACGAACAGTTCGACGACTTTTGCAGCAACATGGACTATCAGCTCGGAGACCATGGCTGCGGTTACCCTTGATGCTGCATCAGAGACAGGAGCGCCTGCGATGGTGTGCTCAACGACGAACCTGGGTGCACGAATGGCAAAACGTCATTTTTTTCGGATGAATCCAGGTTCTGTTTACAGTATCATGATGGTAGCATCCGTGTTTGGCGACAACGCGGTGAACGCACATTGGAAGCGTGTATTGGTCATCGCCATACTGGGGTATCACTTGGCGTGATGGTATGGCGTGCCATTGGTTACACGTCTCGGTCACCTGTTGTTCGCATTGACGGCACTTTGAACAGTGGACGTTACGTTTCAGATGTATTACGACCCGTGGCTCTACCTTTCATTCGATCCCTGCGAAACCCTAGATTTCAGCAGGATAATGCACTACCGCATGTTGCAGGTCCTGTAGGGGTCTTTCTGGATACAGAAAGTGTTCGACTGCTGCCCTGGCCAGCACATTCTCCAGATCTCTCGCCAATCGAAAACGTCTGCTCAATGGTGGCCGAGCGACTGGCTCGTCACAATACGCTAGTGACTACTCTTGATGAACTGTGGTATCGTGTTGAAGCTGCATGGGCAGCTGTACCTGTACACGCCATCCAAGCTCTGTTTGACTCAATGCCCAGGCGTATCAAGGCCTGAAAAATTACCAGTTCATGACACTGATGTGGGTGTGCCAACTGTAAAAAATTGTTAGTTCGCCTAAACATGTGATTTCAAAGGATTTAAATATGCTAAATCTCATGTTAGTAAATTGTCGAAGTGTCTGTAACAAGATCCCCGAGTTAAACTCCGAAATAAACAGTATTAATGTCGATATTATATCAGGTACCAAAATCTGGTTGAAACCAGACATAAATAGCAGTGAAATTTTGAACTCGGATTGGATAATGTTTAGGAAGGATAGGACTGATGCTATGGGAGGTGGTGTGTTCATTGCAGATAAAAGTTGTTTAAACGCAGTTTAGATCGATACTGTGTCGGACTGTGAAATAGTCTGGATAAAGCTGTCAATCAGACAAGGAGTGGCCATTGTATTAGGATGTTTTTATAGACCACCAGCATCCGCAACAAATGTCGCAGAACGTTTCAGGGAAAGTCTTGTGTACATAGGAAATAAATATCCAAATTATCCACTACTTATAGGTGAAGACTTTAATCTGGCGTCCATTGACTGGGAAAATTACGCGTTTATCACAGGGGGCAGAAGCAAAGACTCGTGTGAATTTATTCTAGGAGTGCTCTCATCATACAACCTTGAACAATTGGTTAGAAAACCAACTCGAGATGGGAACATATTAGATACCTTGGCGACAAACAAACGTGATATTTTTGAGGAAGTTAATCTAGAAGAAGGTATTAGCGACCATAATGTCGTTGTGGCTTCTATGTCAGTGGAAGTTACAAAGAAATTAAAGAAACAGCGTAGAGTTTTCTTGTTTGGGAAAGCAAATAAAAGTGTCATTAATGAATATCATCAGAGTCAGCTCCAAGTATTCACCGCGAGACACAAAGATATTGAGCATCTTTGGTCGAAATTTAAATGTATTGTCCACCACATGCTAGAGAAACATGTGCCTAGCAAAAATATAGGGGAGGGAAAGGATCCACCTTGGTTCGATAAACATATTAGGAAGTTGCTGAGAAAGCGGAGAATTTTGAACAGTCGTTTTAAACGTAGTTACTGCCCCACTGACAAACAGAAATTATGCGAAATGAAAGCAGCCATCAAAAGATCAATGAGAGATTCTTTTAACGAATTCGAAAGCAATATTTTATCTGCAGATTCTAAAAATAACAGCAAAAATTTTGGTCGTACATAAAATTTATGAACGCTACAAATAATTCAGTAGGACGATGATAAACGGAAGGCCGAAATTCTAAACCTAGCTTTAAAAAACTCGTTTACGGTAGAGGACTGCAGCACCATTCCCCCTTTCAGTTATCGTACAAACGCAAGGATGGCTGACATAGTATTTAGTGTATCTGGGATTGTAAAACAGTTAAGATCCTTAGACGCCAGAAATACATGTGGCCCAGACGGTATCCCCGAAATATTTTATGTTGACTATGCTACAAATATAGCACCATTCTCATCCATCATCTATCAGGGATCATTGGAACGGCGGAAAGTTCCACGTGACTGGACGAAGGTCCAGGTCATAGCAGTCTATAAAAAGGGTAGAAAATCGGATGCACATATTTACCGGCCAATTTCACTGACATCGATTTGTTATACAGTTACGGAACATATTTTGTGTTCAGACATAATGACCTTTCTAGACTCTGAGAAGCTCATCTGCAGAAACCAGCACGGTCATGCGAGACACAGTTGACCCTCTTTGTGCATGATATACCACAGGCTCTAGCTACCGGCTCCCAGGTTGATGCCATATTCCCCGACTTCCGAAAGGCGTTCGACTCAGTTCCGCACTGTCGCTTGCTTCAAAAAGCGCGCGCTTGCGGCCTATCCGATGACATATGCGGTTGGATAGAAAGTTTTCTAACAGATAGAGAGCAGTATGTCGTCCTGAATGGGGAGACTTCAACGGAAACAAGCGTAACATCAGGTGTGCCCCAGGGCAGCGTAATAGGTCCGCTGCTTTTTACGATTTGCATAAAATTACAAATCTTTAACATAACGCAGCGCTTCAGCAACCGTGAATTGTTCAGTTTACCTAGTTTACCTAGGTTTCGATGCCAATAATGGTATCTTCTTCAGAACCTATAAATTAACCCATACGGACATACATTGCACATTGAAATACATCATCACTCTAATGACTTCATAATAAGGAAAATCGTGATACTTACAAAAATTAAATTTGTTATGAAAGTTGTTTAGAGAGGAATAAGGCAATCTAAAAAAATCCACAAGGAGTTTTTCGAAGGAAGTAGTAATACTGTTTAGTATTATTTTAAGCTCTTCTTAACAGTTAGAGTTTTGTTGATCAGTAAATCCATCTTGAAGTCTTCTGTAAAGTGTAGATGGTTTTTGCAATAACTATTTTAATTGTAGTTTTCTAGTAAATGTATCCTCACACCAATGAAAATAAGGGCCTTTAAAAGAACGTTAACATCTGATTTGAACATATTGCTGTACTTTTAAATATTTATTATTCTTCCTGTAACAAACCGTAGTCAGGAATTTAAAATACCTTGTTTACTAAGTTTCAGCGATGATAGTGAAGGTAAAAATATACACTTTTACGTCTCATAAAATGATGCTGATACACAGTATTTGGCTACAGGCAGCTAAGTGATCCTCTGAGATGGTTTTCAAAATATTTTATTATGTTACGCATACTGTTTTAGAGATGGCGCTAAATCAGTGAGTATCTGCGTATTAATTATTGTATAGCACTTGAAAAACAGCCTACAGCCTAGAGCTTTACAAATTGTCACCAAAATTTCTACATTGTGGTAACAAGCTATTCAGGTGTCTTGCACTCCAGGTGTCCATAATAAGAAACCAAAAGTAATCCGCAGGCACCACGATCTTAGATCGTAGCGGCTAGGGCACTGGCCTAACACGAATACAAAAGGACTAGCCTCATCATTTTAAAATCATAATTACTACCTCTCTCCGACCATCCTGGAAACGTTTCACATATAAATCTGATCCACAGCACGTTTTTGGTAGAAGATAAAAATCAAGAAGAAAATTAAGTATAATGGCAGCCTACATATTTCCTGGAAGTCTGCACTAATAAGAGTTTGAGTAAAGTTTCAAAAATGTACACATGGCTGCTAGACTGTGGAAAATCGCTTCCCTTTTGAAGAAAGTTTATACAGTAGGCCAGATATATATTGGGAGGCAATGGGTAGTTGCCTTAGCAAACATTGACAGAAACATTGTCTCGAAATTTGGTAGAAAATCCGAAGAAATTCTGGTCGTATGTAAAGTACACAAGCGGCAAGACCCAGTCAATACCTTCGCTGCGCAGTGCCGATGGTACTGTTACCGACGACTGTGCCGCTAAAGCGGTGTTATTGAACGCAGTTTTCCGAAATTCCTTCACCAGGGAAGACGAATGGAATATACCAGAATTTGAAACACGATCAGCTGCTAGCATGAGTTTCTTAGAAGTAGATACCTAAGGGGTTGCGAAGCAACTCAAATCGCTTGATACGGGCAAGTCTTCAGGCCCAGATTGCATACCGATTAGGTTCCTTTCAGATTACGCTGATACAATAGCTCCCTACTTAGCAATCGTATACAACTGCTCGTTCACCGATAGATCTGTACCTACAGATTGGTAAATTGCGCGGGTCGCACCAGTGTTTAAGAAGGGTAGCAGGAGTAATCCATCGAACTACAGACTTATATCATTGACGTCGGTTTGCACTAGGGTTTTGGAGCATATACTGTATTCAAACATTATTCACCTCGAAGGGAACGATCTATTGATACGTAATCAGCATGGTTTCAGAAAACATCGTTCTTGTGCAACGCAGCTAGCTCTTTATTCGCACGAAGTAATGGCCGCTATCGACAGGGGATCTCAAGTTGATTCAGTATTTCTAAATTTCCGGAAAGCTTTCGACACCGTTCCTCACAAGCGACTTCTAATCAAGCTGCGAGCCTATGGGGTATCGTCTCAGTTGTGCGACTGGATTCGTGATTTCCTGTCAGGAAGGTCGCAGTTCGTAGTAATAGACGGCAAATCATCGAGTAAAACTGAAGTGATATCAGGTGTTCCCCAGGGAAGCGTCCTGGGACCTTTGCTGTTCCTGATCTATATAAATGACCTGGGTGACAATCTGAGCAGTTCTCTTAGGTTGTTCGCAGATGATGCTGTAATTTACCGTCTAGTAAGGTCATCCGAAGACCAGTATCAGTTGCAAAGCGATTTAGAAAAGATTGCTGTATGGTGTGGCAGGTGGCAGTAGACGGTAAATAACGAAAAGTGTGAGGTGATCCACATGAGTTCCAAAAGAAATCAATTGGAATTCGATTACTCGATAAATAGTACAATTCTCAAGGCTGTCAATTCAACTAAGTACCTGGGCGTTAAAATTACGAACAACTTCAGTTGGAAAGACCACATAGATAATATTCTGGGGAAGGCGAGCCAAAGGTTGCGTTTCATTGGCAGGACACTTAGATGATGCAACAAGTCCACTAAAGAGACAGCTTACACTACACTCGTTCGTCCTCTGTTAGAATATTGCTGCGCTGTGTGGGTTCCTTACCAGGTGGTATTGACGGAGGACATCGAAAGGGTGCAAAAAAGGGCAGCTCGTTTTGTAGTATCATGTAACAGGGGAGAGAGTGTAGCAGATATGATACGCGAGTTCGGATGGAAGTCATTAAAGCAAAGACGTTTTTCGTCGTGGCGAGATCTATTTACGAAATTTCAGTCACCAACTCTCTCTTCCGAATGCGGAAACATTTTGTTGAGCCCAGCCTACATAGGTGGGAATGATCATCAAAATAAAATAAGTGAAATCAGAGCTCGAACAGAAAGGTTTAGGTGCTCGTTTTTCCCGCGCGCTGTTCGGGAGTGGAATGGTAGAGAGATAGTATGATTGTGGTTCGATGAACCCTCTGCCAAGCACTTAAATGGGAATTGCAGAGTAATCATGTAGATGTAGAAATATACAGTAGCAAAAATATAATCTGATAAGTTTGGTCCTTTCAGTTACATAAATATGGGGTGTTAGAGATATACATACAGATATTGTGATCATTCGTACCTTAATACGTATCCACTTTAGTGTGTTAGTTCTTTTTCCTCTGCATCTAACAGTCTTTCCGCAAACACATCACAAAATTTACAACCTGATGTTTACTGCATGGTGGTAACTCCACTGGGAAGTGGGCTACACCTTTCAGTATATACTACCTATTAAGTGTCTGTGCATCCACACTTCAATACCTGAGCTGCTGCCCAGGGGAAAATAAACATTAATGGCCTGCTTGTGCCATGTGTACTTGGAGGTACTAACCAGCCAAAAAATATACTACTCGCAACAGCTAAATTATCAATCAGCAAATGAAGTAAATACTGGTGTAATGTTGATCTGTACGCTGTCCTCAGTCATGAATAGAAATATCTGCACTTATACCCCTAACACCCCATATGTGAATCACCACCTCTGTCAAGGTAGTATACACCTTGTTGGGTTAGAGAGTGGGTATTAGCAAATGACATATGAGTCGTGTGTTGGTGTTAAAATGATTTCCTCCCCAGAAGACTCCATCCTCTGTATAGGCTCCTTGGATTTCTCGCCTCCACCACCTTAGCATATACATATGCCAGCGAGTTGTGAGTACTAAAGAGAAACCTAAATCGGCAGAACTTGTCATGAAAAGACTAAACAGAACATCAATCACTAATATTACAAATGAAATTCACCTTTCTTATCAGTAACTTCAGTACCTGTCGTAAAAAGTGATTCAAATACTATGTATGTACATACGGCTGGTGAAGAATGATAACTTGTGCGGGCAGTTCTCTGACAAACTACTCTGAAACGAACAGTGTTATACAATGAACATCTTGACCCAAACCTACCGAACTGAAAGTCCAGTACATCTATGCCTTTGGGACATGATGATTAAAATTGCATAATCATGAGAACTTGTTCTAAGATTTTTCAATACAGAAAAAAGAATACGCCTACAAATGGAGAATGGTGTGAGTCTGTAATGGCTGTTAGGCGTGTCGGACGCAAGTGGAACTTTTCAGATGGGTCTCACAACACAACATGCTCACGTACATCTTGATGTCTTTGACAAGGGTCGCATCAGTGGTATGACACAGAGTATCATACGAAGAGATTGCACAGATAAGTTTGCTGTATTGCACTCACTGCAGAACGAGCGGTGAGGAGATGGGCTGAGGAGAACAGTGTGGCAAGAAAGGTACGCACGGATCCTTCCAGAAGAACAACACAATAAGATGCTCGTAAGTTTGATCGAATGATTATGACAAATAAAAGGATTTATATGTGTTGTGTCTGTCCTTCCAGACATGTCCGAAAGAACGGACACCATTCCTGATCCCACAACACGACGTTATGAAATGAAATAAATTCTGACATCGGCCTGAACTGGGCATTAAAATGAATTCACTGGCGACAAGTAGAAAGTTGTGCCGGACTGGGACTCACAGATTTCCCGCTTTACGCGAGCGGTCACCTTCACCACATTCGAACATGCTTCCGGTCTGACCCAAATTCCCATCCTGTCAGACACTACTTATGTAGCACCGCCTTTCTACCATATGTAAGTAATATGTGACAAGATTGGAGGTTCGGTCGGATGGAAAGCGTGCTCGGATATGGATAGCCAAAGCGGTTAAGGCGACTGCTCGCTTAAAGTGCGAAATTTGTGTTCAAGTCCTGGTCTGGCACAAATATGCACTTCTCGCCATTGAATTCATTTCAATACCCAGTTGCAGCCAATGTCAGAATTTATTTCATTTCATCATGTATATAAGGATGACAGCAGCTGAAATCCGGGCAGAGGTTACAGGAAGAATACCGCCACGATCTGTTGGGATTAGACTACTGGAAGCTGGTTCGAGATCTCGAGCTGCCATGCACCAGTTACTATACCACAGACAACGATGCCTTGCATGGTACAGAGCCATAGCCAGCTGGGACCCTGAGCGTAATTCTGTGGTGATCAACCATAAATCTTGCTTCAGTTCCTGGGAGTCACTTCGACTAAAACCAGCTGAAACCTCCTAGGAAGCAGTGATTCTCGAGACCTAAGTATCTCCAACTCCTTAAATCATGGGTTGGGGATCTGTTGGATATGACAATACAACTGAATTTATAATTGTTGCAGGGAGGATGGATGCTCTCCAGTATGTGACGTGTATGGTAAACCCCTTTTGTCATAACCGTCCTGACTGGGATACCAAATGGCACGACACAACAGTTGACACCAAAAGTACCTTGAGTGATGTGCGGATTTTTGGCTAGACTCTACAGTTCCTAATTTGTCACCAATGTGTCATGTCTTCGATGTGGTAGGAAAGCGTATAGTTGCATATCGAGATGTAGCCGATAAGCTTCATACATTTCAGGTGAACCAAGAAATTCCGCAAAACGGCATTCAGAATCTGCTTCCATGCTACAATAAAAACAAATGTATGTTTGTGGCACTGGAGATCACACCCTCTACTGATGTTGTCTATGGAGATCAGTTACAACTGGAATGAAAATTCAATTATTTAGTATCTGTTATGCGAAGCACATCTCCACAAAGTCTGATAAATATCGGATTGAAGCATCATGTTACAACGTTATCCATTTCCGTCAGTATATTAACGTATTAAAATTTTGTAAGAATATCTTGTGGGAAAATGATGCATCAGAATCTAATTTTGAAACAGTGTAAACTAATGTTTTAACCAAAATGTGTGTGCTGACTTGCAACAAAAAGTGAGGCGCCTTGGGACACGAAAAGAAACAGAAACGCTGCAGTGGGACGGCTATAGGACGACGTGTGGTACTTTTTTCAGAGCACTGGAAGAAGATACCGGCCTCAGGGTATGGGAGGCAACACAGTGTTACTGTCGTCGAAGGAATGACAGAGGAACGTCCTAAACATTGAACTTGGGGTGTTCGAGACGACATACTGAAAGGCAGCTGGACGGAGAAACGCAAGAAGTTGCTGCAGTTGTGCCCCGGACACGGCGGAGCATCTGCAAAGAAGCGCCGCTTCGGAGCGCGTGTGGCCAAAGTAATAAGCGGAGTGGCGCGCAGCGGCGTAAAGCATAAAGCATAAAACATAAAACATGGAACTGGCCGCGGCAGAGGGAACTTTTACACCGACTCCCCCGATACAAGCAAATGCAGCGCGCCCGGCTGCCCTCGCGCGGCCCCACTTTATGTGCTCGTATTATTTTCCGCACATGAGTACTCCACCGCCTCAGACGGCCATCTACCAGATACTACACTTTTACTTTATTTTTAAAATATTGGACAAAACTTCTACTTAACAAGGTTAACGATACTATTCCCTGCGATTGGTCTCATGCAAAGTTACCAATTAAATCACAGACACGGTAGTAAGGCAAAAAAGTACAAATAATAAGCCAGGCAGTCTACATCAGTAGTACAGTGGTATGACCCACGGAATGTGATGGTCACCACTGAAAAGGACAGATACTAACCATATGCAATAGATGCAATTTCAGACACTACTGTATTTCACATAACCTACTAATAAGAACCAAAAAGAATTTTCCTAATAGCTAACTCTTGTTCCATTTTTTGACGTCATCTTTGTCTGCAGCAAGAGTGTCGATGATAACTTCACTTTTCGGCATAAAACAGCAAATATAGAGAGTGTGATGCACAAATTCTACATATTAACACATACACACTTCTGTACACACAATAACACAAATTCATTCATACAAAAATATAATGCGTTACCGTTATTATTTAGCCGCTGCATATAATATTTATGCTACATCGTCAATGTATACAAATATCCAACAGATCTTGTTGATCCTAACCTAGAGAAATTTCTTCATGTTTTATGTTTCTCTAGATGCTATACGAGTGTTAAAATCGTCCTCTGTAGTTTCCAACATTTATTCAGTGTAAATTTCATGGATATTTTAGTTTTGTTTAAAGTTTCAACATAAATTTCTTACAAATATATTTAAATTTTTCTAAATTTTCAGTGAATGCCTCTTTACGTTCTATCTTTACACTCATTATATGATTTCTAATAGCTGTTTATATACAAATGAAGTACTACTTCTCAATTTATGTAGTTAAATAGCTTTCACAATTCAGAAAATTAATGTTACTTAATTCAGCTGTAGTTATATCACATAAATTGTCCTTAAGCAATCCTCGTCCCTGTAGTTTACTTTCTGACTATAGATGCACAAAGAAGGCCATAGAATTAGAAGAAATGACTAAGTTGTTGAAAATACAATGTTGTTTAGAATGAGTAATGACAAATTACCACGTACTGTGAAGTAACTTCCCCAGCCAAGTTTTGCTGTCTGTTTTTTCGGCCTAATATCGGGAACTACTGTTGTGGTTTTAATGCTGTTTTCATTAACAAAAAGAATGATTCAAGAGGAAGGTTTGTTACCACTACCCCATACAAGTCGTCCGACTGTAGATACTTAGTGCTGCCCGTGCGAATCGAGGTGAGTCACTAGTTGAATTTAAATATTAGAGGAAAGTGCCCAAAACCAGATCACCAGTTTGTTTCTGACTTTTTTTAAATAGAAAATAGTAAAAAATTATGTTTGAGAACCACATAATATTTTCTTTATAATGTTATGCACCATTTTTCTCTTATAAATATCATTAAAATTTCAATACAAACATTGTTTTCAAAAACACGCTCATTAGATTAGATTAGATTAGATTAGATTAATACTAGTTCCATGGATCATGAATACGATATTTCGTAATGATGTGGAACGAGTCAAATTTTCCAATACATGACATAATTAAGTTAATTTAACAACATAATTAAGTTAATATAACAACTTTTTTCTTAATTTATGTCTAAAAATTCCTCTATGGAGTAGAAGGAGTTGTCATTCAGCAATTCTTTTAATTTCTTCTTAAATACTTGTTGGTTATCTGTCAGACTTTTGTCACTATTTGGTAAGTGACCAATGACTTTAGTGGCAGCATAATTTACCTCTTTCTGTGCCAAAGTCAGATTTAACCCTGCATAGTGACGATCACCCTTTCTCCTAGTACTGTAGTCATGCACACTGCTATTACTTTTGAATTGGGTTTGGTTGTTAATAACAAATTTCATAAGAGAGTATATATACTGAGAAGCTACTCTGAATACCCCTAGATCCTTAAATAAATGTCTGCAGGATGATCTTGGGTGGACTCCAGCTATTATTCTGATTACATGCTTTTGTGCAATAAATACTTTATTCCTCAGTGATGAATTACCCCAAAATATGATGCCATATGCAAGCAATGAGTGAAAATAGGTGTAGTAAGCTAATTTACTAAGATGTTTATCACCAAAATTTGCAATGACCCTTATTACATAAGTAGCTGAACTCAAACGTTTCAGCAGATCATCAATGTGTTTCTTCCAATTTAATCTCTCATCAATGGACACACCTAAAAATTTTGAATATTCTACCTTAGCTATATGCTTCTGATTAAGGTCTATATTTATTAATGGCGTCATACCATTTACTGTACGGAACTGTATGTACTGTGTCTTATCAAAATTCAGTGAGAGTCCGTTTACAAGGAACCACTTAGAAATTTTCTGAAGGACATTATTGACAATGTCATCAGTTAATTCTTGTTTGTCAGGTGTGATTACTATACTTGTATCATCAGCAAAGAGAACTAACTTTGCCTCTTCATGAATATAGAATGGCAAGTCATTAATATATATTAAGAACAACAAAGGACCCAAGACCGACTCTTGTGGAACCCCATTCTTGATAGATCCCCAGTTTGAGGAATGTGCTGATCTTTGCATATTATGAGAATTGCTTATTTCAACTTTCTGCACTCATCCAGTTCGGTACGAATTAAACCATTTGTGCACTGTCCCACTCTTGCTACAATACTTGAGCTTCTCTAGCAGAATTTAATGATTTACACAGTCAAAAGCCTTTGTATTCGAAAGATAGTTGTCAACCTCAGCCAGTTTCTAAAAATAAGCAGAATAGCACTAAATAAAATTAGAAAAAAGGTATTAAATTAAACATAATATAGTTTCAAAGTAAGAATAATATAACATCTTCCAAAAGGTTATTGAATTTCTCTGTGGTTCCTTTGCTGAATCCAAGAGCCCTGCAAGAGGGTGTTCCTATATGATTTATTTCTGAAAGTTTGGCTTTGAGACGTTTAAGAAAAAGATAACCCTCTTTTCACCAGAAATTTTGTCTATGAAAGGGTTTTGAACGTTATTTCCTTCCGCCAATTGTATCGCAATTTTTCACAAGTAATTATGAGTAAGACCCAATAAAGAAGTTTCCATAGCAAGACAGTATTAAACCAGCTCTTTACCAACATCTCTAACAAAAATTGCGGGTCTGCCTATTTTCTTTCTGCTGTTTCCTCTGGTGTTCCTTGCTTCATGTTCGAGAGACCGTAATTATTGTTTTTGGAACATTAAAATGTTGACCGACCTTCTTCCAAACGTTCTTCTTTTTCTGAAGTACATTAGTAACTTTAGTCATTTTAGAAGGACTGCGCAGTCTTTGATGAATTTCCTTCACCATCCTGTTCGAATCTGCAGTAGAGGCACAAGACGAAAAAAGTGTGTCTTTGTACACGTACACTTTAAATATGAAAGAGTAAGCGATCCAGTTTAAGCAGCTGAAGGCGGTCTGGTTTGTGCACCTACAGCCTACGTTTTATTACCAAAATAAGGTTTTAACTAAATTTCTAAATAAAATCTTTTAATCTTATGTATTAACCTTGAACCTTATTATTCAAGAACAGATATAAAGTTGAAAAGCTGCCAGCATCCAGGGGAAACAACGAAAAATGTATCAGAGTGTAAAAATTTTTTCCAAGACATGTGATGGCGAACTCATAAGTAACAAGTGCAGCGGGCAACTTGTGCACTCTGCTACAGAGTGGTATTAACCTAAACTTCTATTACACTTGATTGCACTAGAGTTCAGGAAAATGCAGAGTGAAGAACCAGGGGATCCGCTTTAGGGGCAAGAGTTCAGATTTGGGCAATTTCCTCTACTAAATATCCTTATTAATCTAAATAACGAGAAAGAAAATTACATTTTAAATTTAACCATTGCGTGATTTAGCTATACGGAATGAACATTAGCTGCAAGAAGTACACTGCTAGCCACTAAAATTGCATATACAGGAAGAATGGCGAGTAACTAAATTTTAATTACTGTCCGTATGTAGTACAGTAGGATGGATACAGGATTAAATTTGTAGGTGACGTGCGTGTGTATGGTGTGCGAAATTTAATACACAAAGGTGGTATCTCTTGCAGCAACAATGGCTCTAACCCCGCTGGCATTCAGCTCGTGGTCGTGCGGTAGCGTTCTCGGTTTCCGGGTTCGATTCCCGGCGGGGTCAGGGATTTTCTCTGCCTCGTGTTGACTGGGTGTTGTGTGATGTCCTTAGGTTAGTTAGATTTAAGTAGTTCTAAGTTCTAGGGGACTGATGACCATAGATGTTAAGTCCCATAGTGCTCAGAGCCATTTGAACCATTTTTTAGCTTGGAAGACAGATGTGGGTACGTCATTCCACTGTGCTTAAAATATGAGCGAGGGTTCATCAGCCGTAGTGGCTGGTGAGTGCGAGGCTGGGCGGGTTGCTCTCTCACTATCCTTTAAACAATCAGTCCACCTACCTGGATAGGTTTCAGGTTATCTATCCCTTCAGTCTGCGATGCTAGATATTGGTTTAGCCGATAAAAGCAGCGTTGAAGAAAAATCAGCTAAATACCTACCACGGAAAGGCCATATAACTCCAGTCCATTGGTATCATTTGAAAGTTACTTAAACTATCGGGCGTTCAGAATTCCTGCATGACTCGTTTGAAAACCGTCTAAAATATCTTGTAAGCTGGTTTGTTGTCTTTAAAACACAGAAAATGGCTATCAAGTCCATATTTAATATCCCGACACTAATTATGGAATGCTACTGACTGTTTATGTAACAAGTTCACACCCAAAAACAGCCAGAAGATATTTAGTCCGACCCGCTATTTTAAACGTCATAAACAGTCACTGACCCACGACTACTTGCAAGTTAACACAATCAGTCGTTCAGAAGTCTTCTTGTACAAAAATGTTCGCCAAAATGTCTCGTAATTTGCACGAAACACGCCACGAGTAGTTTATTTACGACTTAAAATGTTCACACGTGAAATCTCCTAAAATAAATCACTCACGAATCTCAAACTTTCTCAAAATACTTAACACTGTAATCGTTTTTCATCAACTACACGAGAACCAATCAAACGCCCCGATTTCTTCATTTTGGTGCAAATTTGATCAGCGCGATTCAACATAGGTCCTAACCAGAAGACTGCTCCCGAGCTACTACATCGACTCATAGATCTGAGGCACCAAGCCCTACTCAAACGCGCGGGAAATGCTGAATTCCTATGTCTAATATGTTAAGCAGCCAATCAGATCATCTCGAGCACTTCTGTACTTGCGGTATTTTTAATGTCAGTCAACCAGATTACCACATGTAATTTAGACTAGAAATCTCGTAATTCCGAAACTAGATAAAATTTAATGAAAACAAAATGCGATACCTTTTCACAAAATAAATTACTAATAGATTTAATACTCAATGCCCCGTTCTGGCTGCCTTTTTCAAAATCAACCTCACTCGGACATCCGTCACAAATTCCACTATTACAGGACAACTTTCTGACGCTTACATTTACATAGTTTTAGTAAAATATCACGTTCTCACTTTGCGTATGTCCTGCATCCACTCTTCCTGTCCCTCCAAAACACTCGCACAACAGAAATACAACGAAACAATAATTTTCCAATGTATTGATAATTACGTCAGGATTCTGTGGCAATGAAACTAAAAAAAATTCCAGAGAATTAGACTATAGGAACCTATTCTCGTGGTTGTAGTTTCAATTGATACTATATACGAGTACATTACAGAAACTAACTTGGTTTTTTGTGAAACAATATTTTGGAGCTTGAAGGACGCATTAATGATGAGTACATTATTGGTGTTTCTAGGTTTTAGTAACAAATTTATTTTGTTGTAGAACATGATTGAATGTACTCTTTGCTAAAATGCGAATGGTAAAGAGCACCCAATGGCATACACAGCAAGACAGCTGAATAACGCAGAGCGGAATTACTATTCTACAACAGAAAAAGAAATATTGGATGTTATTTAGGAAGTGAAGTACTTCTGGTGTTATAAGTACAGTGAAAGTTTAAAGTTGCTGGGACTAAAAGATCTGTAGACTGCCAAAATGGGCTCTGATATTGTAAGAATATGATTACGATGTGATACATAAACACAAGAAAAAATATAATAATGTAAACAGTTTGAGTAGGAAGGTACAAGTATAGTAGGCGTTAGGTAGGAGATGCAACAGGCTCAGACAGCTGATGCTACCAACTATTTAGGGCCCAACTGCAATTTGCGACTTATTGTGAAGAATCATGAAAGGTGGACCGTGTATTGTAGTACCTGTAGCTTTTAGGTATGAAAATATTGAAGCAAGTTCATCAATATGTCCTAGCGAGTAATGGCAGTTAGAGGGCAACTGACCGATGAATAGGTGAGTGGTTTGGGCGCTGGACGAAGGTACTGGTTGTAGAACAATATGTCAAGAATTCTGTACGTTGTACCCAGTGTGCTTTCCTCACTCGCCAGTGGGGCCATTACAGAAGTCACCAGATACGTCAGAATCGTTTGAAAAGATAGGGATCGAGGTTCTGGGAGCACTTAAACAAATACTCAAACGTAAACGTTCCGTATTGACCATGACAGATAAGTTTTCGCGTTCTGTCGCAGTTGTTGCCATTCCAGACCAGCAGGCAAGTACAACATCTCGAACAATGGTAACAATTGGTTATTTAAATTTGGCATTCCTGATACCATAATCACTGGTAAGGGCACTAATTTTATGAATTTTTAGTGAAAAAGCTTTGTAATTTGTAACGCTTTCACAAGCTCTGAATTAATCCCGTACACCGTCAGTCTAATGGAAGCACAGAACGTGTGCATCATAACAGTTTCAACGATGCTGAGTCATTATGTGAACAGGCTTTACAACGATTGGGATGTCTAACTTCCATTCATTGTGTAAGAGTACAATCCTAAAATTTATACTGTGACTGGACTCTCACTCTACAAAAGCGAGTATGGCAGAAAAATGCCTTCACCCATTGAGAAAGCGAAACCTAGGCTTGGAAGGAATTGGGATTTGATAAATAAACTAACGAAAATACTATGCAATTTTTGGCAGAAAGTGAAAAAAGCAATTAGAAAGATATTGTATGTCAGGAGCACCCAGGACAACTGCAGTATAGAGTTGGACTAGAGATTTTGGTGACGAATCTCTATATGCCTTTGGATGAAACCAAAAAGTTCCTGTCCTGAAACCATGGACAATACTGGGCCATAGATCTGTCAGTATTAAATTGCAATCACTAACGAGAACATCTGTAGTTCATGTGGGACATCTAACGCCATTTAAAGAACCTGTGGATGCTTTGTCACAAGTACAGGTATCGTCAAAAACGCAGCGTACTAAATCTAAAGAATGGAGGAAGAAAGGGAGAATGAGTGAACGGGATACACACAAAATGCCTTACAGAATTCGGCCACGTCAATGAGGGGCACGTTAATCTATTTTATGTATGTTAGAGATAATAGGTGTACTGGTGTTGCTTTATAAGTTGGTTAGGGATGTTACAGATTTATTTATGTTATTATGCATTGTGTATTTTGGAAGACTTTGGATACTGTTGTGAGTTGTGGGTCTATAAGACAGAGAGCATTGTTAGCTGTTTTGGATCGTTGGTGAACCATGTACACGTGCTTTTGAAGGAGCGAGGGGAAATGACACAATTTACATTTTCCCACATGGCATAGCACACAATTATCAAATATGTAACAGAATGTCCTACATAACACTACGATACTACAGACATTAACGGCAGATGTGAATCATAATTAACGATTTCGATTACGTGCAGACGCAATTGAATTTTCTGGCTGGAAAAATGATAGTGGCAAGATTACAACACATAATGGTGGACAGCTTGAATGTTGCAAAGATGGAAGTGGCTATTTTGCAGTGATAAGTCCATCACATGGTACACAGACAAACTAATTTCTACGTTGTTGCCACTGCTATTGGGCTACACAAGGTGTTAAGAGAACTCATTGTGGAATAACACATACATGCTTCCCGACAACAGCTTGCAGCACTAGTGCCGACTAAATACAAAGAATGTGCTGCACAAGGCACATAATGCGTTTCGGATTTCATTCCTTAATGCGTGCCTGCAAACCAGTGTAGATACCTGACATACTGCATGCGTTGTCATATGACTGGCCTCTACAGTCAGTAATATCAACGGAATTTGTAGACAGTACTTTTAGTATGGCCTCAGCTAAGTTTTCGGACTTGTGTCCCAGGTTTGTTTAAAACAGAAGGAAACATTCAACAGGTTAACCATTCTCGTTTACATATCTCAATACACTCCTGGAAATGGAAAAAAGAACACGTTGACACCGGTGTGTCAGACCCACCATACTTGCTCCGGACACTGCGAGAGGGCTGTACAAGCAATGATCACACGCACGGCACAGCGGACACACCAGGAACCGCGGTGTTGGCCGTCGAATGGCGCTAGCTGCGCAGCATTTGTGCACCGCCGCCGTCAGTGTCAGCCAGTTTACCGTGGCATACGGAGCTCCATCGCAGTCTTTAACACTGGTAGCATGCCGCGACAGCGTGGACGTGAACCGTATGTGCAGTTGACGGACTTTGAGCGAGGGCGTATAGTGAGCATGCGGGAGGCCGGGTGGACGTACCGCCGAATTGCTCAACACGTGGGGCGTGAGGTCTCCACAGTACATCGATGTTGTCGCCAGTGGTCGGCGGAAGGTGCACGTGCCCGTCGACCTGGGACCGGACCGCAGCGACGCACGGATGCACGCCAAGACCGTAGGATCCTACGCAGTGCCGTAGGGGACCGCACCGCCACTTCCCAGCAAATTAGGGACACTGTTGCTCCTGGGGTATCGGCGAGGACCATTCGCAACCGTCTCCATGAAGCTGGGCTACGGTCCCGCACACCGTTAGGCCGTCTTCCGCTCACGCCCCAACATCGTGCAGCCCGCCTCCAGTGGTGTCGCGACAGGCGTGAATGGAGGGACGAATGGAGACGTGTCGTCTTCAGCGATGAGAGTCGCTTCTGCCTTGGTGCCAATGATGGCCGTATGCGTGTTTGGCGCCGTGCAGGTGAGCGCCACAATCAGGACTGCATACGACCGAGGCACACAGGGCCAACACCCGACATCATGGTGTGGGGAGCGATCTCCTACACTGGCCGTACACCACTGGTGATCGTCGAGGGGACACTGAATAGTGCACGGTACATCCAAACCGTCATCGAACCCATCGTTCTACCATTCCTAGACCGGCAAGGGAACTTGCTGTTCCAACAGGACAATGCACGTCCGCATGTATCCCGTGCCACCAACGTGCTCTAGAAGGTGTAAGTCAACTACCCTGGCCAGCAAGATCTCCGGATCTGTCCCCCATTGAGCATGTTTGGGACTGGATGAAGCGTCGTCTCACGCGGTCTGCACGTCCAGCACGAACGGTGGTCCAACTGAGGCGCCAGGTGGAAATGGCATGGCAAGCCGTTCCACAGGACTACATCCAGCATCTCTACGATCGTCTCCATGGGAGAATAGCAGCCTGCATTGCTGCGAAAGGTGGATATACACTGTACTAGTGCCGACATTGTGCATGCTCTGTTGCCTGTGTCTATGTGCCTGTGGTTTTGTCAGTGTGATCATGTGATGTATCTGACCCCAGGAATGTGTCAATAAAGTTTCCCCTTCCTGGGACAATGAATTCACGGTGTTCTTATTTCAATTTCCAGGAGTGTATGAACGATAATTGATCATTATGTGAAATGTCCGTAGTAGAATCTACTATTATAGAGAAATATTTGGTCCGTTTTATTTCACTTACGATAATTCTTTTTATTCGTTCAGAAAGAAGCACTATTATTTCAACATGGATTGTTGAAGAAAGATAGCCTGTATGTCCCTGCCCTGGATTTCCATATCGTTCAATGTGTTCTGCGAGAAAATGATAAAACTCGGCTATAAGTTCAAGAGACATCATAAATTGATCATTATGTAATGAATAGAATCTTTCAGCGTGTCCACATAGGGGAAGTCCACGACTTCAAACACCCTTTTCAACACACTGCACCAGTACATTTTTTCTGTCTCAACATATGACTCGAAATGGTTATCTACTGTTCCAAGTAACTTTTTACTTGTTAAGAGTGATAACTCACATTTTTTGTCCTCAAGTGAATTCTCATGAGATAAAAATTAGAAATATTTTTTCAATCTGCAATACCATTATTAGCAATCGCAGCACTATCTCCGAACAATTTACATGGTGCACAAAAAACAGCACCGGTGCTACAGGAGTATACTAGAAAATCACGCAGAGTTGATTCACCATTTATAAGTTTACAGCAAAATACATTTTTGTTCAAATATCTGGTTTTATCGCCTGCTGATTAGAAAAATCACCGTTACAATTTTGATTAATGCCAAGTTGTAAGAGAATGTCGATTGTTGATTCATTGACACACCATTCTGCAGGATCATCACTAACGAGGTTATTTCTTTTTGTAATGTCTGACTTGACACTTAGTTTTTCGTAAAACTCGAAATCAGGAACAATTTGCTTTTCTTCATTTTTAACTTTTGTTTCGTCTGTATTTACTTCTTTTACAACAGCTGCAGTGTCAGAAATATCATCCTACTACTTGAACTCGAAGTCGAACCAGCAACATTATTTGCGAAAAATTTATTTGCTCTGCCAAGCGTTTTTAGAACGTTGGCCTCTCGTTCTCGCCTTTCCTTCGTTAATTTCCGAAATGCCGCCCCACTTAATGTTGCACGTTTGCTTTTTCCCCCGTTATTCATGTTAAGGTACTTACAAAATTGTCAACCAACAGTCAAAACAAAAACACAATTTGTAAAAGGAATGAAAGAAAGACTGTATCCAGTTCCATTCGTACTACACCGCACATGAGCATAAAGCTTTTTACTTTATACACGGCACATGAGCACAAAGATTTTTCCTTTAAGCACGGAGCGATGAACTGACAAACTCGGATTACTCGAGGTAACTGTGCTATGAAAGAACGACAATATAGAATAATTTAATTTTATTGTCTCCTCTTTCTCTGTTGTCAGTGAATAGTCGAAGCACACCTGCCGGCTGGAATTCGTCTCATAAAGAAAACGGTACAGTCCCTTTTTTGGTTTCTGTTTCCCGCGTCGCCGAAATTTTAGATGGAACGCAAATATGTTCTGAATATTCTTGACACTGTCTTTATAATTTAAAAAGCGGATAATTTTTGCAATTTCTTGCAGTGAGGTGTCCTGGATCGACTCTTATCCCACTTATTCTTATAACATTTTAGCGGTTTGAGTGGACCGAGAAGATAGACTACAAAGTTTAAGTAGTCCTGTTGACAGTTGATGTGCTGTGTTGTCATTTGTGTGAACACTGCTCTTATGTCTACACGCAAATGCACCTTTTGTTATAACATAAAATAAAAATAACCTTTCCTCGAAGAAAAAAAGCTTAGTTAAGAAGTTTAACATAAAATTTGCAATGCCATGTACTATTCGATTGCACAGAGTAGGAACTTTGATATTGGGCAGGCTGCAGCACAATAAATGAGACAAACGAACGTTGGTTTCTTCTTCTTTTTTCGCAAAAAACGTAATTAAGTAAATAAATAAATGAAATTTATAAACTGTTGTGAAGTGTATTTCACACATTATTAGATATTCTGCTTATGTTCTTTTCCTATAAACATGTGTTGAAAAATGTAAAACATTCCCAGTATCAACATGTTTTGTTAAACGGGTGTCACTGAATCAAAGCTCAGTCGTTGAAGACCACAGAACTTTCACATTAATTACAGTAATGGAGGGCTGGTGTGATACTTCCTCATAATTTCTACAAGAAATTTAAGCAGAGTCGGGTTTTACATACTGAGGCCCACACATGTTACAGTATTTAAGTAACTGCTGATTAGTTTATCACAGCTTTTCAGGGGTCCCGGTATTTTTACAGGGAAAATATGGTAGGGTTAAGTAGAAGCCGACAACATTCTCGGAAGAATAACGTTTCAAACATTGTATTATAGACTGCCGTCCTGACAGCTTACTTCAAAATATTTTGAACAATCATGAAGATGATGCCAGACACAAACCCAATGTTAACTTTCCATTTAGTCACCAACTAAACTATGTATATTTCCAAGCCTGTATTGTCGAATTTCGTTCCTAAGGCTTATTTAAACTAGCAAGTTGTTTAACAATATTAAAAAATTTTGTCGTTTGTAAGCGCAGTTATTTTAAAACGTAAAAGGTTAAAATGAGCACAGAGCAGAAAATGCCGCCCCCCTTAAGCTGCTACCCCTAGGCCAGTGCTTAGTGGGCCTATATGTACATCCGCCACTGGATGTTTCATTTCGATAGTTCAAAGAGTTTCATGGATGCCAATGTAGTCAGACTACAATAACCCTTATGTAGAAAATATTATTCGCAATACAAACATGTTTTGTAAGGAATGAAGAATTTCTATAACAGATTTTTAATAAATTAATGGCAAACCGCCTCCGCTAGGACCTTGCCTAGTGGGCGGTGTGGGTCCCTCGCATCGGCCCCTACGCTCCTTGTAGTATGGAACCTCATCATTGTCATCATCATCGTACTGCCAAAAGTAAGTTTATTTGCTCATAACTGGCAAAAGTAACAAACCTGCTTTCGTAGGATAATTAACTTTTTCAGTGATATAGTGAAAACAAAGAAAGAGGTTTTCAAAATATAATACGACGAATGAAATTTCGATTGATAGGCACCAAGTGCCATAATAGTGCTGAAAACTTCCTTTTACAGCATAAGGTATGCAAGTTTCAAAGAAGCAACGCCAGAAAAGGCATGGCCCATTTGAAGAGCTGTGAACCTTCTTCATACCATTAACAAATGCCTGCCGCTGTGGCCGAGCGGTTCTAGGCGCTTCAGTCTGGAACCGCGCGACCGCTACGGTCGCAAGTTCGAATCCTGCTTCGGGCATAGATGTGTGTGATGTCCTTAGGTTAGTTAGTTAGGTTTAAGTAGTTCTGAGTTCTAGTGGACTGATGACCTCAGATGTTAAGTCCCATAGTGCTTAGAGCCATTTGAACCATTAACAAATAGCGAAGGGTAAACAGCGCTAACACCACGATTCTGTTGAACGGAAAAGAGTTGTGCCGACCGAAAAATACCATATGGCTATGCTAAATGAAATGTCGCGTTGTATCAGGTACTTCCGAGAGGGACCGAGAATAGCCGAAGAATCCCGAGTCTCGGCCCGCACGCGCAGCCACATCAGATTCACGTGTGGTTCGGCAAGCTGTGGCCAGCTGAGCTCTAAATGCAGCCGTTGTGAGCGGGGACTCAAATTTATGTTTAAGTATACGTTTGGGCAGAGTTCACTAAAATAATTGAAAAATTTTCTGTTCCAAGTGTGCCGAATGTGAAACACTCTAAAAGACGGGCATTACAGTGAAACTGATCACAGTGTCCGCATTCTGAAGCAGCTGTTCAGTGAGTCGGTGTATACAAGTAGCAAAGTTTCATATCTGATGTTCACATTTTCCTACTTGCTCCATGACAAAGCACTTAAGGTATTTTGCATTTGGTGTATGGGTCCCTCAGTACCGCTAACTACATTGCTGAGCGCTAAAATTAGAACAATATAAAGGCGTTATGCTGCATAAGTCAAACTGTCGTAAAGTGTACTGCAACTTGGATGCGCAAGTGATTAGCATTTCAGTGCGAGCGCACAAAGTAGGTTGGGGATTGCCATTCTGAATATACAGGGTGGCCCATTGATAGTGACCAGGCCAAATATCTCACGAAGTAAGCATCAAACGAAAAAACTACAAAGAACGAAACTCGTCTAGCTTGAAGGGGGAAACCAGATGGCGCTATGGTTGGCCCGCTAGACGGCGCTGCCATAGGTCAAACGGATATCAACTGCGTTTTTTAAATATAGGAACTCCCATTGTTAATTACATATTCGTGTAGTAAGTAAAGAAATACGAATGTTTTAGTTGGACCACTTTCTTCGCTTTGTGATAGATGGCGCTGTAATAGTCACAAACGTATAAGTACGTGGTATCAGGTAACATTCCGTCAGTGCGGACGGTATTTGCTTCATGATACATTACCCGTGTTAAAATAGACCGTTTACCAAATGCGGAAAAGGTCGATATCGTGTTGATGTATGGCTATTGTGAACAAAATGCCCAACGGTCGTGTGATATGTATGCTGCTCGGTATCCTGGACGACATCATCCAAGTGTCCGGACCGTTCGCCGGATAGTTACGTTATTTAAGGAAACAGAATGTGTACAGCCACATGTGAAACGTCAACCATGACCTGCAACAAATGATGATGCCCGAGTAGATGTTTTAGCTGCTGTCGCGGCTAATCCGCACAACAGTGGCAGACAAATTGCGCGAGAATCGGGAATCTCAAAAACGTCGGTGTTCAGAATGCTAGATCGACATCGATTGCACGCGTACGATATTTCTATGCACCAGGAATTGTATGGCGACAACTTTGAACGTCGTGTACAGTTCTGATACTGGGCACAAGAGAAATTACGGGACGATGACAGATTCTTTGCACGCCTTCTATTTAGCGACGAAGCGTCATTCACCAACAGCGGTAACGTAAACCGGCATAATATGCACTATTGGGCAACGGAAAATCCACGATGGCTGCGACAAGTGGAACATCAGCGACCTTGGCAGGTTAATGTACTGTGCGGCATTATGGGAGGAAGGATAATTGGCCCCCATTTTGTCGATGGCAGTCTAAATGGTGCAATGTATGCTGATTTCCTACGTAATGTTCTACCGATGTTACTACAAGATGTTTCACTGCATGACAGAATGGCGATGTACTTCCAGCATGATGGATGTCCGGCACATAGTTCGCGTGCGGTTGAAGCGGTATTGAATAGCGTATTTCATGACAGGTGGATTGGTCGTCGAAGCACCATACCATGACCCGCACGTTCACCGGATCTGACGTCCCCGGATATCTTTCTGTGGGGAAAGTTGAAGGATACTTGCTATCATGATCCACCGACAACGCCTGACAACATGCGTCAGCTCATTGTCAATGCATGTGCGAACATTACGGAAGGCGAACTACTCGCTGTTGAGGGGAATGTCGTTACACGTATTTCCAAATGCATTGAGGTTGGCATACAGCATTTTGAGCATTTATTGCATTAATGTGGTATTTACAGGTAATCACGCTGTAACAGCATGCGTTCTCAGAAATGATAAGTTCACAAAGGTACATGTAACACATTGGAACAACCGAAATAAAATATTCAAACGCACCTACGTTCTGTATTTTCATTTAAAAAACCTACCTGTTACCAACTGCTCGTCTAAAATTGTGAACTATATGTTTGTAATTATTACAGCGCCGTCTATCACAAAGCGAAAAAAGTGGTCGAACTAAAACATTCATATTTATTTACGTACTACACGAATATGTAATGAAAATGGGAGTTCCTGTTTCAAAAAAACGCATTTGATATCCGTTTGATCTATGGCATCGCCATCTAGCGGACCAACCATAGCGCCATCTGGTTTCCCCCTTCAAGCTAGACAAGTTTCGTTTTTGGTAGTTTTTTCGTTTGACGCTTATTTCGTGAAATATTTGGCCCAGTCATGATCAATGGACCACCCTGGGTTCCTTAGTCAGAAATCACATTTTAATGTTGATTATTTTTCGAGAAGATCGTGTTATTCCTCGTATAAGGAGGAGAAACGTGTACCACCACGTGTCAGAATTCAACAGCGACAGGATCGTGGCCTATCGAGACTGCAGTTTATTATTGTACCATATTGCAGCTCGTGTTGATCGGGATCCTGTGACTGTTACACAGGTATACATGGTCCAGTCACATTAATCTCACCACCGCCTATTTTCGACGTCAACGTGCAATAACCAGGGCCGTATTGGAGGTGGAACGCGGATGGACACCGTCTCCCCACTTTTTTGCCGAGCGGTACACCTTTTAAAAAAATGGCTCTGAGCGCTATGGGACTTAACTTCTGAGGTCATCAGTCCCCTAGAACCTAGAACTACTTAAATCTAACTAACCTAACGACATCACACACATCCATGCCCGAGGCAGGATTCGAACGTGGGACCGTAGCGGTCACATGGTTCCAGACTGTAGCGCCTAGAACCGCACGGCCACCCCGGCCGGCGCGGTACACCGTCCCCTCACTATTTTACTTGGAAAATATTTTCTTATTACAGTAATTCTGTTTCATCGTCTCTCTAAATTAAATTATCGTCAATTCTGAGTTTTGACTCATGGAACATATTAGCTGTGAAGTCAGCTGAGCATTGATAAATAGCCTAGGCACCCAATGCAATAAAAAAGAACAATGAACATCAGGCACGTGGGGTTGCGCAACCTCGCAAAGCCAAGAAGAAGGTTCGGTGCAGCGCGGCCGGTGTGGATGTCAAACCGCGCCGCTCTGCACAACAATGTTAAGTTTCGTGCAGTGTCGGAACATCAGAGGAAATGCGCGCACTGTCTTGACGCCATTTCTCGTTTTCCATTATTATTGACCCACACGCGTGCACACATTGGAACATTGCTGGGCGCCATTCTTGGCAGTTCTGGGCTGCTCTGAGTCGGCCTGAGCGGCACTGCACATCTGATGTCGACTCGCCCTTAGATGCTCACGTCGCATGACATGACAATAATGTCTGAAAACACTAATTCCCTTCTTCGGCACGCTGCTTCGGGCGCTCGCATGGGCGGCATTTACACCGCCTTTTGAACATGTAACTATTTACGCTCTTGATTCTCAGGTAATCCCTGGTTATCTATCGGCTCACCTTATGGCTTATGACCCTGACGCTGATTAATCTGACTCCATAGCCCGATGTAATAAGGCATTCGAAAACGAAAACCATTTCGTGATGGTGTAAATGCCGCAACGAGAGCGCTATATTGCTTCAAACTGCGTGAGCGCCTGAATGTTTATAAAACAACAAAACCTGACTCCTCTCTGAAAACTAATCTGTAAGGTAAGATATAAGTAAAATAAAAAACATTTCTTATTTTCTTCTGCTGATATTGCAATCTTCAAAGATCCAACCACAATATCAAATGTCGGCTCTTAACTTGATACTTTACTATGATATTATTAAAGTATACCTATTTATTATTTCGAGTCATTGTCGTGCCTTTCGGTTGTCTTTTTACAGTCCGATAGTTAACAGGATTAATCGTTAGCCAACGCACGGCCGACACGTGTATTGCTGTTCAGTTTTTTTTTTTTCAGTGAAATTATTATCGTAGATTCGTTGTAATGAACAGCCCTGTTGACTCCTTCGCTTCTACGTATTACTTTGCTGTTTTAAAGCCTTGTATATTACATTCTTAAGTGAAAAGTGTATAAACTGTGCTAGTAATTGAAACGTGTGATTTTTCAGTATGAAACGCACTATAGTAGATTATTTCAGTAAATCTATTTCCGGGGTTTCAACTACAGAAGATGGTGCGTGTGATTCGAAACAATGTGAAACTGATAATACCCCATCTACTTCATATATGAATAGTAGCACCGGAACTCGTATTGTTGAAAATAAAAGCCAATCATGTGAAGTAATTCCTTGTTATCTGAATTCCAGAAACATATCTATCAGTTAGTTGGAACGACAGTACATGGTGAGAGTTTAAGACGAAATATGAGTGGTAGTGTGTAGGGAAGAAAAGTTGGGTTGCTCAGTGTGTAAAGGTGTACAGAATATTGGAGTGAGTAAATCACAGGGAGTGTACAGTTCTAAAGAATAGAGTGGTTTTTCGGTGGGTCCAGTTTGTGGAAGTAAAGAAGCTCAGTTAACATCATTGAGAAAAAAGTCATAAACATAGGAATTCCGAAGCCCATTTAACTGCACGCAGACAACAAACAAAAAGGCAAGACAATATTCTAGAAAAACTTGTAGTTGAACAGCAGAAAGCATTTTTGAAAGTACAAGGAAAGTGTTTCGAACAGTATATTTTATAGAAAAAAATTGCAAACCTTATTCAGACTTTCACAAGTTTGTGGATTTGCAAATTCAAAATAGTCTCCACATGGGCAAAACACTGTATAGTAAACTCAGTTACGCCAACATCATAGACTGCCTTGCGGACACTGTGAGGAAGAAGCTCTGTTCATCTGTAATATAAGAATTCCAAGGTCTCTGTACTCATTGATGAGTCTATATCTGTTACTTCATAATCAGTTTTAATAATGTCACAATCAGTTTTAATTGTGTATTTATGATCTGAAATCAGTGGTGGCTGCGTAAATACCTTCTTCTTGGATATTACTGAACTTAAGAAAATAGATGCAGAAACAAGAAAAGCAGAACTTCTAATGTGTCTCTCGAAGCATGGTTTTCGTCCAGTTATTGGATGACAATTAAATTGCAGCATGCAGTGATGGTGCTAGTGTAATGCTAAGTAGGAACTCATGTGTTTTAGAACGACTTAAGAATAAGTACAACAAACTATTCAAATGGCATTGTCTGTGCCACCGAATTGAATTAGAATTGCTGTTGCAGTGGAAAAGGTTCCTAATGTGAATTACATTATTTTTTTAAACAAGCTATATGCGTTGTATCATCAATCTCCAAAGAATCAGCATGAACTGTCAGCTATTTCACAATAATTAGGTGCTGAACTTAAGATGATATGTACAGTATTCTCAGTGCGTTGGGTGGTCTCAAGCTTTAGAGCAGTGGAAGCAGTATGGAAGTGCTGCCAGGCTCTGGATGCGCGTTTCGATAGATGTTCGAATGACATGACCAGAAAATCATTTGTGAGGAAAGAGTTCAAGGGATTGCAGAAAACACTATCAAGCTCTGAGGTCGTGAGCAACATTGTACTGTTTTCTGATGTTCTTGAAGAGGTAAGTATCCTCTCACGGCACCTGAAAAAGGACGGTAGTAATATTCTCTCATCAAATAGAACAATTACGAGGTCAATAAGAACCATTGAACAGCTGAGGGAAATTCCAGATGGTTGCATGAAGGAAGCAGAGAAAGCTATTTCTTAAGGTTGCTTCAAAGATGTTTCACTGGTTCAGAGAAGAGAGTCAAGCAGAATGACTACCCAAATTAAAAGGAAACATTTCCGTCACAGCCTCAGTGACAATTTGAGGCAAAGGCTCATTTCGAATGACACTGAAGAATTCAAATCCTCCATGAAAGAGATCGATATTTTGGACCATAAGAAATGGGCCTATGACATCTTGAGCCCGTGGCTAGAAGGAGAAGAAAATCTAAGAAAAATAAGTGACCGTTTTCTTCCTTCTTATGTAAGAGAAGTTTCAGAGATTATATAGACAACAGTGGAGATAACATTACTGAAAATCCGAAACCAGTTTTTGTTTTTGTTGACACACTCCCTGTGAGCACATAGAACTGTTAAAGAGGCTTCAGGACAATGAACTTATGGCAACACTGCAGAATTGTCTTTCTGTTTGCCATTTCTCATCCTTAATGTTTATTTCAATTGTGGGGCCGCCGCTATATCTCTGGAACTCCTTATGATTAAATCGGAGTGTGGATCAAAACCCATAGCATGTCGAGGACAACCATGGCAAGAAGGCTGATCTACACGTGCGGCATTCTGACCGTTAGTCCAATATATGGCATCTTCTTTACGTGTGTCGACCCATTATTTTTGTTACGAATACAGCACTGCCAATCTCCACTCATAGATGGCAGATGGCAGCATTAACATTGGAAAATCTATAAGGCGGGTCGAGGGTGCGGAAAACGATGGAAACGCCGTCGTCGTGCGGAAACAAAGCGACTTACCTGACTACAAAATGGCGTGACCATTGGCTTTCGGGACAAGGGTGGAAGCATATCCGAAATGGCTAAATTTGTAAAGTGTTTGCTTGCCACCGCAGTTAAAGTATGCCGTGCATGGAAAAATGACTCTTCCGTAAGGGACGCTGAGGCAACTGCGCCACCAGCAGGGGTGAACAACAGCTGCATGTCCGTGTACGGACGAATAGACGTGCAACTATTGAGCAACTGACCACCCAGATGAAGCAACAGTGTCTCCTCACCGACTGTTCAGCGAATGTAGATTCGTATGATCCTTTGCAGCAGGAGCGTGGTTTATGCACCCGTGCTGACAGCTGTTCGTCAGCGACGAAGGCTGAGGAGCGTTATGGTCTGGAGAATGTTTTTGTGGCATTCCCTGGGTGATCTCATCATTCAGGAATGCTCAGTGAATCAACACAAGCCTGCATCTATCCCCGTGGACTATGTCCAGTCCTATATGCACAACGCCGGCCGGAGTGGCCGAGCGGTTCTAGGCGCTATAGTCTGGAGCCGCGCGACCGCTACGGTCGCAGGTTCGAATCCTGCCTCGGGCATGGATGTGTGTGATGTCCTTAGGTTAGTTAGGTTTAAGTAGTTCTAAGTTCTAGTGGACTGATGACCTCAGCAGTTAAGTCCCATAGTGCTCAGAGCCATTTTGAACCCTATATGCAATTGTTTTTCCTCGTCACGAACGCATCTACCAGCAAGACAGTACAACGTGTCACACAGATCGCAATGATTCGAAGGCCACCAGGACGAGTTTTACCGTACTCCCCTGGTCGCCAAACATTCCGGATTTAAACACAGTCGACAATCTGAGGACCACCTCGATCAGGCTGTACGCACCATGGATCCTCAACCGAGCAACCAAACACAGTTGGCCACGGCACTGGACTCGGTAGGCTCTACATCCCTGTCGTTACCTTCCAGAACTCAGTGACTCTCTTCCCGCAGCCGGCCGCTGTCGCCGAGCGGCTCTAGGCGCTTCAGTCCGGCACCGTGCTGCTGCTACGGTCGCAGGTTCGAATCCTGCCTCGGTCGCAGGTTAAAGTAGTTCTAAGTTCTGGGGGACTGATAACCTCAGATGTTAAGTCCCATAGTGCTTAGAGCCATTTGAACCATTCTTCTCGCACGTCTCGTAGCGGTGTGCGCGGCAAAAAGTGGTTATTCAGACTTTGGCAGGCGGTCACATTAATGTGACTGGACAGGGTAGAATCGATGGGTTGAGAAGAGCCATACTCAGTGCCGTGCGGGATCTCAATGGTCTACGCTCACGAGAAAACAGACAATGTTCACTTGTCCATGCAGGATCATACACCCATATCACTTATCTCGAGTCAGAAAAGGGGCTCTTTGCTATTAGACACCCATCTACAAGCAGAGCGCGAAGATGTCTGGAGCTTCATAAACTGTCACTTCGACGATTATTGTTGTGGTTTCCCTTGAGTCCGCGGAAGAGAGAGGCACGCCGATAGTGACGTGCCCAACAACAACACTAAACACTGATCACCGCGTCGTCTTTTTCGACGAGACGCGGGTCAGCGTTCAGCATCAACGTGGACTTATCCGTGTATCGCGGCTCTGAGGAAAACGAACATTGGCACAATATATTCGTCATCATCATGTGGCAGTTGAAGATAACAAAACTAAAGCCGAAGTTTTAAATTTCACGTTCAAGAAATCGTTCACGCAGGAGAATCGTACAAACATACCATCGTTTGACCATCCAACAGACTTCCATATGAGCGACATAGTAATAACCATCCCTGGCGTAGAGAAGCAACTGAAGGAGTTGAAAACAAATAAGTCACCAGGTTCGAATGGAATCTCAATTCCGTTTTTCGAACAATCCCCTACGACACTGATTGCATTTATCGCGAATCTTTCGCCCAGTGCAAAGCCCCAAGCAACTGCAGAAAAGAGCAGGTGACTCCTGTGTATAAGAAGAGTGAAAGAATGCACCAGAAAAATTACAGACCAATATCCCTAACATCGGTTTCCTGCAGAATCCTTGAACATATTCCCAGTTCGAATATAATAAATTTTCTTGAGATCGAGAAGCTTACGTCAACGAATCAGCATGGTTTCAGAAAGCGTCACTCATGCGAAACTCAGGTTGCTCTTTTCTCACATGATATACTGCGAACTATGGATGAAGGTCAACAGGCAAATTCCATATTTATAGATTTCCAGAAAGCATTTGACACGGTGCCCCAAAGCAGGCTGTTAACGAAGGTACGAGCATATTGAATAGGTTCACAGATATGTGAATGGCCTGAAGTCTTCTTAAGTTGTAGAACCCAGTACATTGTCCTCGATACCGAGTGTTCATCCGAGGCAAGGGTATCATCAGGTTCAAATGGTTCCAATGGCTCTGAGCACTATGGGACTCAACTGCTGTGGTCATAAGTCCCCTAGAACTTAGAACTACTTAAACCTAACTCACCTAAGGACATCACACACATCCATGCCCGAGGCAGGATTCGAACCTGCGACCGTAGCGGTCGTGCGGTTCCAGACTGTAGCGCCTTTAACCGCTCGGCCACTCCGGCCGGCAGTATCATCAGGAGTACCCCAGGGAAATGTGATAAGACAACCATTATTCTGTACATTCATAAATGATTTGGCGGACAGAGTGGGCAGCAAACTGCGATTGTTTACTGACGGTGCTGTCGTGTACGGTAAGGTGTCGAAGTTGAGTGATTGTAGGAGGATAGAAGATGATTTAGACAAAATTACTAGTTTGTGTGATGAATGGCAGCTAGCTCTAAATGTAGAAAAATGTAAGTTAATGAGGATGAGTAGAAAAAACAAACCCGTAATGTTCGGATGCAGCATTAGCAGTATCCCGCTTGACACAGTCACGTCGTTTAAATATCTGAGTGTAACGTTGCAAAGCGATAGCAAATGGGACGAGCATGGGACTGTTGTGGTAGAGAAGGCTAATGGTCGACTTTGGTTTGTGGGGAGAATTCTACGAAGGTGTGGTTCATCTCTAAAGGATACCGCATGTAGGACGCTGGTGTGACCTATTCTTGAGTATTGCTCCATGTTTGGGATCTGTACCAGGTCGGATTAAAGAAAGATATCGAAGCAATCCAGAGGTTGGCTGCTGGATTTGTTACTGGTAGGTTCGAAAAACATGTAAGTGTTACGGAGATGCTTTGGGAACTCAAATGGGAATCGCTGGAGGAAAGGCGACATCCTTTACAAAGAACACTGTTGAGAAAATTTAGAGAACCGGCATTTGAAGCCGCCTGCAGAACTATTGTGCTGCCTCTAACATACATTGCACGTAAGGACTATGACGATAAGATACGAGAAATTAGGATTCATAAGGAGGCATATAGACAGTGGTTCATTCCTCGTTCTATTTGCGAATGGAACAGGAAAGGAAATGACTGGTAGTAGTACGGTTCCCTCCGCCACGCGCCGTACGGTGGATTGCGTAGTAGCGATGTAGATGTACCGGCCCAGCACATTGCGTGGTAGTTTTTGATGCCACTGGGTACACAAAATGATCACTTCTGGTACCCATAGCTGGTAATTTGGACAACAGCAGTTACACTTATGACGCCTGTGTTTGTGTAGCTTTGTCCATCTTCCAGGTACCAGGGACGTTTTCTTTTACATACACTGGAAATATGTGATCATGGGTTGTCGAGAGACTGCCACGTCACCACTCGCCAGCCGCGACGATTAATGAACTTTGGCGCAGAGTTGATGATTTGTGGCTGAGAGCGCTAAATAGGAGGATCATCAGCGCCCTCGCATGAATGATATACTGGCGAGAATGGTGAAAATCTATTAGCACTGATAATACTTCGGAAAACCAGAACTGAAAAGACAATGCCAATAAGGTGAACGTCAGAAAAGCCCTGAATAAACACGAAACACAGCGGAATAACTAGATAAAATCAGAGATAAAATACCAGTACAGACATGGTTGAAAAGAGGACAGGTGATTGTAGTTGTATGACTGCTTAGAAGCAATGGATACCCGAACAACTCTATGACACATTAAAATCTCACGCCCAATATTTTGGGAAAAATTCCACACATCACACAAAATCTTAAAAGACGAACCACACTCGCGTCATTTTTTGTTAAGACAGAGAGAAGGTTCTGTAGGAGACCCAAATCAGCCCTCAGGTCGTCATATAAAACACCCTCATTTAAAACATATCGTATCCACAACTCAGTGCCACATCTGTGACACTATACAGAAATGACGTATCTGTATCTGTCATTGAAGTTCGTTTCAACTCGATAACTGATCTGATTACAGCCGTTGTCGCTGTCACTTGTTATAGCATTGTGTGCTAAATTTCGCATTATGTATACCCCAAACTGACCATATCCGTAGCTGGGTGGTCTGTGCGGCTGACTGCCATGTGGGGGACTCAGGTTTGATTCCCAGTACTACCACGGATTTCGTCCTTGGCATCAGGACTGGTACGTGGTACATTCCGCCTCATGGGTCAACTGTGCAGCCACTCGACAGATTAATAACGGTTCCAAGGCTAATAAATCCGGCAACGACGGGAAGAGCTGTATGCTGAACTCATGTCCCTCCATATCGAATCCGATGACGCCACTGGCAGAGGAAGACACGGTGGGCTGCCGGGCCCGATTGGCCTGTTCGGAGCCATAAGGCTTTAACTTTACCTTATATCCCCAAATTATGTATAAATTTAATAATCTCAAAAAGAAAACCGTCTTGATGGCAAAATGATGACTGTTCAATAGCGCGTTTCAACCTTACATCACATCATAACATTATCTGTAAAGAAAAGAAAAAAAGAAAATTATTAGTATGAAAATGAGGGCATGACGCACCTCTACAATCATTAAATAAGTAATTCGAAGATCGGCGTAAGAGAAACCTTACGTAGTATTCTGACAATAAGCATTCGTCAAAACGTGCGCGATAGGGCGTGGAACCATAAAGAAAATGTCGCTGTACGATTTTTACAAAGTAATAGAAAAAAATCCAGAGAAAAAACGGGAAACTTTACCTTGAACTAGCTAGCATCCACTGAAGTAGAATCGCAGAAATGGAACCACACTTACAATTCTGTACATATGTGATATCACCCGTATACACAGCATCAGTTTCTCAAAAACAGGTATGCAACCATACAGGTCGGACTAGATGAAACCTGTATGCTGCGTGAAAGGAAACTTAATCTCGGTGGCGCGGATAGAAGTAACTGTATTCAGGATACACTGAACAGTTATAACATAAAGCAACAATAAAAACCACAAACGTTTAAAAGGAATTACAAACAAATATAGAAAAGATAAGTTGTTGTTGTTGTTGTGGTCTTCAGTCCTGAGACTGGTTTGATGCATCTCTCCTTGCTACTCTATCTTGTGCAAGGTTCTTCGTCTCCCAGTACCTACTGCAGCCAATATCCTTCTGAATCTGCTTAGTTGGTCTCCTTCTACGATTTTTACCCTCCACGATGCCCTCCAATACTAAATTGGTGATCCCTAGATGCCTCAGAACATGTCCTACCAAGCGATCCCTTCTTCTGGTCAAGTTGTGCCACAAACTCCTCTTCTCTCCAGTTCTATTCAATACCTCCTCTTTAGTTATGTGATCTACCCATCTAATCTTCAGCATTCTTCTGTAGCACCACATTTCGAAAGCTTCTGTTCCCTTCTTGTCGAAACTATTTATCGTCCATGTTTCACTTCCATACATGGCTACTCCATACAAATACTTTCAGAAACGACTTCCTGACACTTAAATCTATACTCGATGTTAACAAATTTCTCTTCTTCAGAAACGCTTTCCTTGCCATTGCCAGTCTACATTTTATATCCTCTCTACTTCGACCATCATCAGTTATTTTGCTCCCCAAATAGCAAAACTCCTTTACTACTTTAAGTAAAGTAGTAAAGTAAGATAAGTAAATATAAAATATACTAATGTGCAATTTAGACATATGGAAATAGTGCTGCCGTAGAATTCGTAGCGGACAGTGTATGCACTAACATGGACCGCCAGTTGAAATAACATATAATTATCTGGTAGGAGTCCGCCTAGATAGCTGAGGGACAGCGTGGCGGAATGTCGTGCAAGGGGCACGTGTTCGATTTCCTCTGCTCGGGGACTGGATGTTGTGCTGTCTTCATCATCATCTCATCCTCATTGACACGCAAGTCACCAATGTGGCGTCACCTAAAGAGACTTGCACCAGGCGACCGGTCTACCCGACGGGAGGCCCTAGCCACACGACATTTCATTTCATTGCATCTGGCAGGAAAATAATTATAAATAAACAAATACGCAAACTTCAGAATTAAAACACGAAGCCACCACATGTGTGGACGAATACGCAAAAAAACGGTTCTCATCCAACAAGCAAAACAAGGCCAGAAACGCAAAAATTTACCGAAAAACGGAAGTTCATTTCTGCAATAAAAAGTGATCGAAAGCTTTGAAATGAAACGAAGAAAAATCAAAAAAGACAAAGTTATGTGAACATTTTCAAAAACAATACTGAGTCGTAATAAGATTGACTATTACTGATCCGATGATCTTTGAGTAGCAGTTACTTATTGAAATAATTCGTAACAACTGCTGTATCAACCAGTCAATGGAGTGGAAAAGAACTGAATCATGTATTCGTCCTAATATGCTGTACAAGCATAATAAGCAAAAATTCGTTATTTGCTATCGTTCCTGGTGTTGCAGTTCGGATGCCACGTGTCACAGCTATCCACAGCATGACAACACCGTTACCATACTGGTTCCATTTCTGAAAACTCGTGCGCCTAGAAAAAGGTGTATCACCGGCCGGTGTGGCCGAGCGGTTCTAGGCGCTTCAGTCTGGAACCGCGAGACCGCTACGGTCGCAGGTTCGAATCCTGCCTCGGTCATGGATGTGTGTGATGTACTTAGGTTAGTTAGGTTTAAGTAGTTCTAAGTTCTAGGGGACTGATGACCTCAGATGTTAAGTCCCATAGCGCTCAGAGCCATATGAACAATTTGAACCAAAAAGGTGTATCCTGAGACCGACGGAACAGGTACTGTGACTAATTTGACTAAGCAACTAGAGTCCCTAATTTCGTGATCAAGTCACGATTTTTTCGCGCTCTCTGATCTGTAGCTGATGGTGTTGGGTGGGCAGCATAAACGTACGAGTCATCTGCTGCAGTGATGCAAAATAGAAAATCAATTAGGAATTGGCTTCATTGTTGAAAAGTATAAAAACACAAAACGTAGTCATGAATGTGGTATAAACGTTGACAATAAAACACATTACGGTAGCGCTCCAGTCTTCGAAAATTGTGCATTCGTCGCGGCTAACCCATAAGAACGTCGAACTTTGATGAAAACCGCTACAGTTAATACCATGGATAATAAAGAGGATGTAGAACCCACTGTGTTCCCTGCATCTTTCAGACAGTTCTCGACCTTATTCAACGGTACGAAGTTACGCAGCAACTCTCAAAATGGTTGAGAAACAATCTTCACAAAACGTGCAACATGCAGGTATGCGCGTATCGCGAAACACGGTTTGCAGGCAGGCATGCAGCATGGTGCACGTGTTTGAAGTGTTGTCATTGTGACAGGGCTTTGTTCCGCAGCAGATTAATCCTTCGGGAGGCACGGCGCACAATGCAGAGCTCTCTCCCCCGTCACATCTCAGGCGTGCTTTCGCGCTCCGCTGCAGCTCGCCGCTTCCTGCTAACTAAAAACATCCATTCAGCTATTGTTTTTCCTTCGCTGTAAATATTACCCTTTGCCTGCATTGTTTAGTTGTTTTCTTCTGAATCGGGACGAGGCGAGTTCTTTTTAAAGCTACCTGAAACCAATGGTATACTACAACACAACGGTAAAGATGCACGTATAAGAGTAATTGGTTATACAATTACAGTATTCAGTGTTGGAAATATTGTTGGTACTATAGTCGTCCGATACTCATTTATTCCCGCCAACAGAACTCATAATGCAGAAAACTGTGCAGTACACACACCTCATGTCAACTTTGTCCAGTGTGACATCCTGCGATATATCTGCCACTGTTTCAACACTAGATCAGTAATCATGTGCGGCTGACGATAGAAACTGTTGTTTTTAACACTTCCTGATGAGCCTTACTTTGCAGCTCCCACTTATCCTAACTTAAAATGCCACAGACCATCAATGAAAACTGTGTTTCACACTCGTCTTCTTTTTGTCCCATGCGTATTATGCATTAGACTCCAGAGAAAATACTAAAATTTTATCTCATTTCTGCTACTAGCCCTTTCCTAATAGACAGAAAAACATATTCGCGGAAGTGTTTAGCGTTATGTTAGTAAAATCACTTATTTCATTAGCAATATAATTATGAAAATCGTTGTTATTCTGTGCCAGCCCTGTGGTACATCTTACATACAGAAGAGAACGAGAGATGCCTGCTCTCTACTTGAAAATTCGATAGTGATGCTATGTATTTTGCTGTGTGTGTGTGTGTGTGTGTGTGTGTGTGTGTGTGTATGTGTGTGTGTGCGTGTGTAGCTGCAGTTTCGATAACATTGATGTGTATTTTGCCGTGTGGATTGTCACAACGAGAGATAATGGCGTGATGAGAGAAGGGGAGATATGGAAATGGCAAACTACGTTTGGAGGTCTGAATTACCAGCAACATAATGCCCGCTTATTAGTTAGTTCACTCAGGATCCAACGACGTGAGATAATCATAAAACGCTGAACTCCAAGTCCACTCCAGTCAGTCTCACGCAGGTTTCCCATTATTTGCCTATATCTGTGTTTGAACGGTTGTTTCAGCAATGTCATGACCCATTATTTCCGTAGTGCACATTATGTCTTAACTAGTGTGTCGTCTCTGACCTTGCTGTCAGCAGTACATGCGTACATGCAACACATGGAGACTAACAGATTCGAACCAGATCTGAGGACTGCGTCTGAGGATTAATTCACTTAAAGATAGTTGTCTGTTCAAAATGTTTTGGACAACTGAATGTTATAGTGAACAGGAAATGATTTCTATGTGTTCTTTGGGTCACACAGTCAAAAAATTAACCTCAAATTTATTGACAGGCTCTCAATATCAAGATAATTATATTTTCAAGAAACGACGAATAAATTTGAATTATATTATGAATGAAATCACTCACGGCACTGATGTTATGTTCTACAATATTCATTATTTATTTCACAGACAGGTTTTCTGCTGTTACGCCATCATCAGGTACACAGATAAATGTGTTTGGTACTGAAATTTTTGTTTGATCATAGATATTAAGCTAGTGCAACTTCTCTGTTTCCAAATACAACACATGTTAGTGTTTGATTTAGGATTAAACGAGACGAATTATTTCTGTGAATATCCGATGCAAGATTATTTAACTTAGATAAAGTACGTGACATATTAACTACCGAATTATATAACAAATTACAGAAATTATTGTGAGAAAAAAATAAACTGAACACTAAACTTCGGTAACATCTTCCGGTGGAATGGCTGAACAAAATAACCTTTTTCTTAACAGGTCCTACATTACAAACAGAGGAGATATACTTCTGAGATTAGGCAGGTAAGTGAAGCAGCTGTGATTATACAAAATAAAACTTTTTTAATAGAGCGAGTAAAATTATAGTAACTGAAATAAAGGACAAAATGGGGCATGTGAATAAGAGTGTCAGTTTACCACAGGGCCTGGACAGGATTGTTTGTAGTATTTGCAGTTAGAACTGGTGAGTAAGGGAACCGTGTCTGGTGATTCACTACTAAGCTTGGACAAATGGACATACGTTTATTAATTTCCATTATTTCAAGGTAGTTCACCTTCCTCCTTTTATGGCTATGATGTAAGACTATATATTGGACCTTGTAACTATGGACTTCTTTAAGAAGGTGGTTTGCAAAAGTAGAGTATCTTTTCTAAGTTTCCAACTTCTATGGTGTTCCTTCAATCGGGTGCATATTGCCCTTCCAGATTGAGCTGTATAGAACCTCCGCCAATTAAAAGTGATTTTGTATATTTCACTCTTTTCCAAAGTTGGTGTGTTTACCATTTGGAAAAATGTGTCCAAGAGTGTTGTGCACATAAAATGATGAATTAAAGTTCCTGAATTTAAACTTTCTGGCTACCTGCAAAGAGACGTTTCCTAAATATGAACTTGTGCACCACTTATTGTGGTCTTGAGGTGAGCTTTTTCATCATGTACTCATTTATTTAAAGAGGAAACCATACAAAAATAGCAGTCGCTGGTGTGACTGGAGAGTCTTCACCAAATTATCGGCAGATCACACGGCATAAAACATTCTTACTATTCTTCCACGCATTGAAGTTGAACGAATACGTAGTCCAGCGCGCTCACTTTTGTTGTGGTTTCCTGTGTTACAGCTAAAATACAGAACATATGCCTATTTTTGTGCAAGAAGTAACAGAAATTAGCGGGAAAGCAAATTTCATTTCACCGCAAATATAATAGAAGTTAGTCGTAGTATTTGCACGTGTACGAAACATTGTTCTACGCCCCTGTTAATTACAGATTGCCAGCTAGAACTGTAGCACAACATGATTTTCATGAAAGCACTTCGAAACACACGAAAACTTTCTTATACTAATTATCGGGAAATGAAAATCTCGCGACGGTCAGGTACCTATTTGTATGTGCGGACCCGATTTGTAGGGGAAAAAAAGTGTAATTATAAGTAATGACTGCAAATAAAAACCAGAGCTAACAAGCAAAATTTAGAGTCAATTTTGAATTCAGTAGTGCTAAATTAACGGACTTTAATTCATATCACATTTATATCCTTATGCTTGGTAAACACGTAAATTTCATATTGTCCTTTCTTAACTTTTAACGCATGTGGAATACAGAAACCAGATTTTCTTTACAGTTTTCCTCTGTTTAGTGCTTCTGAGTCTCGGTTAACATTACCAGTTCTTTCCGTAATAGTATTTACGGTGTCTTCAATTTAAAAATTATACCTTTTCTTCAGTTACGTTCAACCTTTTCCTTTCTAAGAGCATTCGCAATCTTGTCGGGCCAGGAAAGGGGATTGACTAATCCTATTACATAAGTCTCCTACTTCAAAGTCGAAGGAGAGGAAGAAATAATTAGTGAAACTTCGAGATGCAACATCGCTATTTAATTATAAATTATCTCTACGTACCTCTTCCTACGCTTCATTGTCTGGTAACATAGGACATGTATCTTTACATCTGGGTTGTACTAGCTGTTGTAGTTTAGTGCCTAATAATTAAATAGCCCCTGTAGCACTTCACTCAACGAGGGTTATATGCGATTTTTTCTTGATTCACGAAGAGACAATTATACGTGACCCGTATTTGCTTATACAGGGTATTGTCTATAGTGTGGAAATCCTGGGCTGAAATCTTATACAATATGCTGATATCCCTCGCCTATCGCATGCGTCCCCTTGCGCGATCAAGTAGTGGGCACACACACATCTCACGTGCGGTAAAGGCTGAACAATATCTTCGCACAGCTCGAGTGGGAGTCGGACTTTGACCCAGTTCAGAGCGTGGACGGGCTCCATTTTACTCTGGCAGCGACTATTCCCGCGCCTTTTTAATCCCTTTCGATTTTTATCTGCGGCGCTTTTCCCTCGCTCTCATTGTCGGGATTTGATTGCTGTCTTGTAGAACAATAGCAGGTCGTCATTTCCAACAAAAGGTTTTTTGTTTTTTGCGCGGAGGAAATCAGAAAAAGTGGCGATTATTAGGGGGGTGGGAGGGGAGCTCGGATTACACAGGAAGACGTTTCAGTAGCGAGATAATGACTGGCACAGATTAGGGGAGCCGGAGCCGCATTGTGCTCGCCGCCCCCCGCGGCCGCAGATATTCTGCGCGCGTTTCGCTCTACTCTACTAAAGCTCCGCCTCGTCTCGTACAACCGACTACTTCTAGCTCCTTGGCTCCTCTAACTTCACCTGCTTCTAAAACGACAGTAAAGTTGACAATGATTAACCGGACGTGATTCAGTTTCTCAGGCCGCATTACAAAATTGTCTTCTGATCTCCTGTGTTTCATTCATAGTCGAGGAGAAAATTGTAGGATGGCCTGAACTTTTCTCCTTTAAAAGAGCAACTGAGGCACACTGCTGTTTATAATCCCACAAGTTCAGCCTCTTGTTCCAACGTGACGGTCACTTCAGTATTATATCCGTCCATCCTCTGTACGGAAACTGACGTCCCTATTGTTTGCCGCACTTGACGCAAAAGCTCGCAGCGATAAAATCCGTTAACCTGGTCGTATTGTGCTTCAGTGTGAGCTACCTTCATAGTGGGTTATATAATTGCCCTGCCACAGGCTCCACTCACGCCACGTCGGGCAGATACGCCGCACAGGGTGCTGTTGTTTGGATACAGTATTTACGTATACTAAGGTCCAAACTGGTGTCGGTCTTGGCTCGGCGATAGACGTAACACTCCTGCCCCTCGCAGATGTAGCGATTCTTCTTCTTCTTCTTGTTTGGCTCTACAGTCCTTGAAGAACCTTGGCCTCCTGTACCACCTGCCTCAATTCTTCTCTGTCCATCGCCTTCCTTCTCCAATTTCTTATTCCCATCGCCTTTAGATCTTCTTCCATATCGTCCAGCCACCTTTTCCTGGGTCTACCTCTTCTCCTTCTCCCATCAGGTTTTCCCATGAAAACTTTCTTGACACTCCGAGTTTCTGGCATTCTCTGTACTTGTCCTGCCCATCTTATTCTTCCCTGCTTAATTTTAACAACAATATCCATCTGTCCAAAAAGTATTTGTAGTTCTACATTTTTCCTTACTCTCCAGCCATGTACCTCTCTCACTGTTCCAAAAATCCTTCTCAGTATCTTTCTTTCCTATCTCAATAACCAGTTCTCCTCCTTTAATGTCAATACCCAGCCTTCTGATCCATATATTACTATAGGTCTTAATATGGTCGTGTATATTTTGATTTTTGTATTCTTACTAACATTCCTGGAATTAAATACATTCTGCAAGGCAAAATAGCAACGATTTTCACTCGCTATCCTTTCTTGAATTTCTACTGCTCCTTTATTGTCCTCCGTTATGTAGCGATTACTCGATGTTGCTAGCGACGTGTGGTGCATTTGTCTTGTACAATAAAAGAGATACGACTTCGCCTACCGTGAAGCCAGATACAAAACTTTTTACCATTTTCCTCATCACTCTATTTTCCTTTTCTGTGCCAACCCCTCCACCTCAAGGTAGCGCCGAAATCAAACATCCTCAGTTACTGTTGAATATATTCCAGTGATTCTCTTCTCTTCCAGTTTTCACTCTCTGCACCTCCTTCTAATACCATCGAAGTTATTCCCTGGTGCCTGAACACGTATCCTATCATCTAGTCCCTTCTTGTCAGTGACACTTCCTTGCCGATTCTACTGAGAACCTCCTCATGTCTTATCAGTCCACCTGCTCTTCAACATCCTTTTATAGCACCACATCTCAATCACTTCGATTTTCTTCTTCTCTGGTCTACCCACAGCCCGCGGTTCACATCCAAAGAGCCGGCCGCGGTGGTCTCGCGGTTCTAGGCGCGCAGTCCGGAACCGTGCGACTGCTACGGTCGCAGGTTCGAATCCTGCCTCGGGCATGGATGTGTGTGATGTCCTTAGGTTAGTTAGGTTTAAGTAGTTCTAAGTTCTAGGGGACTGATGACCACAGCTGTTAAGTCCCATAGTGCTCAGAGCCATTTGAACCATTTGAACATCCAAAGAACGCTGTGCACCAAACGTATGTTCTCAGAATTTGCTTCCTCAAATTAAAGCCAATGTTCGGTACTTCTTATGGCCAGGACTACCCTCTTCTACACATCTCACACCAAAAACAGTCGCGAAGTTCCAAGACGCTACTCCAGGCGAGTGTAAAATGCATGTGCGCAACGGAAAAAGATGGAACGCTAAAATGATGGTTTGGTCCTGTCTGACTACCCCCTGAAGCAGATCTTAGGATCTCTTAATGCTCTTTAACATATAAATTACAACCTCAACTTAAATGAATGATTAAGGCAAATAATACTACTAAATGATGAACGTTGTTTCTTATTACATTTATTGTAGTTTAAATAACAACCCTTTATTACAAATGTCTATATTTCCTAACTAAAATTTCTGATCAACTGCCCAGCTCTGCCCCTTTTTATGGCCACACGATCTAACATAAACGCGAAATTACTGACATCATCTACGTACCAAACACTAGAAGACACTACTTTCAAAGATAATCTATGGTGGTGTGGAACCTCAGTGGAAATAAACTAGCGTGATCACAGCTGTTTAGCTTTATAGCTCTAATAAGCCGAAGCAATTATCAATATCACCGTATGTACTACGTCCGGTTCGTCGGAGTGATGGTTCTCGTACACGTCTTTGACGATGGAAGAACTCCAGCCACAAAATAAAACCCTTTCCAACACTAGGACGTCAGAAGGCGGTCCTCTGACTAATAGACCCTAATACTGTCTTCTCCTCTCTGTGTTCTACAGACGAGAAACGCGAACTCCCAGCCACAAAGACGGAGTTCAAATAACGTCTCAACGTAAGTATAGGCAGAAGAAGTGCTCTCAATCACTGAATGCTGCGTACTCAGCAACGACTTCCAACCCGAAGGCGAAGTCGAAGTCCAGAATCGTATAAGTTCGCAACAGTACAGTGCCTAACCGTTCTAACTATAAACTCTCCTTAGAGCAAAGACAGCAAGTCCACCTGTACCAACAAAGCGGATACTGAGCGACCGTCACACACGGGCGCTCCAAGACGGAAGACCGCTTCCTCTCTACCACTGGCTTCCCAGCAAGACTCGGCTCCCCTCCCTTGTAACTGCAGAAGGCTAATCATCTTCACGAAACTACGGAATATTCTCCCTCTCTACAGATGCCTCCGAACGCCGACTAACCATATTTTAGTCTTTTGTCGTCCAGCGCGGGAAGTTTGCGAGGAAATACCTATACTCATACAATGGTACGCTTCTGAGTAAAAATGCTTGGAAATAACCCAGCCTGTGTGATTTCCGAGGTGACACTCGTCTTGGCACTTCCTGTGTCAGGCAGGACCAACACACCTGTGCGGATTTTTCCACCCTGGGCTTGAGTTATGACTGCCATTTCATCTCCACTACTCGTATATGCAATCATTCATTACGCCGTTTTGATAATACAGACACTCCATCACCTTTCATGCAAAAGCGTTAAAAATTATTTACATGGCATACGTGACAATGTCAGTCTTCTTTAAGTATTCATATATACGATGTACAACCTATCAAATGATACCTAATTGTGATTGTAGATCACGGCAAAGTATGTAGATGAGTGTCTGTAAGGTGCGAAATTATAGCCACCTTACAAAGTGGCATAATTTCGAAGTCCCTATACTCTCTTTTAAGCACCGCTTAACTTAACGGCAGACAGCATGAAAGTGTAATATCAACATCACCTAAGTTACACTTAATATTCCGAACAGATGCTGATTTCCTTCCATGTTAAATTTCAGCAACAGAATTTCCACAATGTTCATGTAACCTTTGGTTTCTCCGGCTGGGTGACATAGTGGCAACTGTGTCATAAAACATCTACTTTTCAGTTCATTAATAAAAGAATCAGCCCGCATCTCGTGGTCGTGCTGTAGCGTTCTCGCTTCCCACGCCCGAGTTCCCGGGTTCGATTCCCAGCGGGGTCAGGGATTTTCTCTGCCTCGTGATGGCTGGGTGTTGTGTGCTGTCCTTAGGTTAGTTAGGTTTTAGTAGTTCTAAGTTGTAGGGGACTGATGACCATAGATGTTAAGTCCCATAGTGCTCAGAGCCATTTGAACCATTTTTAAAAGAATCAATGCAGGAAATTCATCCTTCGATCTACATTTGTGGCCACTCCGTGTTTAGTTTAATATTTGCTATCAAAGTATTCTGTTCTGGCACCCAAACTGTCGCGTTACAAGGTTTACTCGATCTTCTTACGCCAATCACTGTCACCCACGCTACTTTTTCCCGCTACTGTAACATTTATTGAAATAGATTACGCCTGCGCCTAACTATCTACAGGAACAAATACTTGCTGAGTGTCAACTTCGGCCCAGCTCTCATCCATTATTCCTTCATATTTCCTAACTCACGTCCGAATTTAATATAATTTGTAATAAAGGATGAAATAAACAAAATGTCTGGCGCACTACAGGCAACAGTAATGAAAACCTAACAGTGCTATTAAACTGCTTATGGTATGTATAGCAGTCAGCTAGCGGCTACAAACTGTTTTATTCTGCCTTCTGAAACCTCAAAGGAGAACTAATATTGGAGTTAAACATCCTGTCGATGACGGTATTTATTACCTGAGTCCTCGTTAGATTCACAGGAACCGGTAAGAGGTGATCCATCGTAAAGTTATTTAAATATTAAAACCTATCACTCATCTCTTTTCTTTTTGCTCTGGACATCGAAGATGTCATGTTATTCGTGATAAACTGACCCACCAGGAAGCGACTATACATCAGGATTTTCTACGAAGGCATCATCTACTTATCAGTTTCTTAGATTTTCAGGAAACCTATACCTATGCTTTAACCTGTGAGTTCATAAGTGACTATGACCATTAAAACATTACACCCTTAGATAGGTGGCTGACCCATATGTGATTTAACGTAATCTGACTTTGTTTCTAAATTTCGTAGTACCAATAACTTTCTAATAACAAAACACTATAATTGAAAGAAAGTTAAACAAAAGATAAATCAAGACAAAACTGAAACCATATTTCTTACAACAAATCTCCTCCAGTTACTCGCTATATGAATTACACCTCATAGCTGTAATTCGTGCGATTCAAATGTATTTGCACACTGTATCCTACAACACCTAGTAAATGGGAATTATGTGAGCTAGTGCTACACCAGATATTTATCTACAGGTCTCCGTCTCTGTAAGCAGATGTCTTGAAGTTCAACAGCAACATAAACTTACCTTGCTAGAGGAAAATTCCATTGGATAAAAATCTTAACGCCACTGAAGATTGTTTATTTACTCTCTGCTTTAAATGTTGTTAATGCGAACATATTACGTTCAAGGACGTAGATCTAAAGTAAACACATCTAGAGATTTGAATAAATATCATAGTAGTGGAAAATTAGTTCGTAAGAAATCCAAACTACTTGAACCCTTAATACATCGTTTAGAAATTGAATACAAAATTTCATATTTCATATACAAATCCTGTTCAAAGGTCCCGTGTCTTCAAATGACCATCTATAAATAAAGGTCAAAGAAAATCACCGTACTTTCATATTAATACCCAACACATTATGTGACGAATGGAAGGGAAATGAGATAATGAACCTGAAAGCCCGGACGACTGAATGAAAATTGGATACTGATATCCATTTGTTCTAAGGAAGCTGCGAACTGGAATAAAGACCTCATGTTACTCACGTTAAATATAACTGCAAAGTATCTCACGCAAAAAACTATGATGTTGAAAACTAATAACTGCACACAGCTGTATTACTTCAAAATTTATTACACAACATGTTTCACTTGTTAATAGGTCATTTTCTAATGTCAGTACAGAATGGAAAACGAAAATAAGTCACAATGCGTCATCAGAAAGAGAATCGTAAGAACAGTAAACACACACATATAATAAACATACACAGTTTACTCAGAACTTACACCTTGAAATCGTAATACAGTGTGATATAACTCATAATCATCATGAATCATCATGGCAGAAGCAAGCCTCTATATGAAACTCAGATACAAAAATAGATAAAGCGTCTCGTAATTTCGTGACAAAGCATTAGACAAAAGTGAATTAACAAGCTTCCTCAGTACAGAATACATCGCCAAAGCTACTGAACAGGCAGTAAGAGATCCTACACCACACCGAAGAGCAGCGAAATACCTACTTACCTCAGGTAACACTCGATATATGGTACATTAATATTATAGACTCAATGACAGAGTATTAAGTGCAAGTGGAACACATGAAGGCAAATCATTCTGGAAACGGCTCAGGTCACAGAAAATTAAAACATTCTATAAATAATGTAGAATGTTATTTTACATCGTCATACATAAAAAACCTAAGAATAAGTGAAAAATGTGAACATAATTGTCTCAAGATATTATTAAAGCTGCCATACTGTCAAAATATTAACAAAATTTTCCTTACAGCCATCTGCCATGGAAAGTACAACATAGTATAAACTAAAACATTTTGAAAATTTATACACATGTCTCGACACACCAACAAACTCGTTTAGTAAAACAATTTCAGCCGCATCAAGTTATCTTACATAATGAAATCACTGTATATAGACTACGTGCACAGAAACTTCAACCAATTTCATAGTGTCATAAGTAACAATACATAGAATTAAAATACGTAAATCAGAGGCAGTATGAAAATAGAATTCAGGTATATAACTGTACAGAGAAGGTGTTCGTTCTCTAATTCGCAGGAACAATTGGAAACAATATAGCATCATAAATGAAAACAAAAATGCAGACTGTATGGATATGCTAAACACCCACTCATATGGAGTAAAAGTATCAGAACCACAATGTCTCAGACTCCCGTAACACAGTTGACACTATTATAAAACCATCCATAAGATTAGGCAATTTCAAGTATTAAAATGCTTAGCCTTGAACTTACAGTAACAACTAAATATGAAATAAAATAAAAGTTATATAAATCTCTCTTGATGTAAATTAGAAAACCATTGTGCAATCAGATAAAACGGTGACAATCTCATGAAAATTAAATACCACAGTCACCTGTACTGCATTAAGTGGTATAGCAGTAATCAATAGCATCACATACATCTTATCAATGAGCAGATGCTACTCAATAAATATCTTAATTAAACTGTTACATCATGGTACAATGAAAGAAAAGTTCACTCAGCATGACATTTAATTGAACAGAACCTCCAACATTTACAATGGCATTACACATACATCATAATCCCTTACACAGTCTGCCATAATCAAACATTTTTATAAACAGTATCCATCTGTGTAATAGGAGGCGTATTCCCTCAATCTTCAAAGGGAAATGCAGAAATCAACAATTAGTAAAAAGCAACGAAGATACTAACACGAGAATCACACGAAGAGGTAAGGCGAGATATGACAGAAGATGGAAGAGTATAGTATAATTATTTTAAAACAATGCAACGACACCTTCATTGGGTAGTACATGAGTGCCAAGTAAGGCCCACTACACAGGCAGCTATAACCACATGTTATTCGTGAAAATTAAAAATTACTTACACAACAAAAAATTTGGAGTAATACAGCTGTGCGCAATCACGAGTTTTCAACGTTTCTTAAAGCTGTAAATCATCGTCTTCTTAAAATAAAAATTCTAATGTTCCGTAAGCTGAGAGACCAAATAACATACAATCACGCAAATACAGTGCAAGCAAAGAACTGTCTCACCATAATTCAAAACAAAATCACTCCGATTTGCCCATCTCACTATCACAAGAGAAAGCGTCTACACTAAACACATCAACACAGCTCCTCGGCACCAAGTGAAAGAAGCTGACTATGTAGCTACACTACTGATTCTGCTGACAAAGTTGACGAATGGATGGCTCTCGCCAAACTTGAAGTGACTGTCTGAGGCATAACCCCACAGTGTTCACCCAAAGATAAGCCACGCTAGCAGGCGGAGAAGTGACTACAGATTCTTTGTAACAGACAAGTGCCTATCGATGCATGCACGAATACGTGGTATGAACGTATCTGACACTAGACAATTTTCATCGTTATTCATTTATCATTTCATTTTCGGTACACATTAAAATTCACCCTTTATATGATTTTACATGCACCATAACCTGTTTTACCTCAGTCTCTTAGCTGCTGCAAATACACTGTCCAGTCACATTAATGTGACCACCTGTCAAAAGCCTGAATAGCCACCTTTTGAAGCATGGACCGCTGCGAGACGTAAGGGAAGAGTGTCGGTTAGGTTCTGGAAGGTACCGACGGGCTATGCCAACTCCAGCGCCGTGGTCAGCTGCGCTAGGTTGCTCAACTGACTATCCATGGAGCGAACTGACCGAACTAGGTGGGTCCGCAGCTCGTGGTCGTGCGGTAGCGTTCTCGCTTCCCGCGCCCGGGTTCCCGGGTTCGATTACCGGCGGGGTCAGGGATTTTCTCTGCCTCGTGATGACTGGGTGTTGTGTGAGGTCCTTAGGTTAGTTAGGTTTAAGTAGTTCTAAGTTCTAGGGGACTGATGACCATAGATGTTAAGTCCCATAGTGCTCAGAGCCATTTGAACCATTTTTGAGCTAGGTGGTAACACTCATTCTCTTTGGGTTTACATCCGGGGAGTTTGGTGGCCAGGGGAGTACGGTAGACTCATCCTGGAGCTCTTCGAACTATGCACGTACACTTCGAGCTATGTGACACGTTGCATTGCTCTGCTGATAGAGGCCCTCGTTCCAAGGAAAAACAAACTGTATGTAGGGGTGGACATGGTACAGAAGGATAGAAGCATACTTGGGTTGATCCATTATGCCTTCCAGAACGACGAGATCACCCACCGATGATGGTGCAACTAAAGCGGAGTTACTAAATACAGTTTTCCGTAATTCCTTCACGAAAGAAGACGTAGTAAATATTCCAGAATTCGAGACCAGCTGCTAGCATGAGTGACACAAAAATAGATATTTTAGGCGTTTCGAAACAACTCAGGTCACTTAAGAAAGGCAAGTCTTCCGGTCCAGATGGTATACCAGTCAGGTTCCTTTCAGAATACGCAGACAGAATAGCGCCTACGCTACGGTCGCAGATTCGAATCCTGCCTCGTGCATGGATGTGTGTGATGTCCTTACGTTAGTTAGGTTTAAGTAGTCCTAAGTTCTAGGGGACTGATGACCTCAGATGTTAAATCCCATAATGCTCAGAGGCATTTGAACCATCTCTGTCAGTCAACAGACTGGGTCGGCCTGTACGCTTTTGTGCTTTTCGTGTCCCTTCACGTTTTCACTTCACAATCACATCGGAAACAGTGCACCTAGGGATGTATAGGAGTGTGGAAATCTCGCGTGCAGAGGTATGACACAAGTGACACCCAATCACCTGACCACGTTTTAAATTCGTGAGTTCCGCGGAGCGCTCCATTCTGCTCTCTCACGATGTCTAATGACTACTGAGGTCGCTGATACGGAATACCTGGCAGTAGATGGCAGCACAATGCACCTAAAATGAAAAACGTAGGTTTTTGGTTGTGTCCGGATACTTTTGATCACATAGTGTACATAAAAGAAAAACGGTCGAATATCGAGAAGGCGTGGTTTCCGACATGGAACGACCATGTTTTATGGCTCATAGCAATGAGTTCTAAAAACACCTTCGTTTACTGTAGCGAAAAGTATGACTTGTAAGCTCAATAAAGTTTTTGGAACGCAAACGATATGAAATACAGCGAAACTGGATAAACATTTCGTGCAGCGCAGTTTAGCTGCTTCAGCTCCAAACTAAAGTTTGTCAGGTTTTATCCACTAGGCTGGTCGGGGTGGCTGAGCGGTTCTAGGCGCTTACAGTCTAGAACCGCGCGACCGCTACGATTGCAGGTTCGAATCCTGCCTCGGGCATGGATGTGTGTAATGTCCTTAGGTTAGTTAGATTTAAGTAGTTCTAAGTTCTAGGGGACTGATGAGCTCAGATGTTAAGTCCCACAGTGCTCAGAGCCATTTTTTTATCCACATGAACTTAATATTAACATCTACTGATTATGGCTTCAACACCGAGAAAGAAAAAGGAACGAGGGAAAACTTTAAGGAAAATACACAAATGCAAAATAAGAAATAATTCATAGGAGTGCGACAAGAAGAAGAGCAATGTAAATTGTATTAACGGCAGATCCAGAGGAGAGGGACTGGTGGGGTAAGGATGGAATACATTTTTCCACAACTAAATGCCCGTTAATCACAATGTCTGGATTCAGAAGACAATGGCATGTGCCGCGCATTTCATGTTTTATTGTACTTGTTCTTTATTTTTTACAAAGTGTTTTTCTCAGCGATGCCATTATATGAAGGTGGCTCGATATGTCTGATAAATTTCCATTAAAGAATGGAACATTTTTGTTGCGTATTCGTCGTTGGTAAGCTTGATTACTCCAAGGAGAGTATAAAAAATTTCAACAATTTACAGCGTGCAGTACATATTTGACAGCCGTCTCAGTTGGTCAGCGTGTTGATTGCGATTCAATGTGGGGAAAACCGAGTTTCGTTCTGTTATTACACATTTACATTTGAAGGGTTGGACAGCCGTACAAATGAAAACAGAATTGAATGAAGCTCACGTGGACTCTGCACCATCATTGAATACCATTTAATTTTGGATTAATGAATTTAAACGTGGTCGGACAAGCACCGAAATCGAAGCGCGGTCCGGCCGTCCAATTGACGTCATCACAATGGAAGTCATTGACAAAATCCAGGATACGGAAGACCATCAGATAAAACTCTGTGAATTTGCTGAAACTGCAGGCATCTCAAATTGGTGGATGCATGATATCCTGCACGGATAATTGGCTTTGAAGAAGCTGTGTGCGAGGTGGGTGACACGATTGCTTACATTCGATCAAAATCGCATTCGGCACATTATTTCAACACAATGCCTGGCGATGTGTAATAACAATCCGAAAGACTTTTTGCGTCGTTTTGCGACTTTTGATGAAACCTGGACCCATCAATTCACACCAGAGTCAAAATGGCAGTCAAAACAATGGTCGACGGCTTGTGAAAGTGCACCGACGAAGGAAAAGACCGTTTCGTCAGCTGGTAAGGTGATGACCACTGTTTTTTTTGGGTTTCCTAAGGACTAACCCTCAAAGATTACTTGAAAAGAGACAGAACTGTAACTGGACCCTACTATGCTTCATTGATGGATCATTTGAAACTTGCGTTGGCTGAAAAAAGACCAAGGTTGGCACGCAAAAAGTTCTCTTTCACCAGGATGATGCAGCATCTCACGCATCAGGGATAACAAGCGCATGAATTGGGCTTTGAGGTTCCTCACCCACCTTATTCACCAGACGTAACAATTGCGAAAGTTATATTGGAACTGGAGAGATGTCCTAATCTCGTTCTCCCTCCTCTCTCTATCCATCACCTCACCCGCCCCCCCGCCCCCCCGCCCCCCCCCCGCCCCCTCTCTCTGTCCATCTCCTCCTACCCCCCCCCCCCCACTTCTCTCTCCATGCCCTTCTCTCCGCTCTGTCTGACGTTCTACACTTCTTCTACCAGCTATATGTCCATTTCCGCCACTCTCTTCCTATATCCCCTTCTCCTCTCTCTTTTACCTTGAAACTTATTTGTTGTTACTGCCAATAAAATCCTGAAGTCACATAAAATGAATGGCAAATCGGTAGGGGTCATTGGTATAGGGGTATGAGTGTCCTTTCCTGCTTCTGATCTATGAAGGTGACAGCTTGAATGACAGTATTTCGCGTAATTTTAATCTACAAACATGCAGGATTACAAAGTTTCGAACGATTCAGATTTTGTGGTAGTAATGTAGCCTAATCATAAACCGATGAACTATAAATACAAGTTTCATGTGTTCCGCTGGAAACGAATGAGAGGAGGAAAACAAAGCCTCACGTAGTTGTGTATGCAATATTTATTTAAAACTGAGGGATTTATTACGAAAACTAGACATGTACAGATATGGATTTTTTGAGCTAATACAACGTTGCCCTTCTCTGTCACCACACGTATTTCATGGCGGAATTTGTTTCAACAAAATCCATACAGATCCAAAAAAAAGTCTGTTTGAATATCTTGCTCTTCTACAAAAAGCAACTAGTTCCTTATTATTTCTACAAGTGAGTTTCCTATTCTCATCCTGCTGGACTGATTACTATGCATCACAGTCAGAGGAAACGCTCCAGGATTGCAGACGAAGAAGACGTCGTAATCATGCGGAGACATTTTTTTACAAGTTGAAAATTGAAGGCAATAATATTCCAATTTGTAAAGTAGCATTCCTTAGCTTTCATGGAATAACGAACACAAACTATACATAGCCAGAACAGTGTTGTAATGTATGAGCAGTCTCCAAAATATAAAAGAGGTTCCCATAATAACAGACCAAAAAAGATACCAGAGTGGGTTGTTCATTTGACTGAATATCATATAAACCGCTTTAAAGCAAGGAAATCACGCTATTCCCTGCCTGATAACCCAAATCGAAAATACCTGCCTGAAGATTTGATCACAAGTGATTTGCGTCTTGAATTTTCACACAAGTACCACAGTCTTCCTTATGAAAGCTACTCGACAGTATATAAAACTTTTCACATACAGTTTGGATATTTCAGGTGTGTTACACATACTATATATGATTCATTGAACAGCAAAGTAAAAGCTGAGGGAAGCGATTATGAGGAGAGTCAGTTAGTAGCGCAAATGACACGACACTTGAAAAGTGCAGAAGCCTTTGTAAGCATGAAATGAAACTGTATTAAGGAAAACAGGGGCCCATTAGCTGTATTTCATTCGAATATACGCAAAACTTATTTCTATCGCACTTGGAGTCAAATGCCATTTACCATACAAGACAATTATAGTATAATGTTTTTGGGTTTCACAATCTGGCAGATGACTCAGTTTCAGTTTACCGCTGTCTTGAAGATGAAGGAAGGAATACTCCTAATCAAGTGACATACTCTATTTTGAACTACATAAATAACATTCCATTGGAAAATTTAAGATATTAGCTTGTCCTACTTAGTGATGGGTGTCCTGGGCAGAACAAAAATAAACAAAAATAAAGTTATGGTTCAGTTCTTGATCAGTCAAGTGCACATCTTGAGGATCTACGAAAGGATCATATATTTGTTTCCAGTGCGAGGACACAACTATTTATCATATGATCAAGATATCTCTTTGATAGGGCACTAGAAGCGGAACACAAAGACTGCAGAAATTCCTGAAACTTGGACCAGGAAAATTGTTGAATCCCGTACATTACTTCATTCATCCCAGCTGAAAGTAGTGAAAGATGATGAGTTCGTATAAATTAAACGTGCTGTTGAACCATTGTGGTTGAAAACGCCTAAACCTCCACTCAAATTGCAGCAGGCATGGATGGCTCACAACGATGTGGAACATAGATTTTGTGTCTCATTGCGAAACCCTTAGATTGGCTCATTGAATAGGCATATCAAAGTTAAGAGAAGTCCTACTACAGAATATACACTGCTTTGGACCAACGTTAGTTTCACTACAAGAATCCAGGTGTTGTTCAAAAATGGCTCTGAGCACTATGGAACTTAACTTCTGTGGTCATCAGTCCCCTAGAACTTAGAACTACTTAAACTTAACTAACCCAAGGACATCACACACATCCATGCCCGAGGCAGGATTCGAACCTGCAACCGTAGCGGTCACGCGGTTCCAGACTGAAGCGCCTTTAACCGCACGGCCATACCGGCCGGCAGGTGTTGTTCCATCTAAAGCTATTTGATGCAGCTCCTGGAAGAAAACTGTACTGAAGGGGAGAAGTTGGAAGTTGTTGCAATAGGAATAACTAAACTATCATTTTCAATTTGTTGTGTTCGTTGTCAAATACTCTCAGAAAGCATTTTCAAAACACAATAAATCAGACCAGTAATAAATATTAGGGGTTTTTCGTATTTTTCTACAAAAACTGACAAATTTCAAAGAAAACGCACTCCTTAAGAATCAATTATAGACTGTTCACTTAAAAACAAACATCAATGAAACATGTGTTCCTATTAAACATGCTATGAATATCGTTTGGGCACTTTTCATATTTCAGTTTAAATGGTGGATGGCTTTCTTTTTGATTCCTGAATAATCACAATTTTGGACTTCTCCGGTTTATGTAATAAGCCCTCAATTATTTATGAGGGGAAGGAATATATATGGGATAAACAATTAGTCCAGTGGTTTAAAAGCCCCACTATCTTAGTTAAAACTGACTGCAAGAAAGATAACAAAACGGCACAATTTGCCAGCACAGCGTTTTCTTCCTCGCAGTCGAATTTAACAAAAAAAAAAACAGTACATTGTTGTTTAAAATATGTATAGGTCATATCCTCCCTTGTGGTGGTCACACATGGTCAGCCGGAACCCTGAAGATGAATGCAGCTACCCTCACGCCCCTACTGATATTGAACTACTCGACCATCCGGCCAAATGGACACCTACATGAAGTTCCCTTTCAAACTCAGTCAGCTGCTGATAATGCTGCCTCACACGAGTCCTTCAAAGTGATCACTCAACAACTGACACTGTTCGCGCCCATATGTACCCAGGCCTGGTAACAACACTACACTCGAACAACACTAATGCACTGTGGTGGCAGTTCTACTTGTCATAGAGAACTGAAATTCTATTCGTTTACATAGTTGCCAATGGTATGTACAAAGTAACATCAGTATCTGACCCTGTCTTCTGAGTGCTTCACTTTTTTTTTTTATCCTGCAGCTTATATGACATTTCGTACAACACTTCTGTTATATAAGGAAGCTTCACTCAAAGAAGTATAACATATTACATATTGAAGTAATTAAGTTCACCAGACAAAAAATTATTCAGCCTTTCCCTTACAGCATGAAACATTTCCAATAGTCTTCGGAGATCTTCACGTTAAACCTGGAATAGACGACACAGTGAATGTAGATGACATCAGTGTTTAACTAGTCCCGCCATAAGGAACTGACTTCATAAAGTAGATGCAGACTGCAAAGTCTGGCTCATTGCTTTAAAAAAAAAAATGCCGGCGAGTCCACAGAATCAGGGTTGGTCCTAACTTACAATCGGATGCTTCTGGCGACCACCAGATTCACCTACACATGTAACCCCAATCATACTGTCGTCACTGAAGGACTCTTTATTCACCTAATAATTATTTGAAAAATTTACATTATTGTAAGTGGCTGACGTGACAAGACGCCCTGAAAAGTGGTATTCACATCGAAACAGGTATCAGTGACCATAAGGCAGTTATAGAAAAAAAAATTACCCATGTACAAAAGGCTACTGAAACAAGTAGAAGGATTTACTTTTTCAGCAAATTACTTAAAACAACAGTAGTGTCGTATCTCAAGAATGAACCCGAAACATTTAGCTCTGGAAGGGTCATGTAGCCCTATTGTTGCTTAGGCTTAGAAGAACAAAGATCATGCAAAAGCTGTGCACCTAGTAGAAAAGCTCATGATGGGAGGTTTCGGCATAAAGTGAAGCGCCGGCACGCCAGTTGGGAACGACAGAGCACAGAGGGCTGTGAAGAAGACGTCAGCCAATTGCACGCTGACCGAGCCTCTCCAGGACAACAATGCGACAGCTGCGGCCTCTATGCCAAGAGGACATAAGCGCCGCGCCAGGCTCGTCACGGCCCAGTTCTACAATAGCTTCAGGACCAGTCATTTCGCTTGTCCTATGTAGCATTGCCTGTACTGAAAAAACTTCCTTATTTTGTCTGTAGCCCTTTGCTTGCAATACACCTATGTAATTCTCAAAGTAAAGTATTGCCATGTACTTTTCGTAATAAAACTCATTAATACGATTTGTTTAAATTGTTTGTCTTGCGATCCGAGAAAGCAGGTTTCCTAGACACCCCACAATTGACGACTAGGCAGGATTCAACATTTGGCGACGAGTATTAAGAAGAACCCCGTGCCTGGCTGCCACGAATTGTCTTTTGTTTTGCTGGTGCCTTAATTAAGGCTTTGCCTTTTTCTTTGCAGGGGTGTGTTTACTTGCTCTAACACTATTTCTTACAGTATTTCTGCTGATCAGCGTTTTCAGGTGGGCATTGCACAGCTTTTCTTTGCTTGTGTGCTTATTTTTGTTTCCTACCTTGCTTTTTATCGCAGTGAGCAACAAACCTCAACCACCTCCTGCTCAGGCACCTCAGCTGCAAGCGATAGATGCGCCGCAGCTAACACAGATGTTTCAGTTACAGACCCAGCAAATTGCCTCCCTGCTAAACATGGTACAGCAGCTCCTGGCGAACCAATCTACCAACACAACGCTACAAGCAACGACGATAACTCCAAGTACTACACCGCCTTTTTGCCAGTTTAATGAAAAATATGAGAAGTGGCTCGAGTGGTTGCAACAGTTTGACGCCCACGTATTTTCTCATAACGTACTAGTTACCGTGAAACTACATTACTTTTTTCAACGGTAGGAAGTGCAGTGTTTCGCCTCATTCAGAAATTGTTCCCTAACGCAACTCCGAGTGAACTTTCCTATGATCAGGTTGTAGATTCGCTAACTAACTATTATGACTAACAGGCGAATGTGGTGGTAGCTACGTACCAATTCTTTCGTTGCCAGAAATGGTCAGAACAAACTTATCTCGAGTGAGTAACAAATTTGCAGGGTATGACGAGGAAATGCAAATTCGAATGTGCTTGTGGTACTTTATATTCAGATGTTATGTTGCGTGATGTGTGTACACTGTAACTGATGTCAAGCCGGCCGATGTGGCCGAGCGGTTCTAGGCACTTCAGTCTGCAACCGTGCTGCTGCTACAGTCGCAGGTTCGAATCCTGCCTCGGGCATGGCTGTGTATGATGTCCTTAGGTTAGTTAGGTTTAAGTAGTTCTTAGTCTAGGGGACTGATCACCTGCGATGTTAAATCCCATAGTGTTTAGAGCCATTTGAACCATTTGAACTGATGTCAGACTTAGAGAACAGATTTTGAAACAGTCTGATCCATCACTTCAGCACGTAGTGCACCTACTATATCAGTACGATTCAGGTGTCATGTCGGCTGATAAATTTGTGCTGCCACCAATTTGTCGGTTTGAATCATCCCTTGCTTACGACCGGCCCAGTAGACAGCGACAGCCCACGCGTGTCATGCCATATAAACAGCTCTATAAACAGGCAAACGGTATAAGTCATGTCCTCAGTGCTATTCACGGCACAAACGCCAAGAATGCCTGTCCAGACAAGCAAAGTGTTACGCTTGTGGCAAGAAAGATCACGTACAATCCGTATGTTTGCAACGGCACAAACATATGAATTCTGCCCACTCACAAAAATCTGGACACAAGGCCCATGTAATAAATTCAATGTATTCCAGCTGACTTTTGGAAATATCAAAACTTGCAAGCAAACAGTTTCTTCAGTGCTACGCCAGTCCAACGAACTTTTCATTCATTTGCATATTCATGGGAAACGTGTGAAATTTCTGTTGGAAATGGGTGCCTTTGTTACATTGCTGAATCGTAACATCTATGAACTGTTAGGCTTCCCATGCCTGTCTACAACTAGCATGCCCCTGACGGCTTATAGTGGACAAGACATTCCCGTTCTCGGAAAATCTATTTTGCCTACCGTGGCTTCAAATGGCTCTGAGCACTATGGGACTGAACTTCTGTGGTCCCCTAGAACTTAGAACTACTTAAAGTTAATGAAACTAAGGACATCACACACACCCATGCCCGAGCAGGATTCGAACCTGCGACCGTAGCGGTCGCGCGGCTCCAGACTGTAGCGCCTGCCATGTATCGCTTGCATACGCGAACAGCGACTTTCAATGTGATACAATCACGCAATTGTGAGAACGTATTTGGCCTCGATTCATTTGAACTGTTTGGCTTTAAAATTCAGGACAATGTGTTGTCAGTGACTGCATTCAACGCCAAAGACTGTGTAGCTAGCTTGCTGAACGAATTCCCGAAACTCTTTTTGAAAGTTTAGGCAAGGCTAACAATTTTGTTATACATATTACTATGAAAGACAATGTTCACCGAAATTTTGCCGGGCCAGATGTGACTTAGTTGTGATGGCAGATTCGATTGAAAGTTTGCAGAGTAATATTTCAGAGCTAGATCAGAAATGTAAGGACTATGGTATGAAGATTAGCATCTCCAAAACGAAAGTAATGTCAGTGGGAAAGAAATATAAACGGATTGAGTGCCAAATAGGAGGAACAAAGTTAGAACAGGTGGACGGTTTCAAGTACTTAGGATGCATATTCTCACAGGATGCCAACATAGTGAAAGAACTGGAAGCGAGGTGTAGCAAGGCTAATGCAGTGAGCGCTCAGCTACGATCTACTCTCTTCTGCAAGAAGGAAGTCAGTACCAACACTAAGTTATCTGTGCACCGTTCAATCTTTCGACCAATTTTGTTGTATGGGAGCGAAAGCTGGGTGGAGTCAGGTTACCTTATCAGTAAGGTTGAGGTTACGGATATGAAAGTAGCTAGGATGATTGCAGGTACTAGTAGATGGGAACAATGGCAGGAGGGTGTCCACAATGAGGAAATCAAAGAAAAACTGGGAATGAACTCTATAGATGTAGCAGTCAGGGCGAACAGGCTTAGATGGTGGGGTCATGTTACACGCATGGGAGAAGCAAGGTTACCCAAGAGACTCATGGGTTCAGCAGTAGAGGGTGGGAGGAGTCGAGGCAGACCAAGGAGAAGGTACCTGGATTCGGTTAAGAATGATTTTGAAGTAATAGGTTTAACATCAGAAGAGGCACCAATGTTAGCACTGAATAGGGGATCATGGAGGAAGTTTATAAGGGGGGCTATGCTCCAAACTGAACGCTGAAAGGCATAATCAGTCTTAAATGATGATGATGATGATGATGATGAGATGTGTTCCCATTGCATTACGGGACAAAGTCGCTGCTGAAGTTAAAGAACTGCAAGACAGTGGAGCTATTGCGCCCATACAAGCTAGTCAGTGGGCAAGTCCACTGGTTTTGCTCCCCAAACCTGCAGGTCGCATTCGCCTCTGTGTTGACTTTAAGTCTACAGTCAACCCACAACCTGTGATTGATTCTTATCCATTGCCACGCCCAGAGGATCTCATGGACAGATTAGGTGCTGGTCGTTACTTTTCAAAAATTGATTTGCTCGATGCATATCTTCAAATACCACTCTATGAATAATCTCAAAAATTGTGTGTTTTGAACACTCATTTGGGCTTGTTTAAATATTTGTGTTTGCCTTTTCGGCAGAGCTTCCACACCAACATGGTCCAACAGTATTTGGAACAGCTGACTGCTCAAGTACCAAACTGTTCAAACTATTTGGACAATATTGTCGTAGCAGTTCGTACACCTGAAGAACACATCACAAATCTACGTGCTTTGTTTCGTGTGTTATCTGATGCAGGACTAAAGCACAGACTGGACAAGTCTGATTTTTTTAAACCTGAGTTGCAGTATTTTGGTCATGTCATAAACAGGCAGGGTGTACACTATCTTCAGTCACATTTGTTAGCCATGCGTGACCTGCCGGTTCCTCGCAATGTCAAAGAACTGCAGTCAGTTTTAGGGAAAATGAACTATTATATTCGTACCGAATGCTGCACAAATCGTAGATCCATTGCATCGCTTGCGTCTCAATAATTTCCCCTTTGTTTGGACAGATGAGTGCCAAGAAGCTTTTCAAAACCTTAATGATGCATTGCGCAGTGATCGATACTTGGTTCACTTTGGTCTTGACAAACCAGTTGTGCTGCAAGTTGATGCTTCTTCTTACGGAATCGGTGCAGTGCTTTCACGCAGAACAGGTGATACAGACAGACCTATTGCTTCGGCATCAAAAGTGTTGACCAAAGTTCAGTGTAACTATTTACAAATAGAGAAAGAGGCATTGGCTACTGTGTATGGTGTCACCAAATTCCACCATTATTTGTATGGCAGAGAATTGTTCTTAGTAACGGATCACAAGCCATTGCAGTCGTAGTTTCATCCGACGAAGCCGATTCCTGTACGAACTGCCAAAAAATTGCAACGACAGGCTTTGTTGTTGTCTCGCCCGACAGCTCAACATGATAATGTGGACGCACTTTTACGTCTTCCGATCGGCGCTGATACAGAATCTGACTCTTCTGCTGCATCTTATTGTCACATCGATGCTCAGGAGTCTAAATTTCTGCAATCCTTTCGTCTGAACTATAGGAAAATTGCACACGCCACGGGAGCTAATTCAGATTTGAACATTTTGATTAAAGACATTCGCACATCTTGGCGTCGCTCATTGCTTAGCATAAAGAACTCCGTACCACGCAGATACTTTGCTCGTCGGCATAGCCTCGCTATACAGCAAGGTGTGATTCTTGTTCAAAATGGCAGTGGACAGTCATGTGGAAATTTCCCTAAAGCTTTGCAAAAAGAAGTGTTGCAGTTACTTCACCGAGGACACTGTGGGATTGTTCGTACGAAACAGTTAGCGCGTCGACACTAGGCAGGGTATGGACACCCAAATAGAACAGATGACGTCACAGTGTCATGAATGTGCGGAAAATCAGTATGCTCTTCCACAAAAATTTTTTGCTTGCCTTAAGTCGCAATCAGCACGGCAACGTGTGCACATAGCCTTTTCGGGACCTTTTAGGAACAATCGCTGGTTGATTGTGGTAGAATCGTATAGCAAGTTTCCTTTTGCTGTGCCAATGAACTCGACAAAGTCACGTAGCACAGTTCAGACGCTGTCCTTTATTTTATGCCTCGAAGGTTTGCCTGAAGTCATAGCGTCGGTCAACGGTCCTCAGTTCACGCCACATGAAGCTGAAACATTCAGTCAACGCATTGGTTCAAATGACTCTGAGCACTGTGAGGTCATCAGTCCCCTAGAACTTAGAACTACTTAAACCTAACTAACCTATTGACATCACACACATCCATGCCCGAGGCAGGATTCGAACTTGCGACCGTAGCGGTCGCGTGGCTCCGGACTGTTGCGCCTAGAACGGCTCGGCCACTTCGGCCGGCTTCCTCATGGGTCACTCCTTCTATTCTATCGAGGAGTTTCTTGATAAATTCAGCCGATTCCTGTGTTACATTGTTGATTGCGATTACATAAACTTATGGTTTGTCTTTTTTTGGGTTCATAAACTTTTTGTTTTATTTGTTATTACTTTTACGTTGTAATTTCATGTACTGAACCTTCAAGCAGCAGATGGCTAAATTTCGCACTGTACACAAGAGGGATCAAGCATTGCAACTGTTTCTCACCTCCTGTCATTCGCATCCACGAGATGGACCATCGCCGGCGGAATTGCTTCACGGCAGCCGCCATCGGACACTGCTTCACCTGCTTCACCCTCCTCAGCATCCGACGCCGAAGGAATGCCGCTTCGCGAAGCATGATATTGTATTTTACAGGATTTTTAGCGGCAGCAGGCGGTGGGCGCGAGGCAAGATCCTTCGTCGACTTGGAGCATACATGTATCCCATTTCAGGCCCAGGCGGACTGCGGCGCCGCCATCACAATCAGGTTCGCCATTGTCATGTGCACGGTGATCCTTCTGTACCTCCTTCCCCAGATTTACGGAGGATGGTGGCAGGAGCCTCAAACTCCGAGATGCCACTAGAAGTCTGTGAGAAACGGACTTGTATATGTCGCATAATTTCCGTAGATATCAACTGGCCTTATATCGGTGAAAACTGTATTCAGAGTCATGGACTTCGGAAGGAAAGGCGTTAGATAGGTCCAATCTGAGAATGTTCGTAACCTCAAGGGTATTTGGCATGAAAACGGTTTCCTGGTACTGGACCTGAGCATTGAACTGCCTCTGACTTCAATGATGCCATTTCTGTATCTTCAGAGTTGTTTAGAAAATGCCTGAAGTGGATCGGAGCCCTTGGTGTTGATAAGCCTCCCAATCAATGATTGTAGTGGGAGAACCTGTATAAATTTGGAAGTCCAATGGAATGGCATTGACATCCACTATAAGTGTTAAGAGTCTATCGAAAATTTGGAATATGGACGTGTAAGACAGCCAGAGAGTAGGCATCAGGCACCTCATGTAGTCCTGGATTTGGGGGACCAGACATGCTCAATCCACGTTCATCTTGAGACGACTGACAGACGTCTACTCTGTGTCCAGGTTGTGTATTTCTGTCAGTAGAATGTGTTTCCTTTGATGCATTATGAAATACTTACTGCAAGAGGGCAGCCGTTGTGGATATCACACAACTATAGGAGGTTTGTCTGAGACTGGTGATTCAGTTCGATGTGATCACCGAGGTTGCGAGTGGGACCGGTGATCCGGGCGGGCAGTAAGCATTTGGGTGCGGTCCTGCAACGCCACGGAAAACCTAACAGATAATTCAAAAGCCCTAACAATGGGCAATCATGTATCAAACATAGGATATCTGAGTTTGGGGAGATCATTACAAAGTCCTTCATCTGGTGAGTGGACGAGGATGATGTTTTGGACTAGAGATCTTGCGTAAGCTTGTTTACATTGAGGGTTCGCACATGTAACCCACAGTCGCTGGACGGACCCTGCAACCTAGTAATCCACTCCCTTTACGATTGTCCACTGAGCTTAAGGCAGTTGGAAAACTTGTGACAGGCAGCCGAAACATGCAGTTGCCATGAATCGAAATATTTGTTGAGGCAAGACTTCAAACGTTCATACGCGCTGAGAATGACCTGTGATACCATGGAATAGCAAATGTTACTCCGTCCTGGCCACGTAGTTTGACCATGGCTCGATATTTTCGTCGAACACTTAGAATAGTGGAGGCGCCGTCTGGAATACTTTCACCAGGTAATCGTTATGTGACAAGCATTTGGAGGGTTTCAGCGCTGTCATGCTGATGGCCGCCGACATCTCGGTCACCAATTACGTGGCCTGTTGCATGTTCTGGAGCAGCAGCAGTTCCTGGACAGCAACACCCACTGCTTTAGACATGCCGGAATGGAAATTCAATGTCAGCACACATTTGATACAAAAGTTACATGTAGGAAAGTAATATGTGCCAGCGCCATAGTACCCGAGCGAAAAACTAGTTCACAGACAAATACCAGATACCTCGACCCCACTTGATACGTCACATGCCGGAAGGGCAATGAGAACCCAGTCCAGCTAAACAATGCAGATCAAGTTCATTAAAAACCTCTTAAACAAAAGCTCGTTCTTGGAGTAAGTTATTTACAAGAAGCGTTTGTGGTAGCTCGTGGTAATAACTATTTTTACGCGAGTTCTTAAGCAGGTGGATGGTCCCAATAACTGACAAAGCAAAGTCTGAGTTCACTTAGGAGTTGAACAGTTAGAGCGTGACGGATAGCACCTAAGTCCTCCGCAGTCTCTGGTGTAGAGGCGATGCCCGAAGTAGTCAATGGCAGCGCCAAGTACGGCCGTGACTGGCAGTGGCACACCGATGGATATTTCAATGACTTCCTCAGCTGGAGCTCTGATTAAAGGAGCACTACTGTAGTCACTGCCTGCACCAGACGACTCAAAGGTAATAACTCCCAGGTGCAGCTCGGCTCACGCCTAATTGCTGTGACGGTGACAGGATACCACTGGATCTTTTTGTGGCATTGTGACCCGCCGAAGCAAGCAGGCCTACGGGGACAGTGACCTCTGATGGCGCTCACACTGCCGCCTGACTGCCCGGTGAGCATGTGAGGTCTACGGTCTGTTGCCTGCAGGTGTGATCATTGTGGCTTCGCTGGGGAGCCCACTCGGATGACGCCGGTGTGAGAGGGGCTGCTGATAGAGATGGCGAACAGCCCAATCACAGCATTATACTCTGAAGAGCCGAAGAAACTGGTACACCTACCTAGTATCGTGTAGGGCCCCCGCGAGCACGCTGTAGTGCCGGAACACGGCGTTGCAGGGACTCGACTAATGTCTGAAGTAGTGCTGGATGGAATTGAAACCATGAATAAAGCAGGGCTATCCATAAATCCGTAAGAGTACGAGGGGGTCGAGAACTCTTCTGAACAGCACGTTGAAAGGCATCCCAGATATGCTCAATAATATTCATTTCTTGGGAGTTTGGTGGCCAGCAGAAGTTATTAAACACAGAAGAGTGTTCCTGGAGCCACTCTGTAGCAATTCCGGACGTGTAAGATGTCGCATTGTCCTGCTGGAATTGCCCAAGTCCGTCGGAATGCACGATGGACATGAATGGATGCAGTGGTTCAGACAGGATTCTTACGTAAGTGTCAACTGTTAGAGTCGTAGCTAGACATATCAGAGATCCCATATCACTCCAACTGCACACGCCCCAGACCATTACAGAGCCTCAAATGGTTCAAATGGCTCTGAGCACTATGGGACTTAACTGCTGTGGTCATCAGTCCCGTAGAACTTAGAACTACTTAAACCTAACTAACCTAAGGACATCACACACATCCATGCCCCAGGCAGGATTCGAACCTGCGACCGTAGCAGTCGCGCGGTTCCGGACTGCGCGCCTAGAACCGCTAGACCACCGCGGCCGACAGAGCCTCCACCAGCTTAAACAGTCCCCTGCTGACACGCAGGGTTCATGGATTGATGAGGTTGTCTCCATACCCGTATACGTCCATCCACTCGATACAATTTGAAACTAGACTTGTCCGACCAAGCAACGTGTTTCAAGTCATCAACAGTCCAATGTCAGAGTTGACGGGCCCAGGTGAGGCATAAATCTTTGTGTCGTGCAGTCATCAAGGGTGCATGAGTGGGTCTTCGGCTCCGAAAGTCCATATCGATGATGTTTCGTTGAATGGTCCGCACGCTGACACTTTTGATGGCCCAGCATTAAAATCTCCAGCAATTTACGGAAGGGTTGCACTTTTGTCACGTTCAACGATTCTCTTCAGTTGTCATTGGTCCCGTTCTTGCAGGATCTTTTTCCGGCCGCAGTGATGTCGGAGATTTGATGTTTTACCGGATTCCTGATATTCACGGCATAATCGTGAAATATTCGTACGGGAAAATCCCCTCTTCATCGCTACCTCGGAGATGCTGTGTCCCATCGGTAGTGCGGCGACTATAACACGACGTTCAAACTCACTTCAATCTTGATAACCTGCCATTGAAGCAGCAGTAACCGATCTAAGAACTGCGCCAGACTCCTGTTGTCTTGTATAGTCGTTGCCGACGGCAGCGACGTGTTCTGCCTGTTTACATATCTCTGTATTTGAATACGCATGCCTATACTAGTTTCTTTCGGGCTTCAGTGTATTAACCAGGGAGGGACTATTCCGACAGAGCATGCGCAGCTATCTCCACATAACGTAATATCCTCTGCTGATGAGGCTGAGTACTGTGCAAGCAATAATCAATCATTTGGAATTCAGCACGTAGAAGCATCCACATATAGGCGCTGCAGTTCCCAATGATTGCTGTTAAATATTTGCAAGAGGTAGCAAAAATCACAGGCAAGACCCAAAGGGAAAGCCTCCCTATAAATGCCCAGTAAATTGAGAAAATTTGTAGCAAAAGTATCCTAGATTTGGTTGACGACTCAGGAGCAATGAGATAGGGTGGTCGTCTCTGCAGGACACATTTTGACATAGTTCCTCGCTATCGACTTCTAAGCAAACTGTGTGCATATGGAGTATCGTCTCAGTTGTGCGACTGGAATTGTGATTTTCTATCAGAAAGGTCACAGTTCGTAGTAATTGACGCAGACACATCGAGTAAAACAGAAGTGATATCTGGCATTCCTCAACAAAGTGTTATAGGTCCTCTGCTATTCCCAATCCATACAAATTGTTTTGGAGATAATGTGTCCAGTCATCTTACATTGTTTGCAGATGGATGCTATCATTTATCGTCTAGTAAAGTCATCAGAAGATCAAAAACAATTGGAAAATGATTTAGACGAGAAATCTGCGGGGTTTAAAAAGTGACAATTGACCCTAAATCATGAAATGTCTGAGGTCCTCCACATGAGTACTAAAAGGATGCCGTCAGATTTCCGTTAAACGATAAATCATAGAAATCTAAAGGCTGTCAATTGAGCTAAATACCTAGGTATAATAATTATGAACCACTTAAACTGGAACGATCACATAGATAACGTAGTGGGTCAGGCGAGACAAAGACTCCGTTTTATTGGCATTACTCTTAGAAGATGCAGCAAATACACTAAAGAGACTGTCTAGACGCCTACAAAATTGGAAATTTGTGGTAAGGACTACGGGACCAAACTGCTGAGGTCATCTGTCCTTAGGCTTACACACTACTTGGTCTAACTTAAACGCATTTCCGCTAAGGACAACATAAACAGCCATGCCCGAGGGAGGGCTCGAACCTCCGACGGGGGGAGCCACGCGAGCCGTGACAAGACGCCTCAGACCACTCGGCTACCCCACGCGGCTACACGCCTACACCACGCTTGCCCGTCCTCATCTAGATAACCGCTTTTTGGTACGGGATGGTTGTCAGATAAGATTGACGGAAGATTTCGAACAAGTTCAAACAAGAGCAGCTCGTTTCCTATTGTCGCGAAATAGGGGAGGGCAGTGTCAGGGATATGATAGGCGAGTTGGGATGGCAGTCATTAAAACAAAGGCGTTCTTCGTTGCGAGAAGATGTTTTCATTGTATTTCAACCTCTAACTTTCTCGTTCGAATGAGGAAATATTTTGTTAACGCCCACTTTCATAGAAAGAAATGATCATCGAAATAAGATAATTCAGATCTCGCAAGGAAAGATTTAAGTGTACGTCTTTCCCGTGCCTTGTTCGAGAGTGGAACGATATAGAAATAGCATGAGGGTGGTTCCGTGAACTGCAGAGTAGTCATGCAGATGTAGATGTAGTTACTCTGCGGTAAACTACATAGTTGTTAGGGCAACATCAATAACCGATTTTAATGAATTTTAATGTGAACTGCCTCATTCAACCACAGAACTTCTCCCACAAGTATTACTAACAGACAACTACTGCAGTTCTCAGCGAGAACTGGGGTGAGCAACCAAGAATAGACGGAATTAGTACCACCAAAGTTGATAACAAAAGTAAATGCTAGAAAAATAAAATATGATTTCAGAATGAATCCCTCCAAACACGTAGCTGAAAATTTGGTATAACTGAAGTCAAATAGGAAATCCTAGGTGGGTGACTCAATTTAAAAAAGAAATAGCATGAAGACTCAACTATAGTGATGTGATAGCATATCTCATTGCAGTAGAAGAGGTAAGCTTCGAGTCAAACGATGTTAATGGGGTACAAACAGTAGTAGCCATGAAAATATACCATAGCAACTGGTTTGGAGGAAGATACTTAGCGAAGCAGTGTTACGAAGGCGTGCTAAAAACTATTGGCTCTGAATTTTTTATGTGAAAACTCATGAAGCTTTTTAAATAAAACAGACATTCTATATCTTTATCCTTTATGGCTACATATTTATTTCTCAACATAGTCACTCTCAGGACGAACATATTTCTCCCAACGGAGACCAGTTTGTTGATACTGTCACTGTAGAATGTTTGACTTTGTTCACGGAGCCACAATCTCACCTCTGCTTGTACTGCTTCACCGCTATCAAAGTAAAGTCCTCGAAGGTGTTCTTTGAGTTTTGGAAACAGATGAAAATCGGGTGTTGCCATGTCGGCACTGTATGAAGGATGACCAGTGACAATGAACCCAAGGCCTCGGCTTGTCGCAAATGTCGTAGCTCTCGTATGTGGTCTGGCATCGTCATGCTGAAAGAGAGGGTGCTCCATGTGCGGACGAACTCTTCGATTCGTATTTTGAGTTTTCTGAGGGTCTCGCAGTACACTGAGGTAGTTACGGTACACACTGCCCATTTACGAGTTACTATTCGGAGCCCTCTAGCGGCAGAGGGTTGCAACCTACCTCAGCGAAGCGGGAAAGTCGAGCGAGTAATATGCTTGACATGCAGTACCTCAACCGATCTCGAGTGCATAGTAAAGAAATTATAATACTTCACATTTATCTCATTATTTTATATTACAATCTGTATAGAAGGGACTCTTGAGCAGTCGATTAACCTTCACATGTGAATTATCGATACCATAGAATTAAACTGGCGTTACCATTCTACCTGTAGAAGCAACTGTTGCACTGTTCACTACTCGGCCCAACTCAAAGCAGCGATACAAATCTTTTCTCTGTTCAAGAACGAGTATACAAATTTTTCGTTTGTACAGAAAAATCGAGTGGTATTAGGGAGAAAGCAGCATCTGCAGTACTGGCCATTACAATTGCTACACCACGAAGATGGTGTGCTACAGACGCGAAATTTAACCGACACGAAGAAGATGTTGTGGTATGCAAATGATTAGCTTTTCAGAGCATTCACACAAGGTTGGCACCGGTGGCGACACCTACAATGTGCTGACATGAGGAAAGTTTCCAACCGATTTCTCATACACAAATAGCAGTTGACCTGCGTTGCCTGGTGAAACGTTGTTGTGATGCCACGCGTGACGAGGAGAAATGCGTACCATCACGTTTCCGACTTTGATAAAGGTCTGATTGTAGCCTATCGCGATTGCGGTTTATCGTATAGTGACATTGCTGCTAGCGTTGGTCGAGATCCAATGACTGTTAGCAGAATATGGAATCGGTGGGTTCAGGAGGGTAATACGGAACGCCGTGCTGGATGCCAACGGCCTCGTATCACTAGCAGTCGAGAAGACAGGCATCTTATCCGCATGGCTGTAACGGATCGTGCAGCCACGTCTCGATCCCTTAGTCAACAGATGGGGGCGTTTGCAAGACAACAACCATCTGCACGAACAGTTCGACGACGTTTGCAGCAGCATGGACTATCAGCTCGGAGACCATGGCTGTGGTTACCGTTGACGCTGCATCACAGACAGGAGCGCCTGCGATGGTGTACTCTACGACGAACCTGGGAGCACGAATGGCAAAACGTCATTTTTTTCGGATGAATCCAGGTTCTTGTTTACAGCATCATGATGGTCGCATCCGTGTTTGGCTTTGCGGTGAACGCACATTGGAAACGTGTATTCGTCATCGTCATACTGGCGTATCAACCGGCGTGATAGTATGAGGTGCCACTGGTTACACGTCTCGGTCGCTCTTGTTCGCATTGACGGCACTTTGAACAGTGGACGTTACATTTCAGATGTGTTACGACCCGTGGCTCTACCCTTCATTCGATCCCTGCGAAACCCTACATTGCAGCAAGATAATGCACGACCGCATGTTGCAGGTCCTGTACGGGCATTTCTGGATACGGAAAATGTTCGACTGCTGCCCTGGCCAGCACATTCTCCAGATCTCTCACCAACTGAAAACGTCTGGTCAATGGTGGCCAAGCAACTGGCTCGTCACAATACGCCAGTCACTACTCTTGATGAACTGTGGTATCGTGTTGAAGCTGCATGGGCAGCTGTACCTGTGCACGCCATCCAAGCTCTGTTTGACTCAATGCCCAGGCGTATCAAGGCCGTTATTACGGCCAGAGGTGGTTGTTCTGGGTACTGATTTCTCAGGATCTATTCACCCAAATTGGGTGAAAATGTAATCACATGTCAGTTCTAGTATAATATATTTGTCGAATGAATACCCGTTTATCATCCGCATATCTTCTTGGTGTAGCGATTTTAATGGCCCGTAGTGTATAAACTACATGAACGACAATTTTGCAGATCTTTATCGCTACACGTGTCTTTGAGTAGGTCACACATAATCCAACCAATTCCGTCGAAAGTATCGTTTCCCTAAGAGTAGCTGTCAATCATAGTATTAATTGTTGACCTTAGTGACGAAGATGCAAATAATTATAGGCCTATATCGTTACTGTTAATCTGTTGTAGAGTTACTGAACATGTTTTATGCTCGTGTATTATGAAGTTTTTGGAGTACGAAAATCTCCACTATAAAGATCACCATGGATTCAGCAAACAGAGATCTTGCGAAACTCAGCTCCAACTCTTCCTCCATAAGATCCACAGCGCTGCAGACATCGGCGCTCATGTTGATGCCGTGTTTCTCGACTTCGGGAAGGCATTTGACACAGTCCTGCACCGCCGTTTAGTGAAGAAATTCGAGTTTACCGAGTATCGGACCAGATTTGCTACAGGAATCAAGACTTCCTTCCAGACAGAACTCAACACGTCGCTCTTAACGGAACAAAATCTACAGAGGTAAAGGTAATTCCTGGGGTAACCCACGGAAGTGCAATGGGGCCAGTATTGCTTACCGTGTATCTAAATAATAGTGAATGTGTCTGAAGCTCTTTAAGGCTCTTCGCATATGATGTGGTTATCTATAAGAAGGAGCAACGCCATAAGAAAGTAACGATTTGCAGGACTTACAGAGGATCTACGAATGATCCAGGGACTGACAGTTGACCCTGAACGTAAATAAATGTTTTGTACGACTACACTTCTGATGACAAATTGCTGGAAACAGTAAACCATCGTAAAATATATAGAAGGAAAAGAAAGAAGAATCTTAACGAAACGTAATTCATCTATTGATGAAGTGGCTTACAAGGAGGTTTTTCGGCTGATTCTTCAGTATCGCTTATCAGTGTGGAATCCTTACGAGGTAGGAGAGATAGTTTTGTTACTGAAGTTTCGAAAGAGTACTTTCCGGAAAGGGTCGGACAGCATATTACTTCGTCACATATACGTCTCGCTAAATGATGACAACGAGAGAACGCAGATGTGTACCGACAGTCATTCTTCCCGCGCGCAGTTCGCGAAAGAAACCGGGAAGGAGGAGTCAGTTAGTGGTTCCAGAAGTATCCTCCGCCACATACCATCAGATGGCTTGCGGAGTATTGATGTAGACTTAGAAGCCAAGGTTCTTTTTCTTTATTTACAGTCGAGTTCTCTGTCATTTGGTCTTATTCATGCCTTATTTCTGCTCGATTGTTATAATTATTGACAAATGGAAAGCTTAAGAAATGAGATGATAAAACAGGTTACAAGCTTTATCCTGAGATATCTACCAGTGTATTTTAATTGTTGTCATAATGCTTCTGATACATCTGAGTGATAGAGGTAGGAAACTGTTCTAACATGTCGAACTTTAGAATGATTACGGGACGTCATATTGATAAGTACCTGTTTTTGAAGCCATATTTAGGGTATCTAAAGCTAAGATCTATGAAAGCAGTGAACTACTTGAGTCTTCTCAATGACAAAAACTGGGGTACAAATTGAGCCAGACTGCAGGCAGCTCAAGGTTATCTGTACAGTGTATTCATATGCTGGGATTTACTATTAAAATTACTTTGACACTGACCACCTTGAGTAATTTTTGTATACGAATGGTGTATTCCTGTATTGGAAAGACGTACATTTTGAACAGTATGTGTGGATTAGAGTGGCTGCTAAAGCTTATCTGGCCAGTTGCATCTCCATCCTATGCCCAGAGGTTAACGAGTCGCCTATCAGCATCCGGTAACAGCTTCTCACGGTGAGACATATGAAGTTCAGTTGTGGATTACGTTCCCTTTCCTCCACACAGCTGCGTCGAAATCACTACAGCGTATGTTTCGCCACTTCTCTCCAGCAGTTTAGTCATTTGTGGTTCGCCGCGCGGAGTGTCCGCGCGGTTTGAGGCGCTATGTCACGGATTGCGCGTGGCCCCTTCCGCTGGCGGTTCGAGTCCTCCCTCGGGCTTGGGTGTGTGTGTTGTTCTTAGCATAAGTTAGTTTAAGTTAGTTTAAGTAGTGTGTAAGTCTAAGGACCAATGACCTCAGCAGTTTGGTCCCTTAGGAATTCACACACATTTGAACATTCATCCGTGGTTCGAACCCATTAGTGCGAGAGTACGAGGCTTTTAGAGCCATTTAGTGTAGCAAGGTTCTATACAAGGTTGGAAACAGTATTCTCCTTACAGTATCGTAAGATTTTCACTTAATAATGACGCGACAAGTTACAGTAAACTATACGTTCCACCAGGGACTTTTTAAGAAGCCTTACTAGTACACAGCCTGACAAAAAAAGGTGAAGTACCCAGAATTGGAGGAGGAAACGAATTGAAAACATCACGGATTTGGAAGGTATGTGTTGTTATTTCAGTGAATACAGTATCGCGTCAAATTTACAAAGAAATTAGCAGTACGAGCCCACGTGACAGTGTGACGTTGCACCCCATTTGGCCTGTATGCATGCACAATCCGATTGGGAAGGCTGCCATAAAGGCTTGTATCCACTTCTGATGCAAGACAGTCCACAACTGTTGTAACTAGTACTCAATATCCCCGATATTAGCACTCACCGAACAAGGTGGCGCAGTGGCTAGCACACTTTACTCGCATTCGGGAGGACGACGGTTCAATCCCGCGTCCGGCCATTGTAACGACAATTATACGTATAATAATTTTTTTTCTTTATGAATTTAGATAAATTAATAATAGCAATGTGTTGAATTTCTTTTTCGATTCTTTTCGTGTCATGTTAAAGAAACTGTGAGCAACTTTTGAAACGAATATTATTATTTATGTTAGATTTCAAATAATGTGGTAATCAAAGGAAAGTGTATTTAATGTTAAAAATATTATAAGATGTGAAAATTGTAATTTATACACTTGGTCCATACGTAGGTAATGCATTAGGATATGTGTAGTAGAAAACCTGTGGTGAATACCCTACCTGTAGGGGAGCGGGAAAAGGTGGAGGCAGGCGAGGCGGGAAAACGCACACTGGCGCGGTTCGGCACAACGGGCACAGTAAAACAGTCGGAGGCGAGCAACAGTCGGAAGTACACGTACTGTACCGAGGAGGCTACCCAGGAAAAGTGGATTCCATTGAGCCTCGGATGAACCGATTCCGACGACTACTTGGCATGGCTATATTCTGAGGCACAAAATTGGAAAGATTACGACGCTAAGAAGATGGAAAGTGCCGATGTTGTGTGAGCCTTAGCCGTGCTTGCATGTGTGCCGTGCTGCCCGCTATCTCGCTGCCCGCCATCCGCCGCACCGACTTGCACAGGTCAAACATTTATTTCATCTTTAGAAGTGTATCTGTGTGGACCAGTGTCGAAACTGTTTCTAATGGTTCAATAATAACGTGACTTTTACCAGAATTGCATTAGCCATGACTTATCCTGATCACTGACCCAGACAGGATCCTTACCTCGTATTGTGCAATCCGAGTATCCTAAACTGAAAATTTAATGTTTGTGTTAATGAAAATTATCAGCAGATTAATCTATGCCATGAAGGAATCTATAGTTCTGTGTGCTGTTGCAAATGTTGGTAAAGAACAAAAGAGTTTTTTTTTAATTGAGTTAGCGGTGTTATTTAATTAATTTGAGCCAGAAAGAATGACAGTTAAATTATTCAGAAGTAAGTCAAAAGAGTAGTTATCCATAGATTGATAATTTTGTGTGTTAATTTGCCTTCAGTACTTAGCAGTTTCAGTATAACGACCATAACAGTTTCAGGGCCCCCCCCTTCTCTTGTTCATTCGTTCAAACCTTGATGTGTACTGATCAAGTTTGACCAGCAAAGCTAAATTCTATATTAATCCTAAATGTATTAGAGTTTTTCCATTATTCATAGTGATATTGTGTGTGTACTTTTAAGATTGTCGACGCTAGGGCAATCTATGCCCGATTTCAGTCTGCTCAACATACAAAATGTAGTTCGTAGTAATCATTACTGTGTGGTGTTGTGTAAAAGTAGCTCGTCCAAATTAGTACAAAAAGAGAAAACTTTAGTTCAGTGGATTTTTCGAGTTCCAAACTTTGCCATATAACGCATCATTACTACGTGTTACTATGCTTGTACATGCACCCACTTGTACAAGGAAAAACTCACTAATTGCCTAAGTAGGCTGGCGACCGAATTGTTAATTATAGGTAGCACCTACTGTGTGTACTTCTTGTCCATGCGAAAGAGCAGTTATACTCTACATTTACTTGATGCATCACTGTAGTTATTGACTGAGTACAAGTCCGATCTTGCTTCTATTAGGTACACGCGGTCAACTAATGTACTAAAATCGTTGTTTATAAGGTGAAGCCCGTGAAATTATTACAGTACAGGCTTTATATAGCTAACCTACGTCCGAGCAGGGCGGTAGTGTTACACCATCCTGATTTAGGATGTCCGTGATTTTCCTTAATCACTTCAGGCAAATGCCGGGATGGTTCCTTTGAAAGGGCACGGCTGACTTCCTTCCCCGTCCTTTCCTAATCCGATGAGACCGATGAACTCGCTGTCTGGTCTCCTTCCCCAAACAATCCAATCCAATCAGCACTCACATGCAGTTGACGTCCGAGTTGGTCTTTAGGTGTAAGAAATATCGTGGACCTGAAACTGTATGTTCCTAGGAACGAGTAAATGTGCTATATCTTATGCTGACCCAAGTTATTCTAAATATATCTAATCTTTGTAAATGTCTGTATACCCTTGAAAGTGTGCTAATGTAGATATGTGAGTTTCAGATTACCAATTGTACTGTAACTGTAAAAATATATGGAGAAAAGGACTGAAAAGAAAGGATAAATGCTATCAGCCAGATAAAAGATGGGATTGTAAAAAAAAAAAAAAAAAAAAATGAAAATGGGCAGTGTATGAACACCATAATATGAAGGACTGCCAAATACCAATGAGGGCAGATAAATAATCGATGGAAAATTATAAATATGATCCAGGAGATGTCACAATATGAAGTGAAAAGGACTGCCCAAATCCACATAATAGGCAGCAAATATGTGTAATTAATTTTCTGAATATATGTGTGTGTGTTTCGTTTAGTAAGTAAGAAAATAGACTGCTATTCAAAGCAAGCAGCGACAAATTATCTTATAGTGTATGCAAAATATGCAATTGTTTTTGTAGTTAAATGTTTGTATTTCAGAATTTTAAATTATTTCTTTGAGAAATTTAGAAAAAATGAGTAAATTGCTATTTTAGTGAGGTTATGAGGGGAAGTTGGACTGTGCAAAAGGCACTTGAGTAAATGACAAGTAGTTATTCTTGAAGTGTTAAAAAAGTGTAAACCTATATACAGTGAGCAAAAGGAAATATGTAGTGTAAATCTTTTTGGATAATTAAGTAAAGATTGGGAACCACTGTATAATTGTTAGATTTAGTGTTCCCATAAAATTTGGACTTAAGAAAATTCTCTGGAAACAGGGGCATGTGTAACGACAATTATACGTATAATAATTTTTTTCTTTATGAATTTAGATAAATTAATAATAGCAATGTGTTGAATTTCTTTTTCGATTCTTTTCGTGTCATGTTAAAGAAACTGTGAGCAACTTTTGAAACGAATATTATTATTTATGTTAGATTTCAAATAATGTGGTAATCAAAGGAAAGTGTATTTAATGTTAAAACTATTGTAAGATGTGGAAATTGTAATTTATACACTTGGTCCATACGTAGGTAATGCATTAGGATATGTGTAGTAGAAAACCTGTGGTGAATACCCTACCTGTAGGGGAGCGGGAAAAGGTGGAGGCAGGCGAGGCGGGAAAACGCACACTGGCGCGGTTCTGCACAACGGGCTCAGTAACACAGTCGGAGGCGAGCAACAGTCGGAAGTACACGTACTGTACCGAGGAGGCTACCCAGGAAAAGTGGATTCCATTGAGCCTCGGATGAACCGATTCCGACGACTACTTGGCATGGCTATATTCTGAGGCACAAAATTGGAAAGATTACGACGCTAAGAAGATGGAAAGTGCCGATGTTGTGTGAGCCTTAGCCGTGCTTGCATGTGTGCCGTGCTGCCCGCTATCTCGCTGCCCGCCATCCGCCGCACCGACTTGCACAGGTCAAACATTTATTTCATCTTTAGAAGTGTATCTGTGTGGACCAGTGTCGAAACTGTTTCTAATGGTTCAATAATAACGTGACTTTTACCAGAATTGCTTTAGCCATGACTTATCCCGATCACTGACCTAGACAGGATCCTTACCTCGTATTGTGCAATCCGAGTATCCTAAACTGAAAGTTTAATGTTTGCGTTAAAGAAAATTATCAGCAGATTAATCTATGCCATAAAAGGAATCTAAAGTTCTGTGTGTTGTTGCAAATGTTGGTAAAGAACAAAAGAGTTTTTGTTGGATTGAGTTAGCGATGTTATTTAATTAATTTGAGACAGAAATAATGACAGTTAAATTATTCAGAAGTAAGACAAAAGAGTAGTTATCCAGAGATTGATAATTTTGTGTGTTAATTTGCCTTCAGTACTAGATAGTTTCAGAATAACGACTATAACAGTTTCAGGGCCTCCCCCTTTTGCTCTTGTTCATTCGTTCAAACCTTGATGTGTACTGATCAAATTTGACCAGCAAAGCTAAATTCTATATTAATCCTAAATGTATTAGAGTTTTTCCATTATTCATAGTGATATTGTGTGTGTACTTTTAAGATTGTCGACGCTAGGGCAATCTATGCCCGATTTCAGTCTGCTCAACATACAAAATGCAGTTCGTAGTAATCATTACTGTGTGGTGTTGTGTAAAAGTAGCTCGTCCAAATTAGTACAAAAGAGAAAACTTTAGTTCAGTGGATTTTTCGGGTTCCAAACTTTGCCATATAACGCATCATTACTACGTGTTACTATGCTTGTACATGCACACACTTGTACAAGGAAAAACTCACTAATTGCCTAAGTAGGCTGGCGACCGAATTGTTAGTTATAGGTAGCATCTACTGTGTGTACTTCTTGTCCATGCGAAAGAATAATTATACTGTACATTTGCTTGATGCATCACTGTAGTTATTGACTGAATATAAGTCCGATCTTGCTTCTATTAGGTACACGCGGTCAACTAATGTACTAAAATCCTTATTTATAAGGTGAAGCCCGTGAACTTATTACAGTACAGGCTTTATATAGCTAACCTACGTCCGAGTAGGGCGGTAGTGTTACACCATCCTGATTTAGGATGTCCGTGATTTTCCTTAATCACTTCAGGCAAATGCCGGGATGGTTCCTTTGAAAGGGCACGGCTGACTTCCTTCCCCGTCCTTTCCTAATCCGATGAGACCGATGAACTCGCTGTCTGGTCTCCTTCCCCAAACAATCCAATCCAATCAGCACTCACATGCAGTTGACGTCCGAGTTGGTCTCAAACATGTTCTATTGGGAATAGATCTGAGCATTTTGCAGGCCACAGAAGTACCTCAACATCATGCACACAGTCAATAGAGACATATGTCATGTGTAGAGGAGCAATGTCCTTTTGGAAAAATATCACCACGATACTGTCGCACGAGAGATAACACAACAGGATGCAGGATATCCGTGACGTACTGTTGTGCCGTCATAGTTCCCTGGACCACTGCCAGCCGTGACCTGAAGTCAACACTATGGTTCCTACACAATAATACCAGAAATAACACCGCTGTGCCCTTCCGAAACATCGAAAGAATGAGACCTCTCCCCAGAGCACCGTCATACTCGCCGACGCTGGTCATCCGGAGTAGTGCAGAACCGTGATCGCAACTCAACTGTATTCATCAGCAGTCAAGCCTCCGAGTCACGGCAACACTCGAAACGCAATCTTTCGTGTTGTGGTGTTAACGGCAGTTTACGCACGGTACCGCAATTCTCTGGCCTGGCTGCTTTTAGTATGAGACAAATGGTCCATGATGATATGGATTGTTGCAGATAGTCCATTACTTGTTCTCGTATGGCGGACGCAGGTGTGAAAGGGCTACGATATGCCTGGTGCACAATACGGCTATCCTCCCTTAAGGTGGTCAGACGTGGTCGACTAGAGCCTTGATGACGAATATGCCTGTCTCACGTTCCCATGCAGTCCAACATCGGGACACAGTCACATCGTAGGATCCACATTTCTACCAGCCAGCTCAGTGGAGAACAGAATGAGGTCCCTTTCAAACTCTCTCAGGTGCCGATAAAGCTGTCTTACAGGGGTATGCAGCGTCTCCAAGTCCTTAACAGTTATTAATCGAATCTGATGCTGCTCGCGTCCGTTACATACCGTACCACGAGTGGTAACAATAATAACCACTAATAAACTTAATGCACTCTGGTGGCCGTTCTCGTAATCCTTTACATACAAGCCACTGGTGTGCACGCGTTCAAAATTACGTTGATATCCAGCCATGTCTTCTAAGTGCCTCACTTTTTCTGGTGTTGCGAAACAGCTCAAATCACTTAAGAAAGGCAAGTCTTCCTGTCCAGATGATATACCAATCAGGTTCCTTTCAGAGTATGCAGACACAATAGCGCCTTTCTTAGCAATCATATACAACCGCTCACCTGACGAAAGGTCTGTTCCTAAAGACTGGAAAGTAGCACAGGTCACACCAACATTCAAGAAAGGAAATAGGAGTAACCCATTGAATTACAGACCCATATCACTGACCTCAATTTGTAGTAGGATTTTGAAGCATATACTGCACTCGAACATTATGAATTACCTTGAAGAAAATGACTTATTGATACATAACCAACACGGATTCAGAAAATATTGTTGTTGTGCAGCACAGCTAGCTCTTTATTCCCATGAAGTAATGAGTGCTGTCGACAAGGGATCTCAGATCGGTTCCATATTCCTAGATTTCCAGAAGGCTTTTGATACCGTTCCTCACAAGCGACTATTAGTCAAATTGCGTGCATATGGAGTATCGTCTCAGTTGTGTGGCTGGATTCGTGATTTCCTCTCAAAGAGGTCACAGCTCGTAGTGATAGACGGTAAATCATCGAGTAGAAAAGAAGTATTATCAGGCGTTCCGTAAGGTAGTGTCATAGGCCCTCTGTTGTTCCTAAGTTACATAAATGATCTAGGTGATAATCTGAGCAGGCCCTTTAGACTGTTCGCAGATGGTGCTGTAATTTACCGTCTAGTAAAACATCAGACGATCAATTCCAATTACAAAATGATCTAGAGAGAATTTGTGTATGGTGCGAAAAGTGGCAATTGGCACTAAACAAAGAAAAGTGCGAGGTCGTCCACATGGGTACTAAAATAAATCGGATAAATTTTGGGTATACGATAAATCGCACAAATCCAAGGGCTGTCAATTCGACTAAACACCTAGGAATTACAATTACGAGAAACTTAAATTGGAAAGATCACATAGATGATATTGTGGGGAAGGCGAAACAAAGACTGCGCTTTGTTGTCAGAACACTCAGAAGATGCGACAAACCCATTAAACTTGTCCGTCCTCTGCTCGAATACTGCTGCGCGGTGTGGGATTGTTACGAGGTAGGATTGACGGCGGACATAGAAAAAGTGCAAAGAAGGGGAACTTGTTTCGTGTTATCGCGCAATAGGGGTGAGAGTGTCACTGACATGATACGCGAGTTGGGGTAGCAGTCACTGAAACAAAAGCGTTTTTCTTTACGGCGAGATCTATTTACGAAATTTCAATCACCATCTTTCTGTTCGGAATGCGAAAATATTTTGTTGACACCCACCTACGTAGGGTCATCATAATAAAATAAGAGAAATCAGAGCTCTGACGGAAAGATTTGGCTGTTCCTTTTTCCCACGCGCCATTCGAGAGTGGAATGGTAGAGAAGTAGTATGAAAATGGTTCGATGAACCTCTGCCAAGCACTTAAGTGTGAATTGCAGAGTAACCATGTGGATGTATATGTAGGTGTAGATGTTTCTGTCAGGCAGTGCATTTTTTATAAATTAGTATATATTCATCGTTGTGTATACTGAAGCAAGGGAATATTATTGGCTGTGTCTCTGTGCCACTCATCTCTTCAGGCTTGGTCTTCGACATTATTTCTCAGTGCATTAAGCAGACTTAATGGTTACGCAGAACGCACAGGGGCATAGGATTCAATGGTACTCGGAAATTACTTGTCTGGTCAAAATTTATGCGTCTCTGGAAGTTAATACATTTCAGTAATCTGCACATAAATTACGCAAAACTACCCAATCTACACACACAGATGATATGTCGGACAGGGCGAGCAGCAATTTACATGATGTAAGAAAACCAGTTTCATAACATTAGAATACAGCATTAGTAGGGTGTTGCTTGGCACAGTCACATTCATTAAATATATGACCGTAACGTTGCAAAGCGTTATGAAATGGAATGAGGACGTCAGTTTGTTAGTAGGGAAGTCGAATGCTTGACTTCGCTTTTTTGGGAGAATTTTGAGAAATTGTAGCTCATCCATAAAGGAGAAGACGTATAAAGTGTTAGTGCGACTGGTTCTTGAGTACTGTTCGAGTTTTTGGGATCTGCACTAGGTCAGTTTAAAGGAAGGCATCGAAGTAATTCAGAGGCGAACTGCCAGGTTTGTTACCGCTAGGTTAGATTAGTATGCAAGTATTACGAAGATGCTTCGTGAATTCAAATGGGAACCCTGGAGGGAGGAAGACGCTGTTTTCGGGAGACACTGCTGCGGAAGTTTAGAGAACCATCATCTGCGGGCGACTGCAAAACGATTCTGCTACCGCCAATGTACATTTCGAGTAAGGACCACAATTATAGGATATGAAAAACAATGACTCGCACGGTGGCTTTTAGATAGTCTTTTTTCCCCTCACTCTATTAGCGAGTGGAACTGGAAGGGAAATGACTAGTAGTGGTATGTGGTATTCTCCGCCTTGCACCGTACGGTGGCTTCCGGGGTATGTATGTAGATAGGTAGATAGATACATTCAACGTAGAATATCGCTTTAACGTAACTCTACTCTGCTGAACTTCAAGGCATATAGAATTCTAGGCAAATAAGTTAGCTAACAGTAGTGACAGGCAGTCTACCAGAAAACAAGGCTTCATACTGTAACATCCAATTCCAGGTTTTGTCACTCTGTTAACAAAGAGCGCAATGAGACGATTAGAAATAAAATGATTGGAAAGGAGAATTAACGAACTGGGACCACTGAAGCTGACTAATCTGATTGAGTGGCATCTTCTTTCAATTACATTGCGAACTGCCTTTGCTCCAGACATTACCTTCAGAAACATATTTATGTCCTGTGACAAGCTAGTCTTTTCAATCTACAATTCGCAATTAAACTCAGCTTAACAATGTATGTCTTATTTCTTTGATAGTGGTAATGTGATTAGGTTCACATTAAACCTACCTACCCTCTATTCGGAAATAGTTTAAATTTGTGTGGTGTACTGATATTCCATTTCATATTGTTGAGGAGGAGATTATACTGTGTTGATGAATAAGTGGTATGGAATTGCAACTGATAACTTTACACCGTATTATTCACAATTTCCTCCGTGAGTTTCAGAAGACGACTGCTCGAAAACTACAATACCTACGGAAAAATGACACATAGGAGTGTGAGTGGATAGTGAGTCCATGTTTCCATTAGTAATACGCGCCGTGCCGGTGTTGCTCTAGGGGGCAGCCGTTTCAGAAAATGCAGACAAATCATCCGCTCCGCATTTTTACATCGAATTAATTCGAACCTGCAGGTAGGAAACACAATGAACAGATGTCGAAAGCCGGCTGCTTTCCACCTTACCACAGCGGCGGGACTTCGTTTAATTGCATGCTCGTATTAACGCTTGTCGCATCACAGAGTCATACTGAGCACCTTTAATGTGACTTAAAATCTTGGAGACATTCTCTGTCCGCTGATTTGGGTCAGTTTTCGGTATATCTTGCAATTTTTGCACAGTCGTCTTCTAAAACCATCGAGGTACTTACACATAAGACATTTTCAAGAATACCAAAGCAATCAGATATAGTTTCAATGATTTTAGACAAGATGATACAAATTTAAATCTATATACCAAGCGTTTGTAGGTGGCGATTTAAAATTTGATGATCCGAAAGAAATATGTATTAAATGTTGGAATAATGATAAATTTGGATTTATTACAGTAGATTTGACAAGAAAAATTAATGAAGGTCAGTACAAAGTGTTGTGACTTGGCAAGACAGCCAAGTCACTATGAGATGAAGCCGAAAGGCACGCGCTTAAGCTCATGCAGGCTGGCGCGAGGTCTGGAACAGTTAAGGGAATTAATAGTAGCAAATAAAGTACGTAGTTGATGTAATACTTAACTTTAATCCATAATTGGTGTACATCGCTCTTGTTGATACATCAATAATAATCTCAGTATAAACTGGTAATGGCGCCTTGCTAGGTCGTAGCAAATGACGTAGCTGAAGGCTAGGCTAACTATCGTCTCGGCAATTGAGAGCGTAATTTGTCAGTGAACCATTGCTATGAACGTCGGCTGTACAACTGGGGCGAGTGCTAGGAAGTCTCTCTAGACCTGCCGTGTGGTGGCGCTCGATCTGCAATCACTGACAGTGGCGACACCCGGGTCCGACGTATACTAACGGACCGCGGCCGATTTAAAGGCAACCACCTAGCAAGTGTGGTGTCTGGCGGTGACACCACACAAAGATAAAATTAAAGAGTTTTAACAACATAAAACATAAATTTATAAAAATACGAAAGTATAAAAACATAAAATATGAAATCATGAAAACATAAAACACATGACATTAAAAAATTAAACTCTCTCTAACTGGTTTTTTTCATGCCCAAGAGTTTTTATTCAATTAACAATCTATATTTAACTGATTGTCAATCGTTTTTATATTCAGTTAAAAGTTTATATTCAACTGATTTTCTAATTATTTTGTATTCAGTTAAATTTTTATAATATTTATGATTTTTTTTGCTTTTATTCGTTATATTCGGTTAAATTTATTTTTTAAATGGAGGTTGTAAGGGCTGGGTTAAGGTGGAAAAAATCTGCGGTAGTAGATGAAAACTGACAATCTTCTCCCCCCACCACCACCTCCGTTTGGCAGGATCGCCAATTTTCATCTACTCTTCATGGTGACAGAGTTTCTGCTTGTCACTACTTCCAACTCTGCACTGGCCAACCTTCACCGATCTGCTCCCGACGGTAGCGATGGGACATTGTGTTTAATATGGGTAGAAAACGTAGTGGAACCATTCGGTGTTTAACTGCGGTTACCAGAGGTGAAGACGGTCTGTTTGTGCTCGTTTAAATTTGTTGCCCGAAGTGTGAATCGAACCTAGATCTTAAGCATGTGAAGACAGAATCATTTCAGAGGACTATAAGGGGCGTTCAAAAAGAAACGAGTCTGAAAAGCGCAAACTGGTGCCAGGAGGGTAATATCGTGGCGTGTGGCTCGGACTAGAGCGTGGAAGTCTACAGCCCGTCGCTAGAAGGCATGCGTGCACGTCATGTGACTATAGAGAGCTAGCAGCAACATGTATCAATCGTCCATCGCTGCCACTCGCATTGCAAACAGTGACATGGAGACGTCAAAAGAAGAGCAAAGAGGTGTTGTTCGTTTTTTGACAGCGGAAGTAGTAGGAGGAACGGACATTCATAGACGAATGTCGCAAGTGTACGACAAACACTTCATGTCCCTTGCAAGGGTCAAGACTTGGCACAAGCGCTTCAGGGCAGGATGGGTGTCGTCAGCCGATGATGCATGGTCTGGAGCACCACACTGCATTACCGATGACATCGTCCAGCTGGTGGATGCACTCATTACCCAGGACCGCCGAGTGACAGTGAAAGCCACAGCCGCCGTGGTCGGATTGAGCGTCGGAAGTGTTCACACCATCATGAAGGATCGAATGCACATGAGAAAGTGTGTGCCCAGTGGGTGCCCCACAGTCTTCAACCACACCAGGAATCATGTCGAATGGCGCACTGTCTTGCTCATCTGCAGCACTATGCTCGGGAAGGGAATGCGTTTCTGGCACGAGTGGTGGCTGGAGATGAGTCATGATGTCATCACTTCGAACCAGAATCAAAACGACAAAGTCTCCAGTGGAAGCATTCAGGGTCATCACCACCAAAAAAAGACAAGGCCATTCACACGAGTGCAGGAAAAGTTACGCTGACGTTCATCTTTGACCAAGATGGCCCCCCTCTGATTCACTTCCTGCAGCACGGGACAACAGTGAATGCCCAGCGATGCCCGCAAACCATGACTACCCTTTGCCAAGCGATCAAATAGAAAACGACAAGGCAATCTCACCCGTGGTGTCATTCTGCTCCATGACAATGCAAAGCCTCATACGGCCAACACAGTCGCGGCACTCCTGCGGAAATTCAAATGGAAGGCTCTCGGCCACCCTCCATACAGTCCGGAATTCTCTCACTCTGATTACGCCATTTTCGGTCCCCTTAAAATGGCTCTGAGGGGCAAACTATTCACCTCGAACGACGACGTCTAGCTGTAAGTGCACAACTGGTTCATATGGCAACTCCGGGAATTTTATGAGACAGCCATTCACCGCCGTGTGTCACAACGGGATAAGTGTCTCAACAGCCAGGGTCGATACTTCTAACGTACAGATACTAGTTTCTGTAATTATTCCTCCGGCTCGTTTCTTTTTGAACGCCCTTATACATATGTGACTGGCTCGTGATTTTGTCAAAATGAATGATTCCCCACGCTTAATCGGGATTCTGAGTCTCTGGATGTGGATTATGGCCTGTCCAAGTAATTTATTTCCTTGTTTATACACATGGCTATTCATTAGCTGCCTTTGCTACACGTTGTGGACTTTCGACTTGATCTTGTAATCACTGCAATAAAATCAGCTAAAGTCATTTACAAGCACAGGCCACGCAGCAAGATACGGAAAGTACTGCAGGAGTTATTGGTTTCAACTTTAGCTGGTCTAGTGACGAACATTACGCAATGTAAATACAAAGCCAAAATATAGAACATATTCATCTCCCTACTTTGTAAACTTCATTTCGTACCATATGCGTTGAGCGTTGTAATCATTGCTGATGCAACATATGGTGTGAACAATGTTGAATTATGTAACCTACTATTTCAGGCACAAATTTCCTGAACAAAGTAGGTTGGTGCATACGTTTGTGGAGAGTTTGTTTGGTGTGTTATCACGCAGGCTGTTATCAGTAGCCGGCCGGTGTGGCCGAGCGGTTCTAGGCGCTTCGGTCTGGAACAGCGCGACCGCTATGGTCGCAGGTTCGAATCCTGCCTCGGGCATGGATGTGTGTGATGTCCTTAGGTTAGTTAGGTTTAAGTAGTTCTACGTTCTAGGGGACTGATGACCATAGATGTTAAGTCCTATAGTGCTCAACGCCATTTGAACCATTTTTTGTTATCAGTACACACTATGACAAAAAACTGAAGTATTCACAAAACATGATTGGACGTCGATGTAACTTCATACACTTACTCGGAATCGTCGGCTATGTAAATGATCCGATATGTAATTGTCTGTGACTGGTAGAACAGACACCACAGGGCACTAGTACGTGTCATTTTTAGTGTTGTTGCCAGGCCAGGTAGGGCATATTGGAAGTGTGGACAGCGTCAGGTAATGGGTGATTGCTTTGAAGGACACAGAGTTGCTGCGCACTTGTGAGAGAAAGAGGTATCACCATCTGAGAGAGTTTTGAAGTGGCTTCAATGTGGGTCTCTATTTGGCCGATTGGTCGAATCGTTCAATATTCTGATTTTTGTGGGATATGTACGTGACAGTGGACCGCTGTTGAACTGCATGGGAATGTGAGAGCAGACGTGCTCGTCTTCACGGTCCTGGTCGAACACGTTTGACCATCACAAAGGGGGATCGCGGTTCTCTACAAGGCAATTCATCACCTGCCTTAGTGTGCTGATTCCACATGGTTTTGTAGGTTCTGGCATGAAAGCACGTAACAAACATCCGCACCAACTGGCAACATAGTAGGATGCAGGAATTTCTGCAGAAAGTGTGGATTTCTACTTGAGCTGTTTTGGTGTATTTATGCAGTTTATTGTCTGATAGTAAATCCGTTGCACTTGTGATAGTAAATCTGTTGCACTGTCAACACAAAGACGGCATATATCTTTAGAAAACGGGCCATGAAACGGGAAAAAAGTTTAACATTTTTGACGTTTTGGTCTCTTTTGGTTTCACACAGAGTTTCAAGCAGCGAAGGCAACTGGAAACATTTGTGCTGTGTATAGGGTAAAGTAAACCGAAGAATTCAGGTCAGAAAAAGGTTTTCTCGTTTTAGTTATGATCATGTTAACGTGAATTGGTTCAAATGGCTCTGAGCACTATGGGACTCAACTTATGAGGTCATTAGTCCCCTAGAACTTAGAACTAGTTAAGCCTAACTAACCTAAGGACATCACAAACATCCATGCCCGAGGCAGGATTCGAACCTGCGACCGTAGCGGTCTTGTGGTTCCAGACTGTAGCGCCTTTAACCGCACGGCCACTTAGGCCGGCTGTTAACGTGAATTATTTGTGATGAACTGCAACCATTTAAACTTCGTGACGCACTTGCAGTCGGTGGGTAATGTTGTGGTAAAAGACTAGAGAGGATGATTACGGTTAAACATCCTATCCACGAGCATCTCATTAGAGACGAAGCAGAAGCTAAGACTGGGAAGAACTAGGAAGAGAATCGAGAGTGCCGCTTCAAAGAAAAGATTGCAAGTTCAGTTAAAGGTAATAACGGAAAACTTAAATCAAGATGTCCAGACGGGGATTTCAACAACCGTGTGGCAATTTCATAGAAAGAAAATAACTGTTGGCTGTAACAAAAAAAATTGAAATAATGGACTACGTGAGTCCACAGATTGTAACTTCATGCCTTTGCTGATGTTAGGACGTGTTTTGTGTTACGAACTGCATCCTAGGAATGTGTTTATCACAATTGGCAATTGTGATCTGTTGCCGACATGTGAGACGCTTTATGGACGCCATAAAAGAAAACCCACGAAAGGAGCTGCATCAAGCGTTTCTACTGTACGAGTGCATTCTGCTGATTTCACCGAAGAACTTATCCAGGTACTTGGTTGGAAAGCCATCCCTACCGGCCTTATTCATCTAATGTTTTGCCCTCAAACGTTTACCTCTATCGCTTCTTAACGATATACCGTCAAGAAATTCCGTTTGTGGACGTAAATGGACTTTAAATTTTGATTGACGAAGTCATCTGCGAACCAATAGCTTTCTGCAGGCGTGGAATCCAGAAACTGCCTGAGCATCATCAGCCATAGTTAGTGTGCGAAAGTACACTGTTCATGATTAATTTCTCTCCTATGTTCTTCTGTTATACTGAATTAACAAAGGAGAAGCAATATAAAAGCATGCACTGTTCTAATACAAATGAATTACTTTTTGCCATGACAACCACTCGAAGAAGGACTACTTCTATAAAATAAAAGCATCCATGATATAAGCTCAAAATGGTTCAAATGGCTCTGAGCACTATGGGACTTAACATCGGGGGTCATCAGTCCCCTAGAACTTAGAACTACTTGAACCTAACTAACCTAAAGACATCACACACATCCATGCCCGAGGCAGGATTCGAACGTGCGACCGTAGCGGTCGCGCGGCTCCAGACTGAAGCGCCTAGAACCGCTCGGCCACAGAGCATGATATAAGCGTGCTCAAAACTTCACGCAGTAGTAAGATTGCACATTTTTGACCTCGATATCGTCTTTGCCTACGTGATTCCCTGCGTCATGCCCAACAAGCATTTCGGCCGTAACACGAAGGTCTGTGCAACTGCCAGTGAGAGTCGACCCAGAGAGAAACATTAATTCAGTGATTACATAATAGAGCCAAATTCACAGAAGTAGCGTCACTACCTAGTGTTAGGTGAAATTTGTAAGAAGCTGCCATGGAGCGTTGAGTCTGGTACCGCTCGCCAGTAAACGAAGTGTGGCGACAGGTTGGGACATGTTGGTTATAGCAACATGTACGCAAAAGGATTCCGAGACGGGCTTACCGTGCTCAGTGAAACTTGCAAAAGTCAGTGGTGATAGCCAGAGCGGGCAAGATGATGTCACCACACTACGGCTGGAAATATGTTATAAGCTACGTGACTGGGAGCCGGATAATAGTGCAACGAAGGCGCTCCAGAGCAGTATAAATCACTATGAATTTTAAGGCAGATTCATTCGAAGCCCGGCAGTACTTCCATGGCGTCTGGGCTAATCTAGATGACAAGACGACGGCGCCACCAACTGCGGCTGTGAGTCCAATACCGAGTCGAGGCAGCCACATCACGCACTACGTCCATTACGTCACTGCGGTGGACGCGAGCCACGCCTGTGCACAGGCGTTAGACACCAGAAGGTAACATACGAAGGGTATTCGGAAAGTAAGGAACGACCGGTCGCGAAATGGAAACCACAGTGAAAATCTGATGAAGATTTGCACAGGTGTGTTGGGCAGTGTTTCTAGTATGCCCGTCGATCGCGTTATGTCGTTCTTTTTAGTTCTGAGAACACAGGGAGCACACAAAAATAGGTAGAACAATAGCGCCTCCCGCATAGTACGAGGGCCTGGTGAGAAATTTCGCCTGAAGCTATGCAGTCAACATAACATAACTGTCGTGCATTTTCTTCTTCAAGACAATTCTCAGCCGCATTCTGCAGGGGCAATGAAGATGCTCCTGCATCGTTTTCAATTGGAAATGTTTGATTACCCACAATGCGGCCCGCAATTGTCTCCCTCTGAGTTTCAACTATGCTCACATGAACCGCTGGCTATGAAGACAACATTCTGGCACAGACAGCGAGCTGTAGGTCAGCGTAGAGAATTGGCGGAAAGCACTTGCGGCTGCCTTCTACAACGAGGGTGTTGGAAAGTTGGTACAACGCTACGATAAACATCTGAGTCGGATCGGCGACTATGGAGATAAGTAGCTGGAAGTTGTAGCTAACTCTTGCAAATAAAACAGTTTCGATTTTCACCTTGGTTTCCATTTCGCGACCTATCGTTCCTTACTTTCCTAACAGCCCTCGTATGAAAACACTGGGTGTCCGTGAGAGACCATTGTGCTGTCAGAGTTCTCTCAATCATTACCCACTGTGACCTGAAGTGATACCTGATGGCTGTCCACAACATGAGAAGAATGGGACCTCTCACTACGTCGGCACCACACTTGCCGATGATGGCCATGTGTGGTAGTAAGAACCCTGCCCAGTCATGACACCACTCCAGGCGCAGCTGTGTGTCTTGTGATGTTAGCGTCTGTCTACTCCTGTCACGGTAGCCCCTACTCCTGACGCTGCTAGGCTCTGACCAGTGGTGGGCGAGGCCTCATAATGTTGCAGGCAGTACATTACTTGTTCTCGGATGGTAGGCGCTGGTATGAATGGGGAATAGTGTGTTTGGTACACAATACGGCGATCCTCCCATGTTGGGGGCAGACGTAGTCCACCAGAAACATGAAGACGAGCACGCCTTCTCTCACGTACCCATGCACTCCAACATCGGGCCACTGTCACGTACAAATGCCACAGAAATATAGATATTGCAAGATTCGACATATCGGCCAAATACAGACCCACATTGAGGCGTCTTTCAAACTCTCTCAGCTGCTGATAACACTGTCCCTCACACGTACACAGCAACTCTGTGTTCTTCACAGTAATCACTCATAATTTGACGCTGTCCACACACCTTATATACCATGTGAGGTCTGGTAAGAACATTAAACACGAACAATACCAGAGTACTCTGGTGGTTTTTCTAAGTGTCACAGAGAATTGCAACTCTATAATCATTTAACTGAATTTTGTCATGTTGAGAAAGTAGAAGGAGTGATCTGTTTTACTCGGTAAAGACTTTGTAAAGCTAAGATCGCATAAAGATTCCATTCCTTTATTTACAAACAACTAGTTTCGACACACTTCGCTGTCATCTTCAGGTCTTCAAAAATAGTTGTACCTTATAAGCCGTCTAAGCTGAATCTTCAATGATTACAACATGCCCAGCTAAAGTTGTAAGTGGGCTGCTTCTGTGTTGGCAGCGCTGTGTAGTGCTTTGCATTGGATCTCTGACTGCACTTTCTTTGTAAGAGACTCTGTGGCTGGTTGGACTCGTTGTTGGAAATTAATCGCCAGTAGTGTTGGGCAGTTGGAAGTTAGTCACCAGCAGTGATGGAACTACTGTTGGGCTGTTGGAGCTGAACAGCCAGCAGTGATGGATGTTAAATGTGAGAAGTTAGCATTGATGGAGGGTAGAGGTCTGAAATGTTAGCGTAGGCTAACGATCTGGAAGTATCCGCCTTGGAGATTGAAAATTATTCATGATTATATATCTTTGTACTGGATGTCAATGACGATTTATATTCGTGCTTGAACTGGATGTCACATTATTAAGTTAAAAAATACCTTATTTGGTTTGCAACAAAATCTTTCCTTTGCTAACCACATGCCTATTAGTAGTTAGTGGCTTTTGTAGTTAGAATCTTTTATTTAGCTGGCAGTATTGACGCTCGCTGTATTGCAGTAGTTCGCGTCGTGAAGATTTTTGTGAGGTAAGTGCTTAATGAAATGTATAGGTTATTGTCAGGATTGCTTCTTATTCAAGGCCATTCTTTTGTATTAATTATTTGAAGTCAGTTTGTAATTTTTTTGAGCAGTCAGAGTGCGTTGCACTGGTATATTGTGGGTCAGCGTTGACATGATAAGAAAAAGTAAAGAGAAAGTAGGCTCAGTACGTTCAGTTTTACTCAGCTGTTTCAGACTTAAATAACGTAGAAGTTTCATCTTCTCAGTCATTCAGCAATTTAAGTACAGACACACTCATTTAAATAAAGAAATCTGAAAGTAAACGTATGTGCCACTGTGCATTTTGTTGTGTACTGTGTTTTTTATGATGTTAAGCGCTACATATATGTACATGGCCATCCTTTTTTATTTTAAATGTTTTATTTATGACAAACCTTTATACAATAGGCTTCATTTTTTCCAAATGACAATGTGGCGTGAGGTCCAACTCAAAATGAAAGTATTGTACAAAAAAAACTTTTAAGACCTGAAACTGACAGCAAAGTCAGTCGAAACTGGTTGTTTGTAAGCTTTTACCATCTAATTAATCATTTACATACCCGTCGATGATGTGTAAGTGAAAGAAGTTACATTGACGTCCGATGGTTCTTGAGAGTGCTTCAGTTTTTTGTCGAACTGTGTACCTATAGCAGCCTGCGTGACAACACACCCAACAAAATCTCCACGAACGTATGCACCCCTTTACTCCCTTCAGGAAAATTTTGCCTGAAATAGTAGATTACATAATTCGACATTCTTCACACCATATGCTGCTTGAGAAATGGTTACAACGATGTTGCCTACGCACTCATATCGTACAAAATGAGGTTAACATAGTGAGGAGATGAATGTGTTCTATATTTTAGCTTTGTATATACGCTGCGCCATATTTGCCGCTAGACCAGCTGAAGTTGAAAGCAATAGTTTCCGTATCCTACCACGTGGACAGTTCTGGTGTATGAGTGTTATGTGAATTTATTTTAGTGACACAAGATCAAGTCGAACGTACAGATTGTGTAGCGCAGGCAGCTGCTGAATATCCATGTGTACGAAAAAGGAAATGATTTAGACAGGCTCTAAAGCACCTCCAGGGACTTAGAATCCCGATCCAGAGTGGAGCATCAATCGTTATGATAAAAGCATGGGCGAGCCGCATATGTAGTTTGGTGGTCTATTGGAATGATTTTATCTTCGTATGCTTAACGTCTGGGTTCGATTCACACTTCAGGCAACAAATTTAAATGAGCACAAGCAGACCATCTTCACCTCTGGCAACAGAAATCGAACAACATAGGGTTCCACTATTTTTCCCAGACCTTGTTAAACACGATGTCCTATCAAACTGTAGGAGGTCGGTTTCGGTTGCCCCATGACTGCGGCGCAAGATGTTGCAAGTAGAAATTCCGTCACCAGTAAGTTTTCTTATACCAGAAATTTTATTTTATTAATGTACCACTCGTCATATAAGATCATAGAGAGCTCATTTATTATTGAATTTGAACTTGAGATGATCTGATTTTTTCAATTATAAATGGTTTGTTTGAAAGTCTGCGACTGTGAAAACACTGGGTATGTTTATAAATACACTCCTGGAAATGGAAAAAAGAACACATTGACACCGGTGTGTCAGACCCACCATACTTGCTCCGGACACTGCGAGAGGGCTGTACAAGCAATGATCACACGCACGGCACAGCGGACACACCAGGAACCGCGGTGTTGGCCGTCGAATGGCGCTAGCTGCGCAGCATTTGTGCACCGCCGCCGTCAGTGTCAGCCAGTTTGCCGTGGCATACGGAGCTCCATCGCAGTCTTTAACACTGGTAGCATGCCGCGACAGCGTGGACGTGAACCGTATGTGCAGTTGACGGACTTTGAGCGAGGGCGTATAGTGGGCATGCGGGAGGCCGGGTGGACGTACCGCCGAATTGCTCAACACGTGGGGCGTGAGGTCTCCACAGTACATCGATGTTGTCGCCAGTGGTCGACGGAAGGTGAACGTGCCCGTCGACCTCGGACCGGACCGCAGCGACGCACGGATGCACGCCAAGACCGTAGGATCCTACGCAGTGCCGTAGGGGACCGCACCGCCACTTCCCAGCAAATTAGGGACACTGTTGCTCCTGGGGTATCGGCGAGGACCATTCGCAACCGTCTCCATGAAGCTGGGCTACGTTCCCGCACACCGTTAGGCCGTCTTCCGCTCACGCCCCAACATCGTGCAGCCCGCCTCCAGTGGTGTCGCGACAGGCGTGAATGGAGGGACGAATGGAGACGTGTCGTCTTCAGCGATGAGAGTCGCTTCTGCCTTGGTGCCAATGATGGCCGTATGCGTGTTTGGCGCCGTGCAGGTGAGCGCCACAATCAGGACTGCATACGACCGAGGCACACAGGGCCAACACCCGGCATCATGGTGTGGGGAGCGATCTCCTACACGGGCCGTACACCACTGGTGATCGTCGAGGGGACACTGAATAGTGCACGGTACATCCAAACCGTCATCGAACCCATCGTTCTACCATTCCTAGACCGGCAAGGGAACTTGCTGTTCCAACAGGACAATGCACGTCCGCATGTATCCCGTGCCACCCAACGTGCTCTAGAAGGTGTAAGTCAACTACCCTGGCCAGCAAGATCTCCGGATCTGTCCCCCATTGAGCATGTTTGGGGCTGGATGAAGCGTCGTCTCACGCGGTCTGCACGTCCAGCCCGAACGCTGGTCCAACTGAGGCGCCAGGTGGAAATGGCATGGCAAGCCGTTCCACAGGACTACATCCAGTATCTCTACGATCGTCTCCATGGGAGAATAGCAGCCTGCATTGCTGCGAAAGGTGGATATACACTGTACTAGTACCGACATTGTGCATGCTCTGTTGCCTGTGTCTATGTGCTTGTGGTTCTGTCAGTGTGATCATGTGATGTATCTGACCCCAGGAATGTGTCAATAAAGTTTCCCCTTCCTGGGACAATGAATTCACGGTGTTCTTATTTCAATTTCCAGGAGTGTAGCTTCTATGCTACCAGTCCCGATTTTCATTTATTCATATTTTACTCGACGTGATTCGGAAAATGAGCCCCATTTTCAAGTGTGTATATCTTTGTACTATGCCGTTTTTATGTAATGTTTTCGAGGTGTGAGGCTCTGCTTCGTTTTGTTGATTTTACTGCCGCTAACTACGTATAAAAATCGATAACTGACTAGAAATTGCGCGGTTTTTGTATACTGCAGTAAAATCAACAGACCAAAGCAGAACCTCACACTTGGGATACATGACATAAAAATGACAGAGCACAAAGAAATACGCACTTGAAAGTGGAGATCTTTTCCCGAAACGCGTCGTGTAAAATATGAATAAAAGAAAATCGTGACACGTAGCAGAAAAGTTGCTTATAAACAAACCCGGTGAACTTGAGATGGTGAAAATATTGGAGCTGGAATGGGACTGGAAATCAGATATCTCCTTTTGCAGGATTTGGCACCTTCGCGCTATTACAATGCATCGTTTCATTGAGATTCCAAACTCGACTAGGTCTCCATGAACGGCGCGTGTCTGGGTTTGGAACTTAGTCTGGTACAAAAATTTTCATCGCGTCATTTCAACGCATAGCATGCGCTCATAAAACTACAGGTGAAAAATAATTATGGTTCTTAACGTCTCATCGTGCGTCGTCAACTGTTACGATAGGTGACTGTTTCGACTCCAAGTTAGACACATCATTTCAGGTTCAAACATGTCACTCGCAGATACTGGCATGAAATTGACTTGTTGATGTCTCTTCGCGCGTAATCAACAGCCATGATTCGAGCAGAGTTCGACTCCTAGTCAGCACAGAACTTTGCGTCAATTTATTTTCGGTTCAGACATGCACACATCTGGCTACTGGTGAAATAAACCGATATTTAAAGTCTATCCGTAGCTAAAAAACGACGGTGATAGGTGCCGGATTAGAATACCAATAAGGTCAAAACTTTTGTCGTCTCGTAATTTCAGTTTAATTCGTCTAAGTACTACTGAAAAAATTCGATGTGTAGCAGTGAGCCTGCCGGAGTGGCCGAGCGGTTCTAGGCACTTTAGTCTGGAACCGCGCGACCGCTACGGTCGCAGGTTCGAATCCTGCCTCGGGCATGGATCTGTGTGATGTTCTTATGTTAGTTAGGTTTAAGTAGTTCTAAGTTCTACGGGCTGATGACCTCAGAAGTTAAGTCCCATAGTGCTCAGGGCAATTTGAACCATTTTTTTTGTAGCATTGAATTGTGCTTAGTTAACAATCCGAATATGGACTGGGTTCAAATCCCCGTCCAACAAACAAATTTAACTCATGCCATATCAATTTTAAACATGCGTACATCGTGTTGCCCGTGACTGAAAACATATTTTAGATCTTTCGTGGTTAGTTAACAGGAACAGTATTTGATGGATAACAGTCTCGGACCACGGTCCAGGACAAAAATTTTCGTCTTGCAACTACTGTCAGAAAGATTCCGCAATTGCGAATAAATTTCGTAAATGTAATTTCAGGATGAAACTTGCTTTTTGAAATGTCATTTATTGTAATAAATCTTAATTTACAAGAATTCAAGACTGTCATCTCTAATAACGTGTCTCATAGTTTTAGGTAACATTGTTGGGGAACAGTAATCTGTCAGTTATGTAAAATTAGTAAAGGTTTGCGGTTGGGGTCAGCATAGCTCTTCGTAACGTTATCATCGTCAGCTGGATGGTGCGTTATCTGAAGATGGCCTGCAGCTAGAGGCCGAAACAAGTGCGAGCAAGACTGGTTTCTCTTTTTTCTTTTCTTTTTTTTTTACTAATTTTAAATAACTGTTTTCTGATGTATACATTATCACAGTATTAGTTTAAATTTCAATTGCTAGCTATACAGAGCGGTGTTCTTTAGTGGTCTGTTGTAGTAATGGTTTTGTAGGCTATAGTCAAACGACTGTTTGGACATTGTAGGCTATAGTCAAACGACTGTTTGGACAGTAGAGAATCTGTAAGAACGTTACGTAATATGGGTTGCATACAAATCAGGAGGGACGCAATACTGGATCGCGTGCATGCTTTGCACCTGATAGTACATATATGTCCATTCGAATTCTCATTTTCCGTAATTAATAAGACTACGGTAGGAATTCTTCCCCAACCAAATGTGATAGTGATGTCCTATGATGGTCGTGGTAGTACTTAGGGATCTCACAAAGTAAATTATACTTGCCCTCCTAGCTAAGACCATTGCACAGCAACAGAGGCGTATTGTGCAAAGAGCGTTTATGTTCTGGGTTTTCTTGAAACACAGTTCTGCTGCGGTACAGATAGCAGGTGCACCACAGTGTACGAGTCAAATGGCGCGTCAACTGGAACAGTACTCCAAAGGTGAAGTACGCAGGACAGTACGATTCTTGTGGGCAAAATGTCTTAATTGCACACAGATTCACCTTGAAATTCTGGCATTATATGAATCAAATTAAATGCCACGTCCACCCATAGTGAAATGGTACCAACAATTTTACCATGACCGCATACACGTTGGTGATGCTCATAGGGGATCACCATGCTGTTTTCACATTTGCTGCAAACTGAAAGAATATTTGGAGGGAAAGAGATTGTCCAACGATGAAGACCTTCACACGGGTGTTCTTGTATTGCTTCGTGACCAAGGAGCGGATTTCTGTCGTCGAGGAACTGAACGAATGGTAGAACGTTCCTGCCATCGATAACAGAAAGTTGGTGACTATGTTTGAAAAATGGAGTCATGTATACGTGTCACTTTCAATTGTAGTGCAGCATTCAATAAAAGTTATTTGGCCTGCCATAATAATGCGTAGCTTACTTTTGAAGACCCTTCGTAATATGATACAATACAATGAAATCGTTTGCCAACGACCTTCGTAAGCTATCCACCATTCTTCTCCCTGCTTCGCCATTGGCTTAGGGTTATATTATCAGCTTACCTAAATGTACATGTATTGTGTGTCACCTATCTGACTTATACCTTCATTTCACTTTTCCTTTTCCTTTATATTACGTCTAATCTCAGATCACAGAGTTACATGGATAACATGACACAGGTCTAGGCCCATATGTTTCGTATGTCTGTGTTGATTTGGGTTTTAGTACAAGTACTTGCACACACAAAAGAATACTCGATGCCATAGAACGTAGCGACCTCTCATCTGCACACGACGATTTCTAGCAACTACACAATCCAGTCACATTAATGTGAACAACACCTATATCCGACTTCGTGCAATAACCACTCACAGACGGCAGGTGGCAGATTTTTCTGATTGAATTCAAAGTACTTTTGGAATATAGTTAATATGAGAAGATCTATTGTTTCGTATGTTCCCAAGATAGGCATTTTTCCATATTGTAGGACATTATTTTCAATAATCTGTATTGTTTCCTGCACGGTAATGTGGGTGCATAAGCTTTGTGATATAAAAATAAACGAATTTCTTATTGTGAGTTCTAGAACATTCACAGATAGCATAAAAGACATATCAATTCGACACAACGCCAAATTCGTTTCTTTTAATGCCACAAACATATACACTAATATTCCCATGCAAGAAACGATACAAATTATTGAAAACGACGTCCTACAACGTAGAGAACTACCGGGTGTAATTAAAGTACAGCTATTCATGGATGTCCAGTGTGGGCTGCAGTTACCGTATGGCAGTGGAACGTGATAGACATACACATGCCTTAATGAGGAACTAATTTACGTTGGAAAAAAATTAGTTTCAATGTTGGCCACTAGGTGCAAGTATGGCCCTGTACAGCATCTAGTGGACGTCTCCGGTGCTCATACTGAAAAAAATATGTAATCGGCAGTTAATAGTGTAATCAACATTATGCCTTTCTCACCTGTTCGACTTTTTCTACCCATGTTCCGTTCCTAATCCATTACATATGGAAACTTTTCTATATGTCTTTTTTGGATTGAAAGCGCCAAATTTGCTGCTGGTAGCCAAACTGGAACTAATTTTTTTCCAGCATAAATCAGTTCCCCATTAATGCATTAGAATATTTACCAAGTTTCGGGGCCACACGATAATTACAGCCCGCATTGGAACTCTGTGAGTAACTGCACTTTAACTATAAACACCCAGTAACTATCACACGAATATATGGAACAATACATGTGCTCAAACTGACTCTATCCCGAAACTGTTTGAATTTAATTTTAAAAAATCTATATACAGGCTGATGGAGCGACAATGGGCAACAGTACAGCCGGCATAATAGCAGACGTCTTCCTTAACTCATTAGAAGAAAATTTTTTCGTTTATCAATCGCCACTCCTCAACTTAATTATATACTCTTATAGATATGACGACAACATCTTGTTACTTATAGAAGGAAACGATTTAGACGTCCAAATAATCCACCAATCATTGAATAACTTGCCTACAAAAATGAAATTTACAACGAAAATGGGAACAAATAAATCTATAAACTTCCTACACTTAAAAGTTAACAACAACGACGACGAATATACCTTTGAAATTTATAGAAAACCAATTAAAACAGACACCATAATCAACTGCAACTCTTGTCATCCAAAATCCCAAAAATACGCCTACTCCCACTCAGTGGTTAATAGTATTTTAAATTCGCCGCTACAACAACCAGCAATACAGAATGTAGTAAGTAAACCTCAATTAATAGCCTACAAAAACAATTTCAACCCAAACACAGTACAAAAAAGATAAAACGGAATCTGTATACCAACCAGTACACAGTAATACGTATAACACTAACAAGAGAAACCGCAACGAAACAAAAAACCACATACGTACCATCGGTCTACATAAAAAAGCTGTCAAACAAGATTAACAACATACTAAAAAAGACACCCATAAAACTACCAACAATCTAAACTCGAAGATCCACTCTGGAAAAACCAAAATACTAGAATACTCTGATTCAGGCATATACAAAATTACTTGTGACAATTGAAACAAATTATAAATTGCACAAACAGAAGGAAATTTTAACATCCAATTTAGAGAACGTACTTGAGGTTGTGATAGTAATGTCATAGTGAGCGCAGTTTCTCCACCAGATGTGATTTCTGCGAGCATAGATTAAATAAATGTATCTTGCCATTGCCTCCAGGAGCATCTAAAGCAATATTTTACGTTCGTTGTTGTTGACTGATGACACTACTAGGTGGTAAATATTTCTTTGTCTCTGTTTCAAACGATAATTGTTTTGAACAGTCTATAGATGTCGGTAATGTTCGTAGTTTGTTTCTCACAAATACTCTGCATTACCTTAACGGTAAAGAATGTGCAATATGGGTTACAGGTTTGCCTGGTCGAGATTCAACCTCTTTATTCAATTCAAGTAAACCTTCATGAAACACATTTTGGTTGTAATCTAGATCATCTGATGACATTTCTTCGCTAAAGATGCAGTATTCCTTGAGTCATGCTTTCATGATTACTCTGCTAAAGGAGCATCAAGTCCAAAATGCACAAAACGAAATAATGATGTGAAATAAATGTCTGAGTGAGTTTGGTGTAAAGGATATCCACGGTACCAGTGGAGTTCATTCAATTCGGTTTTCAGGTACGCACTTAACTCTGGTGATTGTGTCAGCCATGCCACTAGGTGGCAATGCCATCGTTTTCATTGCAGCGGGGTACATCAGTTCACCTTAGTTCAGTCAATTTCCACGAAATATTTATAAATCAATATAATGTTGATTACACTATTAACTGCCGATTACATAATTTCCTACCGTAGTCTTATTAATTATGGAAAATGAGAATTCGAATGGACATATATGTACTATCAGGTGCAAAGCATGCACGCGATCCAGTATTGCGTCCCGCCTGATTTGTATGCAACCCATATTACGTAACGTTCTTACAGATTCTCTACTGTCCAAACAGTCGTTTGACTATAGCCTACATTGTCCAAACAGTCGTTTGACTACAGCCTACAAAACCGTTACTTGCTCGCACTTGTTTCGGCCTCTAGCTGCAGGCCATCTTCAGATAACGCACCATCCAGCTGACGATGATAACGTTACGAAGAGCTATGCTGACCCCAACCGCAAAACTTTACTAATTTTACATAACTGACAGATTACTGTTCCCCAACAATGTTACCTAAAACTATGAGACACGTTATTAGAGATGACAGTCTTGAATTCTTGTAAATTAAGATTTATTACAATAAATGACATTTCAAAAAGCAAGTTTCATCCTGAAATTACATTTACGAAATTTATTCGCAATTGCAGAATCTTTCTGACAGTAGTTGCAAGACGAAAATTTTTGTCCTGGACCGTGGTCCGAGACTGTTATCCATCAAATACTGTTCCTGTTAACTAACCACGAAAGATCTAAAATATGTTTTCAGTCACGGGCAACACGATGTACGCATGTTTAAACTTGATATGGCATGAGTTAAATTTTTTTGTTGGACGGGGATTCGAACCCAGTCCCTATTCGGATTGTTAACTAAGCGCAGTTCAATGCTACAAAAAAAAAAAATGGTTCAAATGGCCCTGAGCACTATGGGACTTAACTTCTGAGGTCATCAGCCCGTAGAACTTAGAACTACTTAAACCTAACTAACCTAAGAACATCACACAGAACCATGCCCGAGGCAGGATTCGAACCTGCGACCTTAGCGGTCGCGCGGTTCCCGACTGAATATTGGTGGATTCCCTTATTTCTGGGTGGAAGGTGGAAGCGGGAACTGTCTGCAAGACGCCCACTTTGTGCCGTAGCAGTAAGCACAGAATGCTGCATAGTGCTAATACCGCCTCTGAGCCAGCGCGGGATGCCTTCCCTGTTGCCTCAGTGGCTCATTTTGCTGCTAAATCTAAACCATCATAGAGGGTACGATTATTGGTCATTGGCAGGCCCACGTTAGGAGGGTTATGGAGCCCCTCTGGGAAATAGCAGGCACTGGATGCAACCGGTTGCAAACAGTAGCTCATGTCGTGACGAATGACGTTTGCTGCCTGCGATCTGAGGCCATCCTCGGTTCGTCTTGGCGGTTGACTGGATTGGTGAACGTAGCTAGCATTGCATGCGAACTGCAAGTACGGCTCACCAGTTTCAGTACGGTATCCAGAGTTGATAGCGGTTCTCTGTTTGGGAACCGAAAGAAAGCTCCAACGCCGAGGCTCAGAAGATCGTGCGACGATCTCAGATGCGAATTTTTTCGATTTCCACTATCGATGGGGAATTGTAGGGCCCCTTTAATAGATCAGAAGTGCAGACAAAGCCAGCAGCTCAAAAATGGTTCAAATGGCTCTGAGCACTATGGGACTCAACTGCTGTGGTCATCAATCCCCTAGAACTTAGAACTACTTAAACCTAACTAACCTAAGGACATCACACACATCCATGCACGAGGAAGGATTGGAATCTGCGACCGCAGCAGCAGCGCGGCTCCGGACTGGAGCGCCTAGAACCGCACGGCCAAAGCCAGCAGCTACTCGGGCAGAGGAACACTCGAAGACAGATTAGAGCAGCTCTTAGACGGCGTAGATCGTAAAGAAAAAACATTAAGGTGTCATTAGTAAACTGTGGGAGAATCCGAAGTAAGCCCTCAGAATGCTACGGTAGCAAACTACTGAGATCATCGGTCCCTAAGCTTAAACACTACTTAATCTAACTTTAACTAACTTACGATAAGGACACATAACACACACACACACACACACACAGAACACACACACACACTCATGCCCGAGGGAAGACTCGAACCTCCGACGGGGGAGCCGCGCTAAGCGTTTCAAGCGGCTACACCGCGCTGTTCAGAATGCGTATCGCCTATTAAAGGTAATAATACCCAAACAGTATTAGAAATATAAAGTTGCCTGCAAACGGAAGTAAACAGCAGCGAAAGCCTAAATTCGATTTGGATTATACACTGAAGCGCCAAAGAAACTGGTATAGGCATGCGTATTCAAATACAGAGACATGTAAACAGGCAGAATACGGCGCTGCCGTCGGCAGCGCCTATGTGAGCCAACAAGTGTTTGGCGCAGTTGTTAGATCGGTTACTGCTGCTACAATGGCAGGTTATCAAGATTCAAATGGTTTTGGACGTGGTGTTATAGTCGATGCGCGAGCTGTGGTACACAACATCTCCGAGGTAGCGATGAAGAGGGGATTTTTCAGCACGACCATTTCACGAGTGTACCGTGGATATCAGGAATCCGATAAAACCTCAAATCTCCGACATCGCTGCGTCCGGAGGAAGATCCTGCAAGAACGGGACCAACGACGATAGAAGAGAACCGTCCAACGTGACAGAAGTTTAGCCCTTCCGCAAATTGCTGCAGATTTCAATGCTGGGCCATAAACAGGTGTCAGCGTGCGAACCATTCAACGAAATATCATCGATATGGGCTTTCGGAGTCGAAAGTCCACTCGTGTACCCATGATGAGAGCACGACACAAAGCTTTACGCCTCGCCTGGATCCGTCAACACTGACATTGGACTATTGAAGACTGGAAACATGTTGCCTGTTCGGACAAGTCTGGTTTCAAATTGTATCGAGCGGATGAAAAATGGTTCAAGTGGCTCTGAGCACTATGGGACTTAACATCGATGGTCATCAGTCCCCTAGAACTTAGAACTACTTAAACCTAACTAACCTAAGGACAGCACACAACACCCAGCCATCACGAGGCAGAGAAAATCCCTGACCCCGCCGGGAATCGAACCCGGGAACCCGGGCGTGGGAAGGGAGAACGCTACCGCTCGACCACGAGATGCGGGCGAGCGGATGAACGTGTATGGGCTTGAAGACAACCTCATGAATCCATGGACCCTGCGTAACAGCAGGGGACTGTTAAAGCTGGTGGAGGCTCCGTAATGGTGTGGGGCATGTGCAGTTGAAGTGATCTGGGACCCCTGATACGTCTAGATACGATTCTGACAGGTGACGCGTAAGTAAGCATCCAGTCTGATCACCTGCATCCATTCATGTCCACTGTGCATTCCGACTGACTTGGGCAATCCCAGCAGGACAATGCAACAACCCACACGTCCAGAATTGCTACAGACTGGCTCCAGGAACACTCTTCTGAGTTTAAACACTTCCGCTGGCCACCAAACGCGCCAGACGTGAACATTATTGATCATACCTAGGAAGCCTTGCAATGAGCTCTTCAGAAGAGATGTCCACGCCCCTCGTACTCTTACAGATTTATCGACAGTCCTGCAGGATTCATGGTGTCAGTTCCCTCCATCACTAGTTCAGATATTAGTTGAATCAATGCCACGTCGTGTTGCGGCACTTCTGAGTGCTCGCGGGGGCCCTACACGATAATAGGCCGATGGACCAGTTTCTTTGGTCCTTCAGTGTATATCGCAAGGAAAGGCTGGGCGTCCGTGGTTTGCGGCGTATTTATTGAGGTAAGAACTCTACATTATCTAGTGACGTTATTATAGATCCAGAACGTGAAATAATTTGGATAAAATTAAGCATAAATTGAGGGTCAAGCGTGGTAATCAGATGCTTTGAGAGACCACCGCGGCAGGAGCTGTAGTGGCAGAATGCTTCAGAGACAATTTTCAGATTATTACGAGAGAGTTTCCCGATCGTGGTATTGTAGTAGGGGAAACAGTTCAGCTTACTAGCTATAGAATGGGAGAATCATGCAATTAAAAACTTTCCAAAGAAAGGGGTTAGTGTGAGACTACTCTGAGAGTGAGTGCAATTTTATGTAAGATTGTCTCTTACTACTTTTTAATATTTTACACCAAGAGTCGTCTTCACTTATATTAGTAAGGATGCTGACAAGCTACACACACGCGTGCGGGCGCGAGCGTGCGCGCGTGCGCGCTCACACACGCACACACACACACACACACACACACACACACACACACACACACAGACGAGGTTGTTCTGAATGCTTTGTGTAACATTACTTCGATATGTCAGTTAAAAAACCGATGTTTTAAGGGCGTTCATTACAAAAGCCAAATAATTCATTGGCAAAATACTCAGTTCATGATTCGATTTCAGTTGACAATTGTTAAAGAATAAGCAGAGACAAATTTTCACAAAAATCTGCTCCACATTAAAATTGAGTTACTCCCGGAGTAGAAAACGTTCAAATAACTTACGGGAGTGCAGCCGGTTGATGCCTTAGACAACCGCCTATATTTGACAAGTCACAAATTTGTGTCCTGAAAACGATAGGGTGCGCACTTAAAGAAATACCGGCGATTGTCAAAGACATCACACGGCTGCAATCTCGTGAGTTGTTTGAAGAAGCTACGACACACTCTTACCCCTCCATGAGTACGGAACTCTCTCAGCTTTAAGCTGGGCTTGTTCCACAGAGTAACACAGAGCTATGGACTTAGGACGGAGGTCTGCCGATTGCTTTGAGCAGATTTACGGTTTTGGTAATTTTCTAGAGCTTTCAATGGACGACTAAAACGGTCGTTTGGTGAAATAGGTGCTGGTAATTAGGCATCTGTCGTCGGGAGGCGCACTGGGGAGCTCTCTAATTACCCCGGCGGCCGCTACGCGGCGCTGCCCTCCCCCGAAGCCGTCCGGGCTGTAAAATAATTTGCGAAATGATTTCGTAAAGAATGGCCAGGTTAAGACGTACACCGCACTCGGGGAATTGCACTGAATATTAATGTCGCACTCTGCGGATATGACGGGCGCGCCTTAATCGATACGGGGCGCAGCTTACCTGGGTGCGGGTGGCGGGCGCATGCTGGTAGCGTGGCATTGCAGCCTCCGTGCGTTACTGCTCAGAAGCGCTACAGTCCACCGATAACCTACATAGGACATCCTCCAGTGACTAATCTTCAGATCTACACTTATTATATGATGAAGAATGTCCAAAAAGCCTATCCCGTGTTGCGGTGTTTATTTAGGTCTAGTGAAGTTACACTAGTGGCCATTAAAATTGCTACACCAAGAAGTAATGCAGATGATAAACGGGTATTCTATGTAAAAATATATTATACTAGAACTGACATGTGATTACATTTTCACGCAATGTGGGTGCATAGATCCTGAGAAATCAGTACCCAGAAGAACTACCTCTGGCCGTAATAACGGCCTTGACATGCCTCGGCATTGAGTCAAACACAGCTTGGGTGCCGTGTACAGGTACAGCTGCCCATGCAGCTTCAACACGATACCACAGTAGTGACTGGCGTATTGTGACGAGCCAGTTGCTCGGCCACCATTGACCAGACGTTTTCAATGTGCTGGCCAGGGCAGCAGTCGAACATTTTCTGTATCCAGAAAGGCCCGTACAGGACCTGCAACATCCGGTCGTGCATTATGCTTCTAAAACGTAGGGTTTCGCAATGATCGAATGAAGGGTAGAGCTACGGGTCGTAACACATCTGAAATGGCGTCCACTGTTCATAGTGCCGTCAATGCGAACAAGAGGTGACCGAGACGTGTAACCAATGGCACCCCATACCAACAGGCCGGGTGATACGCCAGTATGGCGATGACGAATACACACTTCTAATGTGCGTTCACCGCGATGTCGCCAAACACGAATGAGACCATCATGATGCTGTAAACAGAACCTGGATCCATCCGAAAAATAATTACCATTCGTGCACCCAGGTTCGTCGTTGAGTACACCATCGCAGGCGCTCCTGTCTGTGATGCAGCGTCAAGGGTAACCACAATCATGGTCTCCGAGCTGATTGTCCATGCTGCTGCACACGTCCCCATCTGTTGACTCAGGGATTGAGACGTGGCTGCACGATCCGTTGCAGCCATGCAGATAAGATGCCTGTCATCTCGACTGCTAGTGATACGAGGTCGTTGGGATCCAGCACGGCGTTCCGTATTACCCTCCTGAACCCACCGATTCCATATTCTGCTAACAGTCATTGGATCTCGACCAACGCGAGCAGCAATGTCACGATACGATAAACCGCAATCGCCATAGGCTACAATCTGACCTTTATGAAAGTCGCAAACGTGATGGTACGCATTTCTCCTCCTTACACGAGGCATCACAACAACGTTTCACCAGGCAACGCCCGTCAACTGCTGTTTGTGTATGAGAAATCGGTTGGAAACTTTCTCATGTCAGCATGTTGTAGGTGTCGCCACCGGCGCCAACCTTGTGCGAATGCTCTGAAAAGCTAATCATCTGCATAACATAGCATCTTCTTCCTGTCGGTTAAATTTCGCGTCTGTAGCGTGTCATCTTCGTGGTGTAGCAATTTTAATGGCCAGTAGTGTACATTGGCGAACCAAAACATTGTGACCACCTGCTTAATAGCTTGCTTGTCCGTCTTTGGAACGAAATACATCACTGACTCTGTATATAAGGGATCTTACAGTTGGCACGTTTGTGGAGGCATGTGGCATTAGGTGTCTACGTACAGGTCATGAAATCTGCGTACGCGGCAGATGGGTTCCATAGGATTTACGTCAGCAGAATTTGGTTGGCGGGATAGCAACGTGAGTTCAGTATAACGCTCCTCAAACCACTTTAGTACGTTTGTAGCTCCGAGGCACGCACAGTTGTACGGCTGAAAGATGACGTGGCCGTCGGGTAGACATCAAGCATAAAGGGATGCAGATGGTTCGCAGCTGTCAGCGTGTCTTAGATTACTACTACAGGTCCCATGTTAGCGCAAGAAAATGTCTCCCATAGCAAAATACTGCTCCCACAAGCCTGCGTCCGTGGCGCGCTGCACGTTTCGAGTCGCCGTTCACGTCAATGGCGGCGTGATGAACGGTGTGCTAAACACTTACGCGTGCACCATCATTGTGCTCTTTCGACAAAGATGCCACAGATCATTACCTATCGTACTTTAGAGAGCAGACAAGCCTCCAGGCCCCACGTTCCGTAAAGAGTAGTGGACTTCCAAACATTTAGCGCCTAGTGGTAGTTTCCCTGTCCTACATTTTTCTGTAGATACGACAGTAGCACGTGAACATTCGACCAGCTTCTCCATTTTCAAGATACTCGTCCACAGGCTCTGCGCAGTAATAATCTGTCCTTTCTCAAAGTCGTTTATCTCAATGGATTCCCCCATTTGCAACCCATATCGTCGCTAGGGTGATCCCCAGCACGTTTCTGCTCCGCTTACATACTTTTGTTAGCGCCTCACGTGCCCGCAACGCCACAGCTTCGCGGTGGGCAGTAGTCATAATGTTTTGGCTGATCAGTGTGCATTGCCGGAAAAAATTGAAACATCAAAAAAAAAATTAATGTAGAGGAATGAAATTTCGGAAATACATTTGTCTAAGTAACATATTTATATGATTAACGTTGCGAGATCGCAGGTTAATGTACGCGTAAGGTAAGCCACTGCAAATGTGAAATGCTGGTACATTAACAGTCAGTTTAACCGCCAGAATGTTGAATGTAAGCATGCGAACGTGCATACTTTGTTTTGGAGAGGTGCCGGATGTCCGTTTGTGGGATATAGTTCCATAGCTGTTGCACGTGGTCGATCAATACAGGGACGGTTAATGCTGTTGGTGAATGACGCTGGAGTTATCGTCCGATGATGTTACATATGTGCTTGATTGCAGACAGATCTGGTTACCGAGCACGCCAACGCAACGTCTTACAACAGCGTTGTGCGCGGACGTTATGCTGTTGGAAAACACCCCCTGGAATGCCGTTCATGAATGCCTGCAATCACCAGACTGACGTACAAATTTGCAGTTATGGTAGCCACGAGAGTGCTCCTGCTGTCATACGAAATCGCACCCCAGACCATAACTCCAGCTGGGGGTCCAGTGGGTCTAGCACGCAGACAAGTTGGTCGTAGCCTCTCAGTTGTCCTCCTAACCAACACATGGCTCTTACTGGCACAGAGACAGAACCAGTTTTCATCAGAAAACAGAACCGACCCTCACCCTAACTCCAATGAGGGTCTCGCTTGACACCACTGAAGTCGCATATGGCGGTGGTTTCGTGTATGCGAAATGCACGCTATTGGGCTATTTGGCTTGTGACAGTTCGTTGTGTCACTGTGGTGCCAACTGGTGCTCGAATTGCTGCTGCAGACTTAGTACGATGCGCTGGAGCCACCCGCCGAACACGATGGTCTTCCCTTTAGATAGTGCCACGTGGCCGTTCGGAGCCAGGTCTTCTCGCGACCGTACACTCCCATGACCACCCCTGCCGGCAGTCATGTACAATTCTTGCAAGTTTTTCTGCAGGAACATCCAACTTCTCGTAGCCGTATTAAACGACTTCGTTCAAACTCAGTGAGGCGTTGATAATGGCGTCTTTGTCGCCTTAAAGGCATTCTCAACTAACATCAACTCACCAAGGTAACTAACCCTCAAGAGCGTAAGAGCGTGTATTTAAAGCAAACCTGATTTGCATCCTGCCAACGGCCTTAACGCAGTGGTAACACCGATTCTCGTCAGATCACCGAAGTTAAGCGCTGTCGGGCTGGGCTAGCACTTGGATGGGTCACCATCCGGTCTGCCGTGTGCTGTTGGCAAACGGGGTGCACTCAGCCCTTGTGAGGCAAACTGAGGAGCTACTTGATTGAGAAGTAGAGGCTCCGGTCTCGGAAACTGACAGACGGCCGGGAGAGCGGTGTGCTGACCACATGCCCCTCCATGTCCGCATCCAGAGACGTCTGTGGGCTGAGGATGACACGGCGGCCTGTCTTTACCTTTGGGCCTTCATGTCCTGTTAGGGAGGAGTTAGTTTAGTTTGATTTTCATCCTCATAGTGGCTCTACTAGCGCCACTCGTATGCGACTTGCCCGGAATCTGAATAAGCATAATCTTTCACATGTAGAAACACGCCCACCATGTTTCGTTTATGTCCCACAACTCCTTCTTGGTATTGTCATTTTTTTCCATCAGTGCATTTGGACATGCGAAACCAGTCCCACAATGTTGGAACACTGTCTTTTTACCTGCAGGTTTCATGGACTTGGATGGACTGCAGCAATACGAAGCGCCCAGAAAACTGGGTACTTTAACAAACAAGGTAAATGCTTTAAGCGTTCTCTGGTATCTCAAGACCAAGTCAACGGTAAGTACGTGGAGGAAGAATTTGGGAAAGTATGGCAAGGTCTCGAGGGATATTCAAATGTGGTATGATATGTTCAGCACCACAAGGCCTGATTTGTTGGGCTACTGGCGACCTTAGCATAATAGAGGGTAAAGGTGAAACAGTATTCTGCGTGATATCCCAGAAAATCAATTCGTAGCGCCTTACGCGGATCACGGATACATAAAAGTTAGAATCCTGATATGATACACAAACGTTTATTGTTTGATACACAGCAAGCACCAGTTGTTCATATTTTGTTGGCGAATGACGCAAGCACTTAGATATGGGAATTTGACTTTTTAAACCAGTTTATAGTATATGGACATGAGATATGTATTTAGAGTTGACAGTCAGCTTTTGAGTGCGCTGTAGGCAGCTCGAAGATGGCGCATGTGGCGGACTGTTGTTTCTTCTGAGGCGTGTTTTGACGTGTTCAATTTCTTTGAAGCATCTAGAAGCATCGCCTCATTCACGTGTGGATATGCGTGTCTGTTTTGATATGAGTACAAAAGATGGTATGCACGATATGTGCACTTCTCACTACATTTTGACTACCGACTGAGTAATGCATGGCATGTCAGTGCTACCAGACAACTGTGAATGGCAGTCTTGACCAGCATTGACTGGTTTACTGTTGGTTCCAGTGTATTAGTTAAAAATGGATAACCATGGTTCATGATGCCGGGACTCTGGTCATTTTTTTCTTGCTTATGGTTGCACAGTTAAATGGATATTAAAATCACTGTGTTATCGATCACGGGTTCCTATTGGGACATGTAACTGATAAATTTTCTGGCAACGTCGATCATACCTTGAAGGAGTATTCAAAGGTTTCTGCTTTGGATATAAAAAGCGACTGACACAGATAAGGCGTTTATCGTTAGTTAAGACGGAAAAACCCGGGAGAAATACAGCAAGAAATGCAAAAATACTGATTACGACCATGTCTATGTGATGAACGTGGAGCATGAAAGTGCAGGATTACATATTTGCTAATATCAGAAATTTTTCCGTATCGGCTAGCAAAATTGACAATTCATGTTCTTGTGAGCACACGATTTGAACGACTACTATGCGGCAACGTGTACTGAACTCCTTTATACGTTTCCTACCACAATCAAATTTCCGCAGTTGCGCTGTAGACTAAGTTGCTGAATAGCGGAATAACGCAGATAACACTCTTTCGAGATAAAAATTTCATGATACTTCACTGTTTCGTGAAGTGGCAGGCAAGCTCGTTTTGCTGTTCAATTAAGCATTAGTCAGAAGCTAATCTTGACAAGTGTGTGATTCATTTCTATTATCAGACAATATTTAATCACCAGGACAGTTTGTATGCATAAATATTCTTCACACGGTGTCCTTCATGAGTTAGTGTCACATCTACCTGAATATCTATGACATCACTTTTGATTAATTTATACACTTCACGTATCCAGTCAGAATCCAAAACTCGAGCAGTCTTATCATAGGTGCGTTACAATGATATTCATTTGAGCTTAGTACGCGTACTGGCGGTCATTATTCCTTCACTCAATACCCGAATGGTCCTGGAAACCGTCTGGCTCACAACTCGTTATTACTGACTATCGATCTCAATCTGTGCTGCAGGTCATCATCGGGTCCAAGTTGGAACAGGAAAAAGGCAACAACAATAAAAAATATCAAAATTGTGATAATATAAACACTGCGCTCAACGGCTGTACAAATAATAGAATATTATATGCTCGAACGTACTAGGTACCGCAAAGTGGAATTTGAGAACAATGGTGTAAGACTAACGTAAAATACGATATTATGGCGGAAAAAAATTCGTATAGTCACGAGATGTGTGCATACAGCATAGGTTAGTACATTAAAACAGTGTAAAAGGGATTCCTCCATCATATAATAAACATTATTAATAAAAATTAGAAATTAAAAGACAGTAATATAATATATTTCAGTATGTATGATGCGTTAGACAATAAAAGATTAAAAACAGCTGTAATAAACAAAATGACAGTACATTATACACTGTACATTTTCTTTGTATTTTATGCACTTAAAAGGCAGAACAAAAAAATTAACAGACATGTCTAATTTGCATAGCTTGAGTCCTCCATCTGTTAAAATACAACTTTTAGCTGCAAACTACCATGATAAACAGGAACACGAACGAGGAAGAACATCAGCCATTGCAGAACTACCGCATCAAGTTATAGGAAATATTAAAGTAAGCGATACGGGAAAATTCATCCTGTTCGTTAAGATTGTCAAGTTCGTTTCTTTTGGCAATATAAATTTAAAGCTCCTCAAGCAACTCAGTATACCACCTTTTGTTTGTTCTATGGAAAATCTTCACGTTATTGTCAATGCTAATGATTTGATTGTTATGTGTTGCTAAATGTGTACCTAGTGCAGTTTTACTCCGGGTTGAGAGTATTTCATTAAAGTGAATTTTAAATTTTAAACCAGTCTGTCCAGTATAGTTGGCCATTATAGATATATTATCTTATAAACATCGGAGTGGCAATACTTATTCTTTATCTATGAGATGTTATGACGAAGCCATTGCCCAACGTATTTTCATTTCAATGGGTAACTTCTAAGTTAGATTTTCATAGCCCATTTTCAGTTTTATCAGAAATTGTGACACGGTACGTGATACAGACAAAATTATATTTCTTCCTTAAATTAGGTTCTTGTTTTCTACACTTCCATTTATTTTTATATATTTGTAGCAATAGAGCTATCGTACACACTTGCTTCTGCAATCTGCTTCAAGATCTTAATTTACTTATTTATCTCGTCCTGTGCTAACGGTAGTCGCATCATACATCTACATTGATACTCCGCAAGCCACCCAACGGTGTGTGGCGGAGGGCACTTTACGTGCCACTGTCATTACCTCCCTTTCCTGTTCCAGTCGCGTATGGTTCGCGGGAAGAACGACTGTCTGAAAGCCTCCGTGCGTGCTCTAATCTCTCTAATTTTACATTCGTGATCTCCTCGGCAGGTATAAGTAGGGGGAAGCAATATATTCGATACCTCATCCAGAAACGCACCCTCTCGAAACCTGGCGAGCAAGCTACACCGCGATGCAGAGCGCCTCTCTTGCAGAGTCTGCCACTTGAGTTTATTAAACATCTCCGTAACGCTATCACGGTTACCAAATAACCCTGTGACGAAACGCGCCGCTCTTCTTTGGATCTTCTCTATCTCCTCCGTCAGACCGATCTGGTACGGATCCCACACTGATGAGCAATACTCAAGTATAGGTGGAACGAGTGTTTTGTAAGCCACCTCCTTTGTTGATGGACTACATTTTCTAAGCACTCTCCCAATGAATCTCAACCTGGCACCCGCCTTACCAACAATTAATTTTATATGATCATTCCACTTCAAATCGTTCCGCACGCATACTCCCAGATATTTTACAGAAGTAACTGCTACCAGTGTTTGTTCCGCTATCATATTGTCATACAATAAAGGATCCTTCTTTCTATGTATTCGCAATACATTACATTTGTCTATGTTAAGGGTCAGTTGCCACTCCCTGCACCAAGTGCCTATCCGCTGCAGATCTTCCTGCATTTCGCTACAATTTTCTAATGCTGCAACTTCTCTGTATACTACAGCATCATCCGCGAAAAGCCACATGGAACTTCCGACACTATCTACTAGGTCATTTATATATATTGTGAAAAGCAATGGTCCCATAACACTCCCCTGTGGCACGCCAGAGGTTACTTTAACGTCTGTAGACGTCTCTCCAATGATAACAACATGCTGTGTTCTGTTTGCTAAAAACTCTTCAATCCAGCCACACAGCTGGTCTGATATTCCGTAGGCTCTTACTTTGTTTATCAGGCGACAGTGCGGAACTGTATCGAACGCCTTCCGGAAGTCAAGAAAAATAGCATCTACCTGGGAGCCTGTATCTAATATTTTCTGGGTCTCATGAACAAATAAAGCGAGCTGGGTCTCACACGATCGCTGTTTCCGGAATCCATGTTGATTCCTACATAGTAGATTCTGGGTTTCCAGAAATGACTTGATACGCGAGCAGAAAACATGTTCTAAAATTCTACAAGAGATCGACGTCAGAGATATAGGTCTATAGTTTTGCGCATCTGCTCGACGACCCTTCTTGAAGACTGGGACTACCTGTGCTCTTTTCCAATCATTTGGAACCCTCCGTTCCTCTAGAGACTTGCGGTACACGGCTGTTAGAAGGGGGGCAAGTTCTTTCTCATGAACAAATAAAGCGAGTTGGGTCTCACACGATCGCTGTTTCTGGAATCCATGTTGATTCCTACATAGTAGATTCTGGGTTTCCAGAAATGACATGATACGCGAGCAAAAAACATGTTCTAAAATTCTACAAGAGATCGACGTCACTGAGTGAAAAACAGGCTTCGTCATATGGCTCTTGGTATCTGGGTGGCAATATCGCACACAATTTTCTCAATGACTTGTAGATTATTTTTCTCTGAAAACAACTGTTATTTAACAATCCAGTATTTCCTTTATGAAGCATGTCGATGACGCAATAGATTTATTACATGAGAATGAGGGAAACATCAAGCAGACAGCTGCAGAAATTTGTACAATGCATTTTAAAATAAAGCTTACTTTAAAAATAGAGAAAGATAAGGTCCTCAATTGTCTTGACTCAATCATTTGAAAAACTAATCTCAAACAAAAATTCAGTACCCGTCGGAAACGTACGTGCACCAATACTATAATCTATGCGAAATCATGCCGTCCTAAACGGCATCCTTTTATGATGGGACATATGGTTCGTCATAACATCTCAGAGAAAAAGAACGAGTATTGTCACTCCGGTGTTTATAAGTTACGTGATGACTGCCAAATGAACTATATTGTACAGATGTGTCGTAAATTTAAAACTCGCTTTAATGAACGTAAGCTTACCAAAAATAAAACTGCACTAATACACCTTTATCAACACATAACAATCAAATCATTAATATTAACAATAACGTGAAGACTTCGCATAGAACAAACAAAAGACGGTATCTTAACATGTTTGAGGAACTTTAAATTTATAGTGCCAAAAGAAAAGAGACTGACAACTTAACGCACAGGATGAATTCCCCGTAACGCTTACTTTAATATTTACGATAACTCGCTCCGATAGCTGGGTAGAGCCTGATGTCCTTCCTCGTTGGGCAAACGTGGATATGTTTATCACGGTAGTCTGCCGTGTTCGTAGGTGGGCGACGCACAGTGCCGCCTAAGGCATGCATAAACACAGTGCAGTATCTCTCGTCGCTCAGTCTGCTATGGTAGTTAATGCACCCAAGCGGTCACTATTTTATCAAACTATTTTCATTTAACACCTTTGTTAACTTGTAGTAACTGCTTGCTAAAAGCTACAGCCTTTCTTGTAACTATATGCCTTTTTCTCCCGTTTTTAAATTACAGTAAGGGAACTCAGTGTATTTTCATTGTTATGTTTTTAAATGTAACAGGCGCTTAAAGTTGTATTTTAACAGATGGAGGATTCAAGCTGTGCACATTAGATATATTTTTAGTTTTTTCACTGCCTTTTAAAATGTATAAACAATAACGAAACTGTCAATGCATAAAGTGCTGTGAGGTTGTATATTACATTTGTTTTTATTTTTTATTGTCTAATGCATTATACATACTGAAATGTATTAACATATCTTTTAATTTATAATTTGTATTGATAATTTTTATTTTGTGATGGAGGAATCTCTTTTACACAATTTTAATGTACTAAGCTATTATGTATGCACACGTCTCCTGACTATACGAATTTTTTTTCCCGCCACTTTCTTGTATTTTGCCTTAGTCTTACACCACTGTTGACAAACTGCAGTTCATAATATTCTGTTACATGTAAAATCTTTGAGTGTAGTGTTTATATTACTACAATTATATAATTTCTTACTGTTGTTGCTTTTTTTCTGTTCCAAGTGGGACCTGATGATGACCTACAGCGCAGATTGAAGGTGCCAGCCGGTATTAAAAATTGAGATCCAGACAGTGTTCGTTTATTTGTTTGAGGTATTTATATCTTAAATACGTCGGATAACCATGGAAATGCCTTAAGCAAGAGTCTGCACAACTGTACAGATCGGAATGATTGCTTTAAAGTTGACAGGTACTATGCAACAATCATGTATGAAATGGCCGCGCGCAGAACCGTGTTTTGAGGGGTCTTGATGCCCGGTTCGTATTTGAGATGGGGAAAGGGGTCAGAAGTTTTTGGTTTAGCGGCCATTTGTATAGAAATTCTAACATCTTTCTTACTGTAGGTATGTTGCAGTACACTAGGCAAAGCTGAACTATGAACTGGAGCTGGCGCCGAGGCAAATTGTGCGGATCGATTAATTCCTTTTGCAGTAGATTTTCATTGAGCTGAAATTATTACTCAGCTAATGGCAATATTTGTTCGTGCACCTTACGGATTTTACGTGTAAAAATAGTCACCCTTAAATAACTCCAGACTGTAGTGAGACTGAAGGTGTTGGACCTCGGTCTAAGAGAAGTTATAACCGTTTGAAATAATCTTACTTTGTATGGATTTTACGTACAAAAAACATGCTTTTCTGGGAGTTTTTAAAGCACGTCACTTCTGTACTTTAAACTAGTACGAATAGGTTGAAACTTTTCAGGAAGGTAGTTAAATGGGTCTAGTCAAAACGAACTTTTTTACGTGCCATAATCTTTATCCGTTGTCGAGATGCAATTATTTAAAGTGGAGCTAAATGTAGCACATAAAATTCGTTCTTAACGTGAGTTGAACGCGCAGAAACTGTTTAAAGCGAATGAAATAATTAAAAAAGGCATTCTTACGATAAAATTAAAAATCTTTTCAAAAATTTAGCTTCATTAGTATTTTACGTGCAAAAAGACGTTTTTTTGCTAGTTTTTTAATCACTTCACTTCTGTGTTACATACTTGCGAGAATCTGTTCAAATTTTGTAAGAATATAGACAAACATACATAATTATTTTTCGTCCTGTTGTTTCGTGAAAGCTTTATCCGTTGCCACGATATAACGGTCTTAAATTGCACATATGATGCACGTAAAATACGGTTTTACGAGAATCGCAAGTCCTGAGACCATTTGAAGTGGTACAGATGATAATAAGAAATATATTCTTATGGTTATTATAAGTAGCGTTTGCGAAAATATTTAATAGTTCTGGTTTTACGTGAGAAAAATCACTCGTTTCGACATAAAACTATGTTTCGTAGAAAAGCGCCGCATTTTAAGCGCTGCATTTGGATATGATTAAAAAACTGGTTCTTACAGTTGATTATCGTTTCGTTGTTCATACTTTAAAGATTTTATTCACCAGTAGCTTAAAATCATTGAAAAATCTTTGGACATGCAAAAGAACGCACGTACCAAACTAGAATTATACCCAGTCCTGTACAAAATGATATAGTGTTTGATCGAGCATATAGACTTTTATCGACGAACACCCTCCAAATTAAAACAACGCGGAAATTGCTATAAAAATATAAGGTCACTTTATTTCTTACCGATAGAAACTGTTTTACTGCATTTTCTTCGGAAACTACTATACTATTTTGTAGAAAATTTATTTTCGGATAAATCAAGTTTAGATTCATTAATTTTCGTACAGGATTGCGAAGTTTATGGAATTTGTCGTGCATACATTGTTTCGCACTCCTTATGCTTATTTCAGCCAATCATATTCGTACTTAATTCGGATTGTTTGTTGCAACATTTCGCGTCAAAGTTAACTGGGTGAGTATTTCTAGAGGCGGTTTCTTAATTTTTAATTTTTATTATTGCATACTTTAAATAAACACTGATATCAATTTTAAGATAAGAGATAACAACAAGATGTATGTTTTTCAGTAGTTTATTATTCGTTGCGCGAATAGTTCATATTACGACATAGTAAACTTTTAATTAAGTTTGTCTATGCAATGTGATCGTATCGTAAGTCTATCTGTGTAACATAAACTATTTACATACATGTTTATCATAAACTTCGCACAGTATTCAGTACTTCGTTCGGCATCGTATTTGTGACTGCTGCTATTCTGCGCACGGTATTAAGCATTTATGATTATTTTTCATATGTATATTTATGTATACAGTCTCATGCGTATATGAATAAAATGTGTGTAACCACAAAACAAACAAATTTAAAAAATCAATAGGAAATTAAGCAAATAAAAAACAAGAAATAAAAAATATTTTAAAAAATAACACAAAAACCTCCTGCTGACATGTGAACCCGACGTTTGGTGAGGCTTGTGTGCTCTGAAGACATAGTAAGCTATACTGGCCAGGTTCAACCATACCACGCAGGCAACCATAGAGGAGCGAGCCTAACGATTCCCAACTCAAGCACCATTGTTCCAAAGACAATAAGAAAACCTGTACTGGATCAGTCGTAGCCCCAGTCAACAAAATCAACATCGCTAGCCAAAATCACGGTAGAGTAAAAGTTGCTAACCAGAATGAAAAATGCTCCTATCATAGCACGCAAAAAGCTGAACATGTTCTGGGCAGAGTTATGGATGTAATAGAGGGGAACTAGCTTTTCGATTTCTCTGGCAGCTTCAAACACATTTAAATCAAAACATCTTGACTTATTTGCGCTTTTTTACGAGTTAACCGTACTTCACCAGCGCAGTGATCTTAATTAGCTAGAAGGTGCTGACAAAGTATATCTTCCAATTTATAGGCTTAACTCCCTAATCATGTGCCCAAAATCCAGAAGATTCGCCAGCCATAGTAAACAATATATTTTATCATGTGGCTGAAGGCCTCACATGCAATAGGTAAAAAAGTTTTTCTGAGGGGAATAAAATTTGTGGGGCTTGATTTATTCCTTGGGGAAGCTAATTTTTTATGTATCTGGGTGAGGGGTGGGGGGTTGATTTTTTTCCCCAGGGGCACTATTTCCCCCCAAAACCCACCCCTGGTGACACGTATGGTGGGGCCTGAAAGAACAAATAGACATAAATTTATGTACTTCTGGAGAGTGTGATGCATCTGCAATAGGAAGTATCCGAGAGTGTGGGTGCATCTGTAACAGGAAATATCGAAGAGTTGGGATGCATGCAACCTAAACTTTAATAACACTTTGTGTCACATTGCACAGCATGAAAAATGTCATGTAGGATGACATGGTGACATGTCTCATGTTATACAACATAACATAATGTATTATGTTACTTTACTTGACGTGAAGCATTATATTGCATGACGTGGGTACTAACACTGACAAGTAAAAAGGCGCGAATATGTAAATATGTTTTGATTTATGTCTTTGAAGTTGCCAGATAAGGCGAAAAGTTAGTTCCTTTCTTTTAAATCAATAACACTGCTCAGGACATATTCGCCTTATTGTGTTATATTAGTAGCATTTTTTATTCTGGTGATAAATATGAGTGACTGGATTAAAAAAAAGCAGAAGGCTTGATAAAACTGGTCATTCCATGATTAATAAACATCATTTGGCTGGTTACAAAGTTTTTTTGCCAGCAAACATTACTTATGTTTATTTTGATTCACATTCCAGTTGCCGATTAATGTCATTAGGAATAAGGAGATAATTTGGAAAATTATTCAGTCTCACAACTGTAGTGACCACTGACACAGAAACGAACTGAAGATTCACGTATGATCTTCCTACTCAAACATGTTATATAATATGCACATTTCACTTACGTTGAAAATTTTCCTTCGTTAGATACAAACGTCTGCCCCGCCACAGCATTATTGTCTATAGATAAAGAAAATGACGTCAAGGATAATTTATCAGCTTATTATTTAGTTTTAATCATGCAGTTACTAATACTGTTATGTATAAGAAATTTGAAGGAAGAACGAAAGATTTGGGATTAACGTCCTCTTAACGACGAGGCCATTATATAAAGAGATATGCGTGGTTTCAGGAAAGGAAATAAGACGTGTCGTTTTCACAGGAACTATCCTGACATTTCCTTCAATCGATCTACAGAAGCACGGAAAAGCTAAATGCGTATTGCCAGACGGGAATTTGAAGCACCAGTCCCATGGAATCGAGTCCTATGTCTTACCAGGACATATCAGCGCCCGGTTTGAAAATTTCAGAAATGCGAGTGATTTCAATGTTTCGTTCATGAACAGGTCATTTATGGAAAAAATGTATTGCCCGATCCTGACCGAGAAAGTGGGCGGAGTTATTTAAGCAGTGGAGTCCCATCCATGGTGAGCAGAGTTCAGGTCGCCGATCGATCGTTCATATTTAGATTTTTCGTGGTAGCCTTAAAGTTGTATAAGTGGCAGTTGAAATGACTCTTTCGAAGTGGTAACAGTCGATATCCTGCCGCATCGCTGAGTAATGAGAGCTTGTGCTCCTTCGTAAGACATCGTCGTCGCTTGAAAGTTTATCCATACGCTGAACAATTAAAATGAATCGTAGATGAAATGGTGACAGAAATTTGCGTTTAGTGAGCGCTCACACACTAGCAAAGGGTTACTCATGATTTTTCTATTCCAAAGATAAAGGAACCATCTGGAGTACATGCACACCCATCTTTTCAGAATCTGTGACGATATACGGGGTGTTCAAAAAGTCTCTCTGCAGTGCCGTATGTTAGCCTCGCGGGGCGTGTGATTGTTCTCCTGTCTGGGTTACTTCCCTTGAAGTGGACTCTCCCAACATTCCACTGTTTCGTTTATTTCAACCAGTGTCAGTAAAAATGAATATTCAATAAATTAATAACTTGTATTTCACTGAGTTTCATTTCGGTATATTCACTGCGGCATACGGCACGCGCGGCCATGCGGCACTGCGGAGAGACTTTTTGAACACCCTGAACCACGATATGTCTCGCCTACTTTGCGATCAAAATAAAATCAAGATGTACTTATCAGAAATTTTTTGTGAAGCATTTCGTGGTACATATCAGTCATCTGAGTATGCAAGTGTAACTTTTAGTTGTCTGAACCGTGAAATATTAGCTCATAAATTGCAACAGACTTACTAAAATAGAGACTACGAAAGGTTATGAACAACAAAATTAAACAATCTCCTCATTATGTTTAAGTAGTATATCAATCGCTTTTCAAAATATGGCTAACATAATCTGCAGAAGAATTACGATGGTAGTTGGACATGGGCTTTTGGCTTTATTGAGAAAAATAAATATACACGGTGTTTCAAAATTCCTATTACGAGTGGAGAGAACTTAGTCGATTAGGTTTTGATACGGAACCCATGTCCGAAAACGTCCGTCTCAATGTAAAATGAAAGTCTTTGATCGGATTTCTTTCAAATCTGACGCTTCACGGTTCGTACACAAACTGAGATGAGGATACCATCGCCAGTCCCTGTTTTAATTATGGCATCACATACCATTTTTGTCCGACGACGAAAACGACTGTGTGAAACTGGTACGCTCGCCCAGTTATGTCATACAGCCCAGCGTTGCGCATACGCAATCGAGCTGCGACTCACAGAGATGCTTCGCTGTGCCTCACAGAGATTCAAAGCTGTACCTCGCAGAGGGAGCGTAGCACAGCATTTTTGAATTAAGATTTGTGTTTTTTTCGGTTAAATCATGGCACACTTAATTTGTAATCATATACAATATAATCACCAGTCAAGGGCACTTGTCCACAGACAGTATGACCCTTACACCAGACATAGACGTCTTAATCTTCACCGACCTTACGACGACCACGAGTAAATGCAGTCATTGGCCTATTACAATTAAAATAAGCATTACCGAAGTCTATGTTTGCCACCTTTCCAACATGAAACGTACGGTAAGTAATAATAGCAGGCTCATTAAAACTTTCAAGACCACCAACAGACGCAATTGAACCAACTCTTCAAACAGCAACAGTTCATAGCTAGGAGGTTTGACTGTGGTGCTCCACGGACGCGCCGCACTCTCGGCTTTGAAGACACTCTATTTTGTCACGTAGAAGAGAATCCGACGACGAGTACTCAAAACACCTCTTATGCCATGCGCTCCTGTACAATACACAGGTCAGAGCTCATTGTCTCCGTTATATAAGTACCGTGAAGCGAGAGATATGCAAGTGATCCGATCTCCAAACTTATTTTACATTAAAACGGTTCATTTCCGGATATGAGTTCCAATTCAAAACTTCAGCTACTAACTCCCCTCTGCAACTCTTCAGAGCCTATGATAAGAATTGTGGAACATCCTGTATTGAGTTTTTCCACATTAATAATCACTGAATATTCACTGCCTTAGTCTTTTGTGGTCGAAACTCTTTTCTTGGCCACGTTTGCTTCTTAATATGTAATAAGGAAATGCGGTTCTTCCTTGAGCAAACACAATTTTTCTGTTTTACTACCCATAGATGTTTCAGAGAAGTTTCCGCATCTTTAGTGGGGTTTATTTATTACCAATTGTACAATATACGAAGAATTTATGCATTATGATATTTATTAGTTTTCTGAGATTATAGTATTTATATTTGTATAAGTATTGAAGAAATATTAACATGAAGTGTAAATATATACCTTATTATTACATAATGGTGCCCACAAGTCAGTTTGGTAATTGCAGCACGGCTGCCTTCCAGTATGTCACCTGAATTTTGTAAGCGTTTATCATTGTTTTCTTACGTAATTTCTCACACATTTTTAAGGTCAAATATGGTATTATCGATTTTTTCCCTTTTTTTCTTTCTGTTTTACAGCTGCCGTTGTATTATGTTGTCTTGTAAACAAAGATTTGCTATTTTAATATCTGCTTGGCATTTTATAGGTTACGCATTATTTTTCGAAAAAAAGTATTGATATATACGCTGATTGTGATAAGACTTTATGAAATGTTGGTTGGGGATGGTAAAAAGAACATACATGCAAATGTGTGTGCTTACTTTTTGTAGATCTCGTGTTTTCGTACTTCTACAGGGTGTGTGAGTGGAGCTTCCTGACGCATAGTGTTTCACTGTTCGCTGGTTCACTTGTTCCGTCATCTTGTTCTGGGTGGAAATTTTCAATTTTGCAGCGACATTAGGCTCTAGGGTTTGTGTGTGTGTCTCGATTTTCTGATAATTCCTTTAAAGCTGAGAACAGGGCTCCATTGCATAGTGCTGTGTATTCATTCATCACGTTCTTTCCTTCCACTATGGCTTTTTGTATATGGTAATCTTCTTCTATTATGAGTTCCTATAGAGGGCTATTGCTGTATTTAAGAATTTTTAAATCTGTGTTTATGTCTGTTGATGTGTGTTTCTTGTCATGAGATTTTCTTCAAATGTGGAATGACTGCTGTACTCTTAAGTGCCTTTCTGTGTTCAGCGTATCTGATGTTGAAATTTCTACTTGTTTTTACACTATAAACTGAGTTGCAGTCTTGGCACATGATCCCAGATGTATTGTGTTTGTCTGTGTTAGTATTAGTTGGCCTCACTTTCTTTCGTATAGAGTTGTCTGTTCTGTTGGCAATTTTCAGTCAATGTTTTTTGAATATATCGCCTATTCTGTGAGCTGCTTTGTTGTTATAGGGGAGCGTGTGCCATTTGTTTGTTCTTATTGATGCTTCTTTTTCAGATGTGTTGTGTGTGTTTGCAATCTGTGTGTTTTAAGTTCTTTGCGCCTGTCGTTGTGTATTTGTGTTGGGTGCACTTTGCATTTTTGTTTTCATTTTTTGGCTTAGTTTGTCTATCATGTTTGTTTTGTGTCCATTGTCAACTGCTATTTGTTTGATTACTTTTGTTGTTTCCCTCATTGAGGAGAGTTTTATTCAACCTGTGCAGCATGTGTTGGAACCCAGCTCCCTTGTGGGTAAATGGATTGTTTGATTGCTGATGTGTTGCTGTGCTGGTGCTTGTGCTTTTTCTGTGTTTGGGAATTTGGTATTGGTTATTGTGTCTATGTACTGTGATGTATAAGAAATTGAGGTTTTTGTCCTTTTCTGATTCTAAGACGAATTTTATCTGTGGGTGAACTGTGTTTATATCAGTGTCGAGTTGTTGTATGCGGTTGGGTGTTTCATCTAGAAGGCATTTAACATCATCTACATAAAGATACGAATACTTTATTCTCTATCGTTTGGATTTCACTGTGACTTCAAATATTTTGTTTTCATTGTAATTTAGGAAGTTGTTGGTAGGGTTCCACTGATTGGCTTGCTGCAAAATATTTTTTTGTTGTATATGATGATGGTCTAGTGCATCCTTCGTTACTCATTGAAGCAAATTGTGCCGGCATCAGCTGGAAAGAATCGTTGGTATAAAAAGAGAGCACGGTTCATTCTAATACATTTTTCCTACTGATCTGTCAATTCCATATGAAAAGTCAGTCGGTCTATATTTTTGTTCTCTCTGTGAACAATGTTTCGATTCACGGATGATCCAGAGCTCAAACCTGCGATTTTCACGCACGCGCGCACGAACACCCGCACACATACCCGAACACACACACACACACACACACGCACACAAACACACACACACACACACACACACACACACACACACACGAATTCAAGCGCGCACGCACTTCATTACAGGATGGGAAGTCCTTTTAGTTCGTGATGGATGGTGTATAGAATCCACGGTGGGCTTTCTGAGGAACCATACAAACATTTGCCTTTCGTTATTGAAGTAAAGCTTGGAAACACTATGTCATGGTACTCAGACGTGAGTACGAAACATGCTACTCCCGAAAGCATCTAGCGTGCCGTAACCTACTTGTCAACTGTCTTAGCTCATATTTACAACCATACCCACTGCCATAGATATTAATTAACTCCGATAAATAGCACATTAATTCTTTTATAATATTTATGAATGTCTTATAACTTAACATCTCTGGCGTAAAATACTATATAGTTACTTGATAGTCTGTTTAGCCTCATAAACTAATATTAAGAGACGAAGAATAGTCTTAGTTTGATTATTGCCAATCAGTTCGATAACCCGATAACATATCGATAATTCGATGGAAAAACACGATGTGGGACAGAGTGTGTGCTTACAGGTAGCACATAGCAGACATCGGAAATCGTTATATCAGCTTGGGAAGTATTACGGCGTAAAGTCAAGCGCCGGCACGCCAGTCGGAAACGACAGCGAAGAGAAGTCTGTGAGAAGAGGTCAGCCAATCGCACGCTGACCGGCCCTCCCTCCAGGACGACAACGAAACAGCAGCGGCTCCTATGTGAAGAGGACATAAGCGCCGCGACTGGTGACGGCCCAGTTTCAGAGTAGCTTCAAGACTGCCCAGTTCTATAGCAGCTTCAAGATTAACGAGTTCAATGGTAGCATAAACTATAGTCACTTAGTTATAGGAAATTAAGATAGGGACTGCAGCGAATTTAACATCGAGGCCCGCCCAGTGCCAGGGGCATGCTCTTCGGGATTAGCTCGAAGAGCAGGGCGTGAAAAAGTAGGTTTATATCTTCTTTACTGGCACACATGTGACGCTGCAGAATACATATATAATTAAATTAGTAATAGTAATTAGGTATAAATAGTAGTATAAGTAGACATTAGATGCCCATTGTTACTAACATTAACTGTAGCTCACATACTAAAAGTACACTAAGCTGCAAGATTTAATGTAAATGTATCATTGTTAGGACCCACTAATGAATTAAGGCAGTGGGTTACATTTGTATAATTATAATGGTTTTGAATAAAGAATTCAAAAAAAAAAAACTATACTCACTTCGCTTGTACTCTCTATGTAGCACAGATTTGGGGTTGTTCATACTGAAGAAGATTGATTATTTCGTATGCCGCCCTTCGCTTGCGACACATCTGCGTGGCTGTCAAAAGTCAGGTACGGTATATTTACCTTTTGTAAAATAAAACTCATTAATATGACTTGTTTGAATGTTTGTCTAGCGAACCGAGGACGCAGGTTTCCAAGCACCTCAGGAAGGATGGACAGATAGAGTGTAGTGCTGTTACTCTGTGAGAGCATTTCTTCTGCAAGTAATCGACAATTCGTACTTGGAGCGTGATGGAGTCACCATAACTCTAGAGCACCGTCGAAAGTACCGGGTGATCAAAAAGTCAGTATAAATTTGAAAAATGAATAAATCACGGAATAATATAGATAGAGAGGTACAAATTGACACACATGCTTGTAATGACATGGAATTTTATTAAAACCAAAACAAAAGTTCAAAAAATGTCCGGCAGATGGCGCTTCATCTGATCAGTATAGCAATAATTAGCATAACAAAGTGAGACAAAGCAGAGATGATTTTCTTTACAGGAAATACTCAATATGTTCACCATCATTCCTCAACAATAGCTGTAGTCGAGGAATAATGTTGTGGACAGCACTGTAAAGCATGTCCGGAATTATGGTGAGGCATTGGCGTCGGATGTTGTCTTTCAGCATCCCTAGAGATGTCGGTCGATCACGATACACTTGCGACTTCTGGTAACCCTAAAGCCAATAATCGCACGGACTGAGTTCTGGGGACCTGGGAGGCCAAGCATGACGAAAGTGGCGGCTCAGCACACGATCATCACCGAACGACGCGCGCAAGAGATCTTTCACGAGTCTAGTAATACTTTGTTTTTTCTTTGGTTCCAATAAAACCCCATGTCATTCTAAGCATGTGTGTCAATTTTTGCCTCTCCATCTACATTATTCCGTGGTTTATTAAGTTTTCAAATTTATACTGACTTTTTGATCACCCAGTATGTGACTATACAGAAGAAAAGTGGAGAGGAATAATGAATTCCAGTTTGTGCCGATACCTATAGAAACAACTACCGACTACGTCTGGAAAGGACTGCAGTATACGAGGCTCTTCACAAATAGATTTAACGACCCCACAAATGAAGATCTTTGGAAGATAGTAATTGGCAAGGCAAGGCAGGAAGTAAGCTGAACTGTAGCATAATAGGAGTAATAACAAACAAGCTTATGAGAGCACAATGCGGTGGCACACAAGATAAATCGTTTCAAAATCAAGTACAAGCAATTTAAAACATATCGGTCAAACTTGCGTGCTTCCAGAAAACGAATAAAATCTGAATGATCTAGCAGTCTGAAATAAAATTGTGGAATGTATGTGGCGGAGAAAGAAAATAATATGCTGTTTATTTATTCCGTTAGTCAGCTATCGGTTTTAGTTATTAACCATCGTCCAGGATGTAAAGTACAACAGATTAGTGAAAAGCATCCCATATTCCTTTGAAGCTGTACGATATCGAAATTATCCACTGAAATTGTACATACGCTTGGCATAATTTGTCTTAAGACATATCTCACGTCAAATAGACAGACATCACAGAAAAAAACAAGACTTTTCACTAATCTGCAACCTGAATGATGATTAACAACCGAAACCGTTAGAAGACTAATGGGACAAATAAACAGCTGATGGTTAAAACGCATTTTACAAAATACTTAACAGCTGTTGAACCTTAGATTGTGGAAACATTACAAAAAATAATATTAATACGACAGTGTACTAGAAAATAGGAATTACGGTGGCCCCTTGGAGCAAAGAAATTGGACCTTTAAAACACATCCTTATTGCAGTCGCTAGAAAAGTTAAAAGGTATCAAGGAAGAGGAACCTGGAAGCAACATTGAAGCATCTGATATTTAATATAGATATCTACTTCTATTGTTCACAAGTCACCTTATTGTGTGTGTGGCAGAGAGTACTTTCTGTATCACTCTCATTTCCTCTCTTTCCAGTTCCAGTCGCACAAGTAGGCAGTCTTTTCGAACCCCTTAGGTTGTGTTGTCTACTATCAGGCACTAGAGCAGTTCCAAATGACCATGACCATGGCTTTTGGGAAAAAGTGAAAGAATTTCTGGAACGGCTAAGTTTGTAAACTGTTCGCGAACTGCGGAAATGTGTACGAGCAAATAGACGCGCAACTATTGAGCAGCTGACTGCTCAGATGTACGTGACCCAAGGGGCTACCAGCGGTGTCTCCTTAACGACCGTTCAGCGTACACTGGTCAGCCAAAGCATTATGACCACTGCCCACGGCGACGCGGTAACAAAACTATGTAAGCGAAGCAGACAAAACGGGTTATCACCCCAGCGAAGATATGGACTGCAAATAGGGAAATCCGTTGATATAAGCGACTTTGACAAAGGATAGATTATCATTAAGCAGAGCTATACCACATTTGTACAATGTATTCGCAACTTGTAATTTGTTTTGTAAAAATCTCTTTTCAGTATCTGATGATGATATTTTCGAAACGCGCCATTAAAAAGAGTGGTCACAGAAGTACCCGTGGCTATTTTACTATTATCATAACGTCCATAATAGCTATTCCCATACTCCTATCTAGTATCAACATGAGTGCGCGCCTCGTTCGCGATTTTACATCGCAAATGCGAGCTGCATACAGGTATTTGTTGTTATTTGTTACACTAAGAATTCTCTCCGCCTGGTAATCAACCTGACTGTGAGGCATCGGTGCTCAGTTGTCTTAGCGGTCGATACCATCTGACACCGTCCGGTGGAGCCTTGGACCCCCCTTTAGCTTGGAGTCCAAAGCAGCCCTCTTCCCTCTTCTGCCACGAGTCAATGAATAGAACTTCCGACTCTCTCTATCTCCTCTTGTCTCCTGAGTTAGGGCTCCCCACTGACGTTCCTCGGAAGTTAATGAACAACCTATTTCGGTCGCTATTCATGCAGTAGGAAGTGTGCATAACAAAAGCGCGGGAAATAACATTATGAATTACCTCGAAGCAAACGATTTATTGACAAACAACCAACACGGAGTCAGAAAATCATTGCAGCGATAACATCCATAGCAATAAAATTTAAGTTGGCTCCGAATGAAGATTTCTGAGAATGCGACACAGTGTCCCTGAGTTACGCTGCACTTCCTTTAATGAACAATTTACTGTAGTAGGAATCAGACGAAAGAACAACACATGATATTTAGACTTTGCTATCAGCATAATAACTTAATTTCTACACCTGCTTCTCTTGATGATGAGAAGCTCTTCTACAACTTCAGGTCACTTTAACATCCTCAGGCTTCAACGAACCAAGCTATGTCCTGATATTCTTGGAACATACTCCTAGGCACATGTTAAAATAGTACGTCTGAAATTTCTGCAATTAAAATATCTGCCTTAGATATTTACCCGAAGATTATAAGAAAAACAGCATCACTGATTTCGAAATTCATCCGGCGGTATGATGAGAAAGACGTCGAGTAGAGTGTAGCATCTGAGCGAGGATCTGCAACCAAACTGGTAGCACTCATGCAGTTTTCGTTCGTTGCTGAACCCCTTAATTTGATTCAAGTTTTATTTTCGACCTTTATTGCTTCGACAGTCTTTAATTTTGACATTCTTCGCGTCTTCAACGGAGGACCTCTTTGAGCAACAACAATTATCGACATCCCATAAGAATCACACGGGGTCACCATTTTCTGCTCACAGCTCTCATCCATCACATATGCATTAACACCAGCTACAGTGTTCAACTAACAGTAACGGAAGGAGATAGAATACCATTTATCTAATCGATAAACATGTATTGCTCCTCGGTGTAGCCATGCGGTCTAGGGCGCCGTGCCACGGTTCACCCCCCCCCCCCCCCCCTCGGAGGTTTGAGTCCTCCCTTGGGCATGGGTGTGTGTTGTCCTTAGTGTAAGTTAGTTTAAGTAGTGTGTAAATCTAGGGACCGATGACCTAAGCAAGTTGGTCCCATAGTACTTACCACAAATTTCCAATAAACAAGAATTACTTCGCTGCAGGACCCTGACCCGCCACGATAGCCGAGAGCGCTAACGCGCTGCTTGCTGGACTCAGGTAGGCGCGCCGGCCCCGAATCGAATTCGCCCGGTGAATTAACGACGACGGCCGGTGTGCCGGCCAGCCTGGATGTGGTTTTTAGGCGGTTTCCCACATCCTACTTGGTGAATACTGGTCTGGTCCCCACGTCCCGCCTCAATTACACGACTCGCAGAAATGTGAAACACATTCACACTATTTCACGGTTTACACTAGACGCAGACAGCTGGGGTACACTAATTCCGTCCTGGAGGGTATGGAGTGGCGGCAGGAAGGGCATCCGGCCACCCCTCAACTTAACCATGCCAAATCCGTACTTAACCCTACTGACCCTGCACACAATGCGGGATGCAGGCAGTAGCAAAAGAAAGAAAGAACTTCGCTGCAGGACCCAGTAAATGCGCAGTCCATTGCCATCTTCGTAAAAGAACTGTTTATCGCAAAAGAGGGAGAGTGTTTGTAAACACACTCGGGCTCGGCGACGGGTCAAGCAGCAAGGTGTCGACCCATTCGAAAAAATTCCGGAGCTCAGAAGTCCATGTGAGGTGTAAGGTGGGTCAGTGATGACACAATGGCACCAAATTTCACCAAATTTATGCCCAACGCCACCGTGGACGTTTCACACGATGGGAAGGTCGTCAAACTCCCTCCTATCCACATTTCATCCTTTCTTTTGATGCCTCTATGATGGAGGTTGGAACCGAGACGCCTCGCGTTAAAATCACATGGTTTTCTTCCGGGTGGCCGAGTAAAAAATTTTAGACACGTCGCCGTTCAGAACCGACACGAAAAGGCCCCAGGTAGTGGCATAAAGAGAGTCAACGAAACCACACCTTTCCTTGGGGCGTTGATTGTCACACATTTTGTGGTCGAAAAGACAGTTGGCAGTACGATAAGTAACAGGACGACGTTGTGTACAGCCCATGTCACTGGTGACACCACCTGCACAATTCAAACCTTCTGTAAGGACTACTTGGGCCTTCACCCCATTGTACGTGATCGTGCCCCTTAGACGTGCAGTGCGACCGTAATTTTTGCTCTAATGTACAGCGTGGAACCGCCGCGCACCGTTCAAAACCATCCGACGACATTTGAAAATGAACTGAAGCAGCAAAGGGTGTTTATGCTTTCTCAGTACACCAGCAGTGTGACAACTTGATCACATGAAGGAGGACGACATTGACATGCCCCTGAATAAAACGGAAAACCGACCCTGTAAGACTACTCAGTTCGACAACAACATCCTCATTTCCTTCCGCCCATTGTTGTTCAGTATTTTAAAAGTGTAGATTTACAGAGACAATTCGTGACGGAGTCCGAGTAGCCTGTAGGCAGGCTACGCTACAGCTCTAGTCCCTGCTAGCGGCCATGCGGAATCGGAGGGGTGTTAGGGGCTTCTCTACCTGCAGGCGGCTACGACTCTGTCACGAGTTGCACTGTACAGGCACATTTTTTAAGTGCTGAAGAAAGATGGACGGATGACACGGAGAATGTTGCTGAACTGGATTACTTCAGAGGGACCGTTTGCAATTTTGCACACACATGTGTCGATGTCGCATCCACCAGTGACAAAACTACAGGAAGCTCAAAAAGTATAAACACCCTTCTCTGCTTCGTGTCTCACTCAAATTCCATCTAATGGTTTTGAACACTCCCTAGTGGTTCGACCAAGTACACTAAAGCAAAAATTGCTTTCACACTGCACTATGAAGGGATGCGAGGACGTTCAGTAGGGTTGCAGGCCCACGATGTCCTTAGAGAAGAGCTGAACTGTCAGCAGTTTGAAAGATTTAACAGATTGTCTTCCTGTTGCTTATCGTACTGCGAACTGTTGTTTTATACCGAGAAATATGTGGGAACATAGCCCCAAGTATAGGGATGGTTTCATTGAGGCTCTTTATGCCACCCACTGAGCCTTTTTGTGTCGATTCTGAGCGGTGGTGTGTCATATACACTCCTGGAAATGGAAAAAAGAACACATTGACACCGGTGTGTCAGACCCACCATACTTGCTCCGGACACTGCGAGAGGGCTGTACAAGCAATGATCACACGCACGGCACAGCGGACACACCAGGAACCGCGGTGTTGGCCGTCGAATGGCGCTAGCTGCGCAGCATTTGTGCACCGCTGCCGTCAGTGTCAGCCAGTTTGCCGTGGCATACGGAGCTCCATCGCAGTCTTTAACACTGGTAGCATGCCGCGACAGCGTGGACGTGAACCATATGTGCAGTTGACGGACTTTGAGCGAGGGCGTATAGTGGGCATGCGGGAGGCCGGGTGGACGTACCGCCGAATTGCTCAACACGTGGGGCGTGAGGTCTCCACAGTACATCGATGTTGTCGCCAGTGGTCGGCGGAAGGTGCACGTGCCCGTCGACCTGGGACCGGACCGCAGCGACGCACGGATGCACGCCAAGACCGTAGGATCCTACGCAGTGCCGTAGGGGACCGCACCGCCACGTCCCAGCAAATTAGGGACACTGTTGCTCCTGGGGTATCGGTGAGGACCATTCGCAACCGTCTCCATGAAGCTGGGCTACGGTCCCGCACACCGTTAGGCCGTCTTCCGCTCACGCCCCAACATCGTGCAGCCCGCCTCCAGTGGCGTCGCGACAGGCGTGAATGGAGGGACGAATGGAGACGTGTCGTCTTCAGCGATGGGAGTCGCTTCTGCCTTGGTGCCAATGATGGTCGTATGCGTGTTTGGCGCCGTGCAGGTGAGCGCCACAATCAGGACTGCATACGACCGAGGCACACAGGGCCAACACCCGGCATCATGGTGTGGGGAGCGATCTCCTACACTGGCCGTACACCACTGGTGATCGTCGAGGGGACACTGAATAGTGCACGGTACATCCAAACCGTCATCGAACCCATCGTTCTACCATTCCCAGACCGGCAAGGGAACTTGCTGTTCCAACAGGACAATGCACGTCCGCATGTATCCCGTGCCACCCATCGTGCTCTAGAAGGTATAAGTCAACTACCCTGGCCAGCAAGATCTCCGGATCTGTCCACCATTGAGCATGTTTGGGACTGGATGAAGCGTCGTCTCACGCGGTCTGCACGTCCAGCACGAACGCTGGTCCAACTGAGGCGCCAGGTGGAAATGGCATGGCAAGCCATTCCACAGGACTACATCCAGCATCTCTACGATCGTCTCCATGGGAGAATAGCAGCCTGCATTGCTGCGAAAGGTGGATATACACTGTACTAGTGCCGACATTGTGCATGCTCTGTTGCCTGTGTCTATGTGCCTGTGGTTCTGTCAGTGTGATCATGTGATGTATCTGACCCCAGGAATGAGTCAATAAAGTTTCCCCTTCCTGGGACAATGAATTCACGGTGTTCTTATTTCAATTTCCAGGAGTGTATAAGAAAACTGTGTGATTTTAACGGTGGGCATAGCGGTTCTCCATCGCTGAGGCATCAAAAGAAGGGATGAAAGGCAAAAGGGGGAGTGACGACTTTCCCATCGTGTGACACGTCCACGGTGGTGTTGGACACATTTGTATCGAAATTTTGTTCCAATGTGACATCATTAACCTACTTTACGCCTCACGTAAATTGAGCTCTGGCCTTTTTTTCGTATTTGTCGACACCTCGCTGTTTCAAGCGTCTACGAGCCCGAGAGTGCCGTCACAGGACACCACGTTTTTGCACCATTATAGAGGAAAGTTTGAGCCAGATTTCAAACTTATATATGACAACGAGAGACAATCATGGAGTTTCGAAGCAGTATGTTTTAATTGTGTTGCGCAGTTATATTGTATCACAAAGACATAGAAAAAACAAAAATATTCTCCGCAATTCATATTTAACTTCATACAGTTATGATTTATGATTATATTTGTACAACAGTGATTAGCATACGGGCAGTACAAAATCAACTACCAGTTAACTTCAGACGCTGTGGGAAATTACTATATTGTCTTGTATGCAAGTAGTACATAGTTTTCGAATAATAATGTGGGAATACCATATGGTGGGTCGGCTCCTGACTTCTTCAGTTCACATATTAGTTCCTTCGTATGATCCCCATATACAGGATACACGAAGGAAATGTGGCAGCCGGCTGCGGTGGCCGAGCAGTTCTAAGCGCTTCAGTCCGGAACCGCGCGACTGCTACAGTCGCAGGTTCGAATCCTGCTTCGGGCATGGATGTGTGATGTCCTTAGGTTAGTTAGGCTTAAGTAGTTCTAAGTTCTAGGGGACTGATGACCTCAGATGTTAAGTCCCATAGCGATCAGAGTCATTTGAACAATTTTTGGAAATGTGGTATATGTCTCGAATAGATTCGCTGTCCCAATTGGAGTGAACATTTTTCACAATGTCGATTGTCAGCAGATGGTCTAGGAAACTACAGTGACACTTAGACTTATGACAAGACAGGGTGTGGGTCACTAGGTATGTTAGTAGCCAGCTCCGCTGTACAGCTTCTGTAGTTTTCTCTGAATCAAATATTAGATCTATTGATCTGAGGAAGACCTGAATCACGTTCAAAACAGATTTCCAAGTAAAACAGACCTAATGACACAGACGGTTTCTTTCTTCATTATAATTACAAGTGGTCACTGTTTCCTGAGAAATAATGTCTTTAAATATTTGCTGACAATGTCAGTTAATCTTGCGGTCGGTAAACCAAGGTTTCATAGGAATTCCCTGCTGAATAGTGTCATACATAGAGTGCCTCCAGTTTTCTTTCCAACGTTTCCGAGCTTTGTTTTTCACCCGTAGTACAATATCGGACAGTGGATGATTGTATTTCAGAGAATTCTTGCACCTGAAGTATATATTTTTTTGCAAATGGTTAACTTTCGAACAGAAAATATGTCTGTAGGCGTCGAAATTACATGCGGATTATGAAAAGATGAAACTACATATTCCGTCAGAGAATCACTGAATTATTTTTAACAATGTAACTTAATATTAAACACAAGTCTCAAAAAAATTCATTGCATTTATCGTGTGGTGTGAACAATATATGCATAATTTTGTGACAGTTTTGAAAGTCAACGTCTTCTTTAAATTCCTTCGTTGCTCACCGACGCGTTCTTCATCCAATATATTCTGGCACCCATTAGTGGACACCAATATGTGGTGCGTCCACCCTTCGCCTTTATGACGGATAATGCTGGGGACACTTTAATGAGGTGCCTGAATATTGTGGAGGAATGGCAGCCCATTCTTCCGCAAGAGCAGAAACCAGAGAACATAGTGATGTTGGATTTTGGGGTCTGGAGCGAAGTCGACGTTGCAACTCATTTCAATGGTGTTCCATTGGGTTCAGGCCGGGACTCTGTGCAGGCCAGTCTATTTCAGGAATGTTATTGTCCACAAACCATTGGCTCACAGAAGCTGCCTTTTGACAAGGTACATTGTCATAGTGATACAAACAATCATCATCTCCAAAGTGTTAGCCTGCTGTAAGTATGACATAATGGTTTAAAATCTGTGCATATCCTTCCGCATTTAGCGTTTTCCTAAGCGCAATAAGGAGACCACCTCCTAACTACAGAAAACACTCTCATAGCTTAACACCACCTACTCCGGACTTCACTGTTGGCACTACACATGATGGCAGGAAACGTTCTCCATGCATTTTGCAAACCCAAACTCTTCCATCAAATTGCGACAGGGTATGGCATGATTCATAACTCCAGGTCACTCGTTTCCCATCATCCACTATCCTGTGGTGTTGCTCTATACACCAACTCAAGCGTCGCTTAGCGTTGATTACAGAGAGTGCCTTATGAGGAGACTGTCGACCATTGTAGCCCATTCTTTTTAACTCCCTACGCTGGTATCGCCTTGCAGCTCACCAGCGAATCATTCCGCTGATTTCGTGCGTCTTTACAAGCGCCCTTTCCAGTGCTCGGCGGTCCCTGTCCGACAGTACATGAGGTTTGCCTGCTGCTGCTTTATCTGTGGTTGTTCTTTTGCGTTTGCACTTCAGAATCGTAAATCACATGGTACTCTAAATGGTTCAAATAGCTCTGAGCAAAATGGGACTTAACTTCGGAGGTCATTAGTCCCCAAGAACTTAGAACTACTTAAACCCAACTAACCTAAGGACATCACACACATCCATGCCCGAGGCAGGATTCGAACCTGCGGCCGTAGCGGTCTCGCGGTTCCAGACTGTAGCACCTAGAACCGCTCGGCCACCCGGCCGGCTCAATGGTACTCTATCTACCTGGACAGCTGTAGAAGGGTTGAAACGCTCTTGATGGGACTGTTACTCAGGTGACATTCCGTGACTAGTCGAAGTCATTGATTGCTCCTGACCGACCCATTCTGTTGTTACTGCTTCTGTACTGACGCCTCCTCTTATTCTGACGGCCAGTCTCAAGTGAATTCTTGTCAAGTTTCAAAATTTCGTCAATCGCGTGACTCACTTTGAAGTTCATCCTCAAGATGAATAAGGTTCACACGTTACACAATAACATACTTCTCGCATTGCGGTACCAATATGTTAGTTGCTTGTCAGGCATTCTGTCAATAACCAAACACTGTTAACTGTGCTTCAGGAAGCATGGAAATAAATTTTCGCCAGTTAATCGAAACTCTATGGAAATTTCCACAAAAGCAAAACGCTGTAACAACATGAGGTCTTTCACGCTGTTGCTTACATGTTTGGTGTCTTGCGAACGAACAGCAACAGGCTGTTTCCTGCTTCCGGTGCGACCACCAGTGAATATTTACAGATTCGTTTCTGCAGTCAGTTCGTTCATAATACGACCTGAGACGAGGTCTTTGCGGTGTGTACCGTGGTAGCTGCAACTTGTTGGTCCAGAAAAACTGGCCAACCGCAGGTCTTCTTATCACCAGTCGTGGCATGCAGAACGCTGTTCACAGCAATAACGACAGCCACATTGTCGAGAGCCGTGATATGGTGCGAAAACAAGCACGTCACGGCAAGCGGAACGGCTGGAAATTGGATTCTGCGACGGTGATGGACGTCTGTATGGCGCGCCTGCTATCTCTGCGGCCGGAACACGCCTCCCTCCAGCTAGCGCCGAGCCGCGGTGTTGCAGACCTGTACAAGAATAGCACAGCAGCAGTCACAATGAAGACTCTGTAACCCGTCCAGCCCCACAACTAGCAAAGCCGCGTCTTTCAGCGCCCCGTCTACGCTGAATATGAATAATGCAGGGAAAAAATATCGTGTCGGGTTTCAATACACGGCTCGAACGAAGTAAATATTGCATTCAGCGAGAGCAGGAATTCCCTGCAGTGGAAACAGTGATTCTTGAAATTAAGTTCGCATGACAGCCACAAGTAGACATTGATATTTTTTCTTAACCGGTTTCGCTCAATTTAAGAAGGGCATCATCAGAAACTGTGGAATTCACATTTCGAAGCAGCTGAAATGTAAATTCCACAGTTCCCGACGACGCTCTTGTTAAATTGATAAAAACTGTTCAATCAAAAGTATTGATTACTTTGTAGCTGTTCTACGAACTTAATAATGCAGTCATTCGTAATGGAAGCGTAATTTGTATATCAGTGGACCATTATGGTTACATGGGAACATCTTTTATCTGTTTCTGATAAATGTAAAATCTCGTCAGAACCGGAAAACTTGGTTCACTGTCAGGATCTAAGGGCACTTGAATTGGTCAAAAATTTTATGTCAGTCAATGATTGTTTTGTTCTCGGACAATTTCTAAGTCATAGAGACAATTATCGAATTGTTTACGGAAGCGTAGATGTTTCCATTGTCAGTTAAGTTTATGTTACAGGAAAACCGAGAATAAAACGTTTCACTTATTTTGTCCTCAAAAAGCACCGAAGAGAGAGAATGGCTACCTACGGTATAGCATTATAAAATTCTTGCGTGAAACATTTCTGATTCAAAAGTTAGTAGATGACCGTATCAACAATGCAGTGCAAGTAAAGATGAGAGGACATCCGTTCACCATATTTCTGCGTCTGAATGACCACTAAACTGTGCTAAAAATATCTTATTCAAATAGTTAAGGTTTTGAAGAAATGTTCAAACAATCCGTAGAATTCTTTCAGTATTTTTTTTTAAGTTTTTATCCAGATAGCTGTAAAATTTTGTGGGGTTGTGCAGTAGCAGAAATGGAGAAGTAGTTTGTGATTAGTGTAGGACGCAGTATCAGAGCATTCACTCTTGAAATCTCAACATAACATTTTTTCTATATACTGGAAGCAATGGAATAAAGCCTACTCATAGACTCCTCAGAATAACTTACTTTTCTTCATACTATCGTATGATTATATGATAGCGGAAGAGACACTGGTAACAGTTACTTCTGAAAATATCTGGGAGTATGCGTACGGAACGATTTGAAGTGGAATGATCATCTAAAATTAATTGTTGGTAAGGCGGGTGCCAGGTTGAGATTCATTGGGAGAGTCCTTGGAAAATGTAGTCCATCAACAAAGGAGGTGGCTTACAAAACACTCGTTCGACCTATACTTGAGTATTGCTCATCAGTGTGGGATCCGTACCAGGTCGGGTTGACAGAGGAGATAGAGAAGATCCAAAGAAGAGCGGTGCGTTTCGTCATAGGGTTACTTGGCAAGCGTGATAGCGTTACGGAGATGTTCAGCAAACTCCAGTTGCAGACTCTGCAAGAGAGGCGCTCTGCATCGCGGTGTATCTTGCTGTCCAGGTTTCGAGAGGGTGCGTTTATGGATGAGGTATCGAATATATTGCTTCCCCCTACTTATACCTACCGAGGAGATCACGATTGTAAAATTAGAGAGATTCGAGCGCGCACGGAGGCTTTCCGGCAGTCGTTCTCCCGCGAACCATACGCGACTGGAACAGGAAAGGGAGGTAATGACAGTGACACGTAAAGTGCCCTCCGCCACACACCGTTCGGTGGCTTGCTGAGTATAAATGTAGATGTAGATGTAGAATGACATGGAGTTTATGAACAGACATCTTAACAACATCTAGGTACTTCTATGTGTAAAATGTATTTGACTATTCCGCTTCAAGCGACGCTTAAAATTTAGTTTCAGTGCCTGTTTTAATCACAACGGCTGAATAAAATCACCATTTTAGAGGGCCGATAAGTTACGGAAATACTTATAATGAAGCACATCGTCGGTTTACATTGCAAACTACGCATATTAAAAAATCACATCTATTGTTATTGCATTATTAGGTAGAAAACCTCGTATCTCAACTATTAGTAAGTCAACGAGGGGTAACGACCTATATGATGCGCTCTAGTGAGAAAAAAAAGGAAACCATATTAAGTGAGAAAATCATGCGTAACTTTTCTGAGATACAAGGTTTTCTATTTCGTTGAACTGAATATAACTGCTACTTGTACATTTACTTCAATGTAGGGTTGACACTGGTTAGTCGGAAAATTTATTTCATTAAGATAATGAACATTAAACTCACACTAAAATAACTACGGCCATATCCTAAACACTCTTTTCAGAAAATCCTCTTGACTCCAACATGAAAAATCATGAATGATAAAACAACGCGACCGAAGTTTAGAAACCACAATAAACTGCTGGAAATGGGAAATTTTACGCCATAAAACTCTCACCCGAACGCTACCAAACTGATATGCAGTATTTTCACTCCCGGGTGATACGGTGATTAAAATTCAGTCCTTATGCGAGCTTATTTTCAGTAGAGAAAAACTCCATTGTTGCTGATGAAGAATGGTGTGGCCAACGCTACTAGTGGAGATCGCAACACAGCATACCCAGAGGACGTGCTCATGCAACTTATCACCATCTTTCGGACTCTGAAAAAGGTCGAATCATTGGCATGACGGACACGGCAGCATCTTACGGACAGATCGTACAAACCGTCCGCTTTTGCGCAATGACTGCAGAATGAATGGCGACAAGGTGGGCACAGAACAAAATTGTGGCAAGAAGAGTAGGCACGAGTCTTGTCATGAGTACTCACCATGAGAAGATCGTAGGGCAAAGGTCACGGGTTCAACGAACCGCCGGGAACACATTCCTGGAAGCTGGAAAGATGTCTCTAGTATCCACGCGCCGTTTACCGCTGATACCACACAACAGGCAACACACATTTGTATGGTGTAGAGCCAGAGTCAATTGCGACATTGAATTAAATACTGTGACGTCCTGTGATGATCTCGTTCTGTTTGTAGTGGTCAGGTCGATGCCGACGTGACCGTAGACGACCTTATGAAAGATCACAGGAAGCACTGGTTCTCGAAACCAATACCTCCCCAAGTCTGAGAATCGTGTTGTGAGAGCTACTGGATATGGCAACAGGACGGATTTGGTAATTGTTGAAGGGAGCCTGAATGTTCGCCAGTAATGTGGCAGTGATTTGTAAAACCCGTTGTTACACCCTTAATGACCATGGTACCAACTGCCATATTCCAGCATAATACTGTATGACCCCACACTGCACTTTGCACCGTAATTGCCTTGAGCAATACACCGACCCTTGACTGGGCTGCCTGGTACCCCTAAACATCACCCAATAGATCATGTACAATATGTAATGGGAAGATGTATTTCAAACTTTCCTCTGTTGTTATTTTAACTTCTCGGTCATTTTCTTTATATTATACTTTTGGGTATAGCACCTTTGACCCTTTCTCCATTGCGATAAGTTGAGAATTTGGGTCTGACGGTAAGCTGATCCAGACGGCCGAGGCGGTTCAGGCAAGTGTTGCAGAGAAGCGGAGCATCCAGTTTCGAGCCCCGGTCTGGCACAAATTTTCAATTTTCGCCATTGCATTACCACAATGCCCTGCCACGAATTTCCCACTCATCTTTTCCTTCCCCATCCTTTACTTCGTATAAATCTATGTACCAGCAGCGTCACCATGAGTGGTGTCTGTTCCGTCGGCGGACATGTCCGATGGACCAGACACCACTCAAGTATATTGATTTCTTCGTTGCCTTACGGCCTGTGAGATGGAGTGATTGTGTGGAGTCGGCCAATGTGGCCGAACGGTTCTAGGCGCTTCAGTCCGGAATCGCGCGACTGCTACGGTCGCAGGTTCGAATCCTGCCTCGGGCATGGACGTGTGTGATGTTAGGTTTAAGTAGTTCTAAGTTCTAGGAGACTGATGACCTCAGATGTTAAATCCCATAGTGCTCAGAGCCATTTGAACCATTTTTTGATTGTGTGGATCAACGCAAGTGAGGTGGGAGTAACTGGGTAAGTTTCATTTTGTAGAGCTACTCCTCACGGTCTGCCAACATATTTATCCCTTTTATCCACAGTCGTTACTTTCACTATTACGTTCACACCAGATTCCAACCAGCAATGTTCACGAACTGACATAGGTCGTGTTTCACGCACGGCAAGAAATTCCTCAAACGACATTTGGAGGCTGCTTGTTTCCACGTGGTGAAGAGTACTAGAGTGTATTCGTGCCTGTAGGGGTCACATCTCATTCTGATGTTGATGATGGGCTTCGGTTCCGAATGAAACTAAAATTTAATCATTTAATGGTTCAAATGGCTCTGAGCACTGTGGGACTTAACTTCTAAGGTCATCAGACCCCCTAGAACTTAGAAATACTTAAACCTAACTAATCTAAGGACATCACACACATCCATGCCCGAGGCAGGATTCGAACCTGCAATCGTAGCGGTCGCGCGGTTCTAGACTGTAAGCGCCTAGAATCGCTCAGCCACCCCGACCAGCCATGTGGATAAAACCTGACAAACTTTAGTTTGGAGCTGAAGCAGCGGTCTCGGCGCGGCTCCAGACTGTAGCGCCTAGAACCGCTCGGCCACTCCGACCGGCTAATCATTTAATATTTGAGATATGATGAACATGTTCGTGAAGGTTAATTAATATCGGACTGGTGCTACATGATGTAACAGTTTGCATTTCCTTTCATGTATGTTGGCCAGTTAGAATTAAAAGTGAGGAACAATGTTCCTGTGTCCAACAGAACGCTTTTACTGAAGAAACACATTACAAGCATGTGAAATCTCAGATTTTTTTTATCATCAGAGTCCTTTACTCTCAGAGCTAGATTTTCGTGACTGGTAAGGACGTATGGTCTCGCCAAATTTTTACCGCCAAAATTACAGTGCTTTTCCTCTTGGCGTTGTTGAAAGGCTCACCATCAGATGATCACCTGAAATTTATATTTTGCTTGCCATTAACGTCAGCTCGAATGATACTATTACAAACTGATCATTAGTTTACCTTATATAGGGATTAAGAAAACCATGCCATACCTAGATGGAGAAACAATGCCACAATTCATCTTTTCACATACTGAGAAACCAACGAAAAGACATAATCAGCGTTCAAATCACTATTCCCGCAATAAGAATCACAGCACTTTATCCCGACATTGCTCGTCTCGAAGAGGAAAATGCGGTTTGCTTGCTGTCCTGCGTTTGATCGGATGGCCGAGCGTTATGTTTAGTTCAATTAGTCATCGCCGTCATCAGTTTTGAATTCTAAAATGCCTTTACTATATAGCTAATGAATTGCCTGCTGCTATCACTTAATTTCGGTAGAACAGGTAAGCCAATCTGCCAGACTGGAATGAAGCATGAATTGTGTATAACGCCTCAGTGTTCCGCATGTTGGTTAGTTGTCTTGCGAGTCCAATGAATAATTGACTCAAGGTTCGAGGACACATGTAGTGTTAACTTGTTAGCAACTTGTAATGCAGCAGGGGACCTATGCGCGTTCATCACAAATTCAGCAGCGGCGCTTCTCCCAGCTGTTAAACAACAAACTACTTAGCGATTCATGTCGAAGACGGCTCGTCTGTCAGAGGTGGCGCTGCAGCCAAGACGCTGATCTGCCTTACACCGACACCCAAGTGTCCGGTCTCCCTCCAGCTCAGCTGCCGTTCAGCTTCATCACCAGGGGCCACATTCTGTTACCACAGCCGTTGACTTCCCAAAGCCTGGCCCTCGTAACTTCTAACTAAACAGCAGCGTTTCGCAGCTCACTCTTTATCAGATTGATACAATGTTTAATGAAAAAATATCCACAAATTTGTGCTACGTAATTCCAGACATCCAGGTAACTGAGGTGGGGCTGGGCGAAGAGATTGTACCTCACTGCGGAGGAATAGGTAATGGTGTTCCACAAGGTTAAATCTTAAGTCCAACTAATGTTTTATATGTGTGTAAACGCGTCGGCATTTCATTCACTTATTTTTTTTGGAAGGTGAAACAAGACACATAACTGCAGCATAAATAGTAATTAATTCATTTTTACACATAAATATGTACATCATTAACAATAAATATAGCATATGGCCAAAAGATAATCAATAGTGCGATACCTTGGGATTTAACGTAAACATTATAACTGATAGAAAACAACTGTCCAGAAGCTTCTTAAAAAACTGACTTCTGCCTTTTTCGCAGTTGGTATTATTGCAAGTCTAAGAGAGAAACAAATTAGAATGTGACCGAGTTTCGCTTATTTTTTGCCAGTAATATCCTATGGAAGAATATTTTGGAATAACGTATCTATCAGAAACAATGCTTTTACTACACAAAACATACAGCAAACGTAAAATGTAATGAAGCACCACTTATCACATTTTAAAGTCAGAGTTATTCTTTCCCTGCAGAAAATACACTACTGGTCATTAAAATTGCTACACCAAGAAGAAATGCAGATGATAAACGGATATTCATTGGACAAATATATTATACTAGAACTGACATGTGATTACATTTTCACGCAATTTGGGTGCATAGATCCTGAGAAATCAGTACCCAGAAGAACTACCTCTGGCCGTAATAACGGCCTTGACATGCCTGGGCATTGAGTCAAACAGAGCTTGGATGGCGTGTACAGGTACAGCTGCCCGTGCAGCTTCATCACGATACCACAGTTCATCAAGAGTAGTGACTGTCGTATTGTGATGAGCCAGATGCTTGGCCACCATTCACCAGACGTTTTCAATTGGTGAGAGATCTGGAAAATGTGCTGGCCAGGGCAGCAGTCGAACATTTTCTGTATCCAGAAAGGCCCGTACAGGACCTGCAACATGCAGTCGAGCATTATCCTGCTGAATTGTAGGGTTTCGCAGGGATCGAATGAAGGGTAGAGCCACGGGTCGTAACACAGCTGAAATGTAACGTCCACTGTTCAAAGTGCCATCAATGCGAACAAGAGGTGACCGAGACGTGTAACCAATGGCACCCCATACCATCACGCTGGGTGATACGCCAGTATGGCGATGACGAATACACCCTTCCAATGTGCGTTCACCGCGATGTCGCCAAACACGGATGCGACCAACACGATACTGTAAACAGAACCTGGATTCATCCGAAAAAATGACGTTTTGCCATTCGTGCGCCCAGTTTCGTCGTTGAGTACACCATCGCAGACGCTCCTGTCTGTGATGCAGCGTCAAGGGTAACCACAGCCATGGTCTCCGAGTTGATAGTCCATGCTGCTGCAAACGTCGTCGAACTGTTCGTGCAGATGGTTGTTGTCTTGCAAACGTCCCCATCTGTTGACTCAGGGATCGAGACGTGCCTGCACGATCCGTTACAGCCATGCGGATAAGATGCCTGTCATCTCGACTGCTAGTGATACGAGGCCGTTGGGATCCTGCACGGCGTTCCGTATTACCCTCCTGAACCCACTAATTCCATATTCTGCTAACAGTCATTGGATCTCGACCAACGCGAGCAGCAATGTCGCGATACGATACACCGCAATCGCGATAGGTTACAATCCGACCTTTATCAAAGTCGGAAACGTGATGGTACGCATTTCTCGTACTTACACGAGGCATCACAACAACGTTTCACCAGGCAACGCCCGTCAACTGCTGTTTGTGTATGAGAAATCGGTTGGAAACTTTCCTCATGTCAGCACGTTGTAGGTGTCGACACCGGCGCCAACATTGTGTGAATGCTCTGATAAGCTAATCATTTGTATATCACTGCACCCTCTTCCTGTCGGTTAAATTTCGCGTCTGTAGCACGTCATCTTCGTGGTGTAGCAATTTTAATGGCCAACAGTGTATATGAAACAATTAATTGTAGATTCTAACCGATTAGAGAACACACATTTGTTTGCCAAGATCACTAATAATAACATTTATTCTTGACAACTGGTTTCGGTAATCAGTGTTACTATTTTCAGATCTCGACAGATAGGTTATTACATATTTCATAAAGTAGCAGTAAAAGTACTCTTTCGCACGAATTGGCAGGTACGTAACAGACTAGAAGACTGATGCATCGGCGTGTCAAAACTAAAATAACTATATACACAGTTATTCACCACATGCATCTGTCTTACGCCACTCACAACAGAGCACATCACTGCAGCCAGCGGCGGTATGGACGTGACAGTTGGCTGTATGGCGATGGGTAGGTGCGATGAGTTGTCTATTAACGTCATTACGTTTAGTCTCTACGAAGGATATTGAAGACAGAGTTTCAACAGAAAAGGTAACGGAATTTATTTCGAACACATTGAAGTATTGTAAATTACAGGGATTAGACAAAATAAAGAAACGCTGTCAGAAATGCATGCTTCAACATAAATGCGAATGTTACCCAAGCCTGCAGGTTGCGCTGTTGTGTTGGACAACGAACGGCAACTGCGCGCTATCCTCAATACGTTGCAAATATCAGTCGTGGTCTAAACAGTCTTCTGTGTAGTTGGGAGTGCATTATGTTGAAGCTAAGTGAATTCGAACGTGGGAGAATTTTTGGTGCTCGTACGGAGGATACATCCGTTACCAAGGTATTTGGCGTTTCAACAGGCACCGTATCGACGATTTATCCGGCAGACAGGGAAAACAGAAAAATAACCGCTATGTCACAAAGCGGATGAAACTGTGTGTTGAGCTATGGTGACACACTGCCATTGTGGATTGTGAGGAGAAGTAAGAGGACGATAGCTGCAATGGTAAATGCAGAACTGTATATCGCACTCGCGAACCCTGCCAGCACCAAAACTACACGAAAGGAGCTCCATAACCTGGAAATTGAAGGGAGAGGTGGAAATACGAAACCACCCATTAAGGATGTAAATGCTCGTAACTATGGACTATGGAGCAATTGAACGATGTCATTTTGTCGGATGAGTCTTGTTTCACAATGTTTCCAAATTCTGACAGAGTTTTCGCTCCAAGAGTGGAACATGAGGGGATTCAGTGATAATTTTCGCAGCCATATCGTGGTATTCCATGGGACCTACGGCTGCTCTCCAAGGTCACATTTCTATCAAGAACTATGTGACCATTTTGGCTGATCAGGCCCATCCCATGGTACAATGTTCCCCAGTGGTGATGCTGTGATCCAAGACGGCAGGACCCCTGTTCACACAGCTCGCATCGTCCAAGACTGGTTTTGTGAGCATGAAGATGAGTTGTCGTATTTCCTCTGGCACAGATTTCGTACACCGTATTAGGCATGGTAATGTGTTGCGTTTCTGGTGTTTCCATATTCTGTCCAACCCCTGTAATAGTGTGTATAATATTGAAAGTAGATAAAGAGAGACGGTGGTGATACGAATTCTGAAACTCAGAGTGGATGGAATAATGTGTTTTAGTATGCCAGTGACAAGCAACATAAAACTGCCATGTGGATGCTGTTTCTGCGATAATGAAGCAGTAAAAGTAGTGAGACATGTATGCAAACTTGTCACTGAGTCTTCACGGATATAAAAGAAACAAAAGAGAGAAAAAATCGCGTGAGAGAGTCATTTCTGAGATATTGGGGGCCATGTATAGGCGCAGTGCGGTTCACAGACATAAGTACTTCGACGAGAAAGTAAGTTTTGAAGTAAAGAGTGAAGTGAGGTAAAATTAAACATTTAAAGATGCTGAGTATACATGGACTCGTCCAGGCGAACTTTTGTGGCCGTACGCCAATCTACGCGACAACAGGCGGTGGAGAGAAGGCGGTTCTCCTCTGAGATAGCTGATGGCCGGTCGAAGAGAGAGAGTCCAGTCTGGCCCTAAGATCAAGAAACGGCGGCAGCCAACGCGTCACGCCTGTCCTATGCTCCCATTGGCTACCCACTGTGGCGCGTGTGGCTGGATTGTCAGCAGATTATCGGAAACTACAGCCTCTGCTGATGCTGCGCTTTCGCCTGGCACGTAGATCACTGTGAAATTATACTGGAAAAATCTTAGGAAAGTGGCGACGAAGAAAACTTGTAATAAAAATTTTGTATGGAAATCCTACGATACCCGCAGACTGGCTCGCCGATCCGCGCAACCAACACAACAGAGAAAGTTTGTGGATTTTCGGTAGTGGTTCAAATGGTTGAAATGGCTCTGAGTACCATGGGACTTAACTTCTGAGGTCATCAGTCCCCTAGAACTTAGAACTACTTAAACCTAACTAACCTAAGGACATCACACACATCCATGCCCGAGGCAGGATTCGAACCTGAACCCGTAGCGGTGGCGCGATTCCAGACTGCAGCGCCTAGAACCGCTCGGCCACTTCGGCCGCTTCGGTAGTGGGACATCAGGAATTGGATGGAGATAACAAGAGAAATTAAATGTTTCTAAAGTGTTCCAGAAAAATGGTATGACCGAATTCGCGAATGGAGCGGGAAAGGACGGTGGAAAGGGGGGGGGGGGGGGGGGGGGGGGGGGAGGGGGGTGAACATAGTGGTATCACAAATACACTCTGCCACACACATAAGGTGACTTCCAAACTATAAATGTAGCTGTAAAATGCAGAGAAAAGAACACATTTGTAACAATTGGATTTTTACAAAGAAAGAAGGATTAGATTCCAAAGAATTGGTGATTTCTGTAGCTGCAACACGGTGGACAAACTAATGACACTAGAAACCAGTATTGGCGAATAGTTTGATAGGAAATCTGTCCACAAGCATAATATAAGCCTTGAATATGATTCATTTCGCTTATGACTGATAAAAAAATTTTATTGGTTGCACCTGTACTTTGAACTAATTATCATTTTAAGCATAGACAGTGGATGCTATATCAAACATAGATTATGCTACTGTAAGTTATCTACATGAGCCGAATCCTGATCAGTGGTAGTTGATCCAGAACATAAATAAATTTAATGCATTGTTGTTGTTGTGGTCTTCAGTCCTGAGACTGGTTTGATGCAGTTCTCTATGCTACTCAATCCTGTGCAAGCATCTTAGTCTCCCAGTATTTACTGCAACCAACACCCTTTTGAATCTGCTTAGTGTATTCATCACTTGGTCTCCCTCTACGATTTTTACCCTCCACGCTGCCTTCCAATGCTAAATTTGTGATCCCTTGATGGCTCAGAACATGTCCTACCAACCGGTCCCTTCTTCTTGTCAAGTTGTGCCACAAACTCCTCTTCTCCCCAATCAATACCTCCTCATTAGTTATGTGATCTACCCATCTAATCTTCAGCATTCTTCTGTAGCACCACATTTCGAAAGCTTCTATTCTACTCTTGTCCAAACTATTTATCGTCCATGTTTCACTTCCATACATGGCTACACTCCATACAAATGCTTTCAGAAACGACTTCCTGACACTTAAAGCTACACTCAATGTTAACAAATTTCTCTTCTTCAGAAACGCTTTCCTTGCCATTGAAAGTCTACATTTAATACCCTCTCCACTTCGACCATCATCAGTTATTTTGCTCCCCAAATAGCAAAACTCCTTTATTACTTTAAGCGTTTCATTTCCTAATCTAATTTCCTCAGCATCACCCGACTTAATTCGACTACATTCCACTATCCTCGTTTTGTTCTTGTTGATGTTCATCTTATATCCTCCTTTCAAGACACAGTCCATTCCGTTCAACTGCTCTTCCAAGTCCTTTGCTGACTCTGACAGAATTACAATGTCATCGGCGAACCTCAAAGTTTTATTTCTTCTCCATGAATTTTAATACCTAATCCGTATTTTTCTTTTCTTTCCTTTACTGCTTGCTCAATATACAGATTGAATAACATCGGGGAGAGGCTACAACCCTGTCTCACTACCTTCACAACCACTGCTTCCCTTTCATGCCGCTTTACTCTTATAATTGCCATCTGGTTTCTGTACAAATTGTAAATAGCCTTTCGCTCCCTGTATTTTACCCCTGCCACCCTTACAATTTGAAAGTCTAGTCAACATTGTCAAAAGCTTTCTCTAAGTCTACGAATGCTAAAAACGTAGGTTTGCCTTTCTTTAATCTTTCTTCTAAGATAAGTCGTAAGGTCAGTATTGCCTCACGTGTTCCAACATTTCTACGGAATCCTAACTGGTCTTCCCGAGGTCGGCTTCTACCAGTTTTTCCATTCGTCTGTAAAGAATTCGCGTTAGTATTTTGCAGCCATGGCTTATTAAACTGATAGTTCGGCAATGCATGTAAAATGTAAATAGATGAAAAGACACCATACAGTTTGACTATAAAGCGAACGCTCTATCACTGGAATCAATCACATCCGTCATGTATCAACGAATATCTGTCTAGAGTGATGTAAGGTGTGAGATCGCTTACATAAACTTCGCTCGATCAATAATTATTCAGTATCCCCAATCATCTACTGTCCAGTCACTTCAAGCGTCGCTTAGCACTGGCTATGGAAATCTGTAGCTTATGAGGAGCTGCTCGATCACTTTAGCTCACTCTTTTTAACTCGCTACACACAGTCCTTGTGTGTTGGAACTCACGAAATGTTTCCTTTCGTTGATTTTATGCGACTTCTTTACAAGCACCCTCCGCAATTCCCCATGGTCCCTGTCCGTCAGTACAATGAGGTATGCCTGGTGTTGGTTTAGCTGTTGTTGTTCCTTCGCGTTTCTAGTTCACAATCACGTCACTAGCAATCCGCTTGGACAGCGTTGCAAGGGCTGAAATGTTCCTCATGGGTTTGTTATTCAGGTGCCATCCAACGACTAGTGCAAGTTCGAAGTCACTGAGTCATCCTGGCCGACTCATTCCGCTGCTGCTGCTTCTCTACAGACAACACGACTTTTCCTGCCTCCTTTTATACTGGCGCTCCGCCTTTCATGACGTTTAGTGGTAAGTCTCGCATAAGATAGGGGTGTCCAGATACTTTTGATCAGATAGTGTATGTAATATAATCCCTGTTTATATCGTATAGACTTGCAAGGGCCCCTCCAGCCGGAGGTTCAAGTCCTGTTCAAGTCCCCCCTCAGGCATGAGTGTGTGTGTTGTTCTTAGCATAAGTTAGTGTAAGTTACACTACTGGTCACTAAAATTGCTACACCGAGAAGAAATGCAGATGATAAATGGGTATTCATTGGACAAATATATTATACTAGAACTGATATGTGATTACATTTTTACGCAACTTGGGTGCGTAGATCCTGAGAAATCAGTACCCAGAAAAACCGTCTCTGGCCGTAATAACGGCCTTGATACCCTTGGGCATTGACTCAAACAGAGCTTGGATAACATGTACAGGTACAGCTGCCCATGCAACTTCAATACGATACCACAGTTCATCAAGAGTAGTGACTTGCGTACTGTGACGAGCCAGTTGCTCGGCCACCATTGACCAGACGTTTTCCGTTGGTGAGAGATCTGGAAAATGTGCTGTCCAGGGCAGCAGTCGAACATTTTCTGTATACAGAAAGGCCCGGACAGGACCTGCAACATGCGGTCGTGCATTATCCTGCTGGAATGTAGGGTTTCGCAGGGATCGAATGAAGGGTAGAGTCACGGGTCGTAACACAGCTGAAATGTAACGTCCACTGTTCAAAGTGCCGTCAGTGCGAACAAGAGGCGACCGAGACCTGTAACCAATGGCACCCCATACCATCATGCCGGGTAATACGCCAGTATGGCGATGACGAATACACACTTCCAATGTGCGTTCACCGCGATGTTGCCAAACACGGATGCGACCATCATGATGCTGTAAACAGAAACTGGATTCATCCGAAAAAATGACGTTTTGCCATTCGTGCACCCAGGTTCGTCATGGAGTACACCATCGTAGACGCTCCTGTCTGTGATGCAGCGTCACGGGTAACTGCAGCCATGGTCTCCGAGCTGATAGTCCATGCTGCTGCAAACGTCGTCGAACTGTTCGTGCAGATGGTTGTTGTCTTGCAAACGTCACCATCTGTTGACTCAGGGATCGAGTCGTGGCTGTACGATCCGTTACAGCCATACAGATAAGATGCCTGTCATCTCGACTGTTAGTGATACGAGACCGTTGGGATCCAGCACGGCGTTCCGTATTGCCCTCCTGAACCCACCGATTCCATATTCTGCTAACAGTCATTGGATCTCGACCAACGCGAGCAGCAATGTCGCGATATGCTAAACCGCAATCGCGATAGGCTACAATCCAACAAAGTCGGAAACGTGATGGTACGCATTTCTTCTCCTTAGACGAGGCATTACAACAACGTTTCACCAGGCAACGCCGGTCAATTGTTGTTTGTGTATGAGAAATTGGTTGGAAACTTTCCTCATGTCAGCACGTTGTAAGTGTCGCCACCGGCGCCAACCTTGTACGAATGCTCTGAAAAGCTAATCATTTGTATATCACAGCATCCTCTTCCTGTCGGTTAAATTTCGCGTCTGTAGCACGTCATCTTCGTGGTGTAGCAATTTTAATGGCCAGTAGTGTAGTTTACGTAGTGTGTACGAGATGGAATCCAAAACTTTCGGGACTGGTGCTGCCATCTGGAAACTGGGAGTAGTAGATCTTTGCACCGCTAGGTGGTGAGAGCTGCATATCTGATGAGTCAGTGTGCGAAGCGGCATTTAGCTGGGAGGACGTGTTGCGTGTCCACAGTGACTTCCGTAATACTCTGTGTGTGAAGATTTTACGATGGATCCGCGAACATAACTGCGCGTGTGTATGAAATTCTGTGCGAATCTCAGGAAAAGTGCTACAGAGACCCTTGCAATGATTCAATAAGTGTTTGGCGGACACAGCATGAGCCGTCCCAGTGGAAGAGCCTGGGCTCTCCAAGACCCAAAAGAGCGAGACAGATGAAGAGCAAAGTGAAGAGCACGATCATCGTTTTCTTTGATACCAAGGGAATTGTGTACAAAGAATTCGTCCCACCCAACCAAACAGTGAATTCCGCGTATTACTATGACGTTTTGCGACGGCTCCGTGAAAACGTGCGGCGACGACGGCCCGAACTTTGGCGTCAAGGGAACTGGCTCCTGCATCACGACAACGCGCCCTGCCACACGTCCTTGCTCACCAGGGCATTTTTGGCAAAAAGCAACATGGCGGTTGCACCTCACCCACCTTACTCTCCAGATTTGGCACCTTGCGATTTCGCGCCTTTCCCAAAACTGAAACTCAAGTTCAAAGGCCGGCCGGCGTGGCCCAGCGGTTCTAGGCGCTTCAGTCTGTAATCGCGTGACCGCTACGGTCGCAGGTTCGAATCCTACCTCGGGCATGGATGTGTGTGATGTCCTTAAGTTAGTTAGGTTTAAGTAGTTCCAAGTTCTAGGGGACTGCTGATCTTAGAAGTTAAGTCCCGTAGTGCTCAGAGCCATTTGAACCAAGTTGAAAGGCCGTTTGTTCGACACTCTAGAGAGGGTTCAAGAAGCATCGCTGGCGGTGATAAATACCCTCAAAGAACAGGACTTTCAGAAAACGTTTGACCAGTGGCAGAAGCGCTGGGACCGGTGTGTACGTGCGGATGGGAAGTACTTCGAGGGTGATGGTGACCATTAGACCAAATGTAAGGTTATCAACAGATGGCAGCACCAGTCCTGAAATTTTTGGATAGCACCCCGTATGATTTTTTGAGACCCGTACTAAACCTCCAAAAATGTCTCCGTTTAGCTGATGAGTCCGTAGATAGTGGTATAAGGGGCGTACAGTATAACTGGTCACAATTTCCCGCCAGAGTTTTGCGATAATTAAGCCATTCCGTCCTTGAACTGACTTTCTTCCTACCTGTTATGTGGAGATGCTCTCGTAGTTTTAAGTCCCCTGGCAGAGCGGCAGCAGCACCGGCGGATTCTGAAAGTGCGATACTACTGTCTATGTTATACGTAATGAAGCAGGAAGAACTTTTTTGTGCAAATAATTTTTACACGGGATGCCATTACGGTGCGTTTATTTAAGAAACACCATAAAATGGACTTGTTCACACTGGTTATAAGCTAACTATTAACGGTACGAGAGCACGGTCTACCGCTTTAATAGATCGAAAGGCATCCTATCGACGACTGCCGACTACAGCGCACAGTCTATAAGTTCTGTGTACAACTGGTATAAGTCGTACAAGATCGTACATCTTCGGTTATGCAAAAGTTATTCATTTATTTATTAATATCGACGTTACCTTGCATTGTAAAATTACTGAAAGAGAGTAGTTGTGACTTGTAGATGCCGCCTAATGTTTGAATGGCAAAAGGTAACTTTGGTTAGCAAATATTTATTAATAGCAATTACTTGATTCGCGCCAGAATAAATGTACTTTCCTTACGTATCACTTTGCTGACGTCACGAGCGACTTCTGCATCGCCGGCCGGAGTGACCGTGCGGTTCTAGGCGCTACAGTCTGGAGCCGCGAGACCGCTACGGTCGCAGGTTGGAATCCTGCCTCGGGCATGGATGTGGGTGATGTCCCTAGGTTAGTTAGGTTTAAGTAGTTCTATGTTCTAGGGGAATGATGACCTCAGAAATTGAGTCCCATAGTGCTCAGAGCCATTTGAACTTCTGCATCGGTACTTCATTCCACTGGCTCTGAGAGCGCCAGATGGCCAAATGCTTCTGTTCGCCAGAGTAGGAACCTACCGCTCGCTCCTTACTCCGTACGTACTGCAGTGTTGATGCATTCACTTCACATATGTGAAACAGCAAAACTGGAAATAAAGTAAAATGCGCTGTTATCTGCAAATAAGGGATAACTTACAGATTATACATTTAGCAGGGACAGATGACGCACTAACGACAAGTCATGCAAATTGGAGATGGCTCGTATCACGCGGAGAATTATAGGAAATTGTTACACAGACTCCTAGAATCCATCACAGACTATCTCGGACACATTTATAACAGAAGTCTCGGCTCTTTCCAGCGACTTTTATCTTTTCCCTTATTTTCATATCGATTCTGCCAATCACCAGGACAGATTTCACAGGTTCAAAATCGCTACTCTAAAACACTGCAGTGTCAGAAACTCTCGCAGCGGTTGATTGCTAATGGCTGTGAAACGGAAACTCTCGTCTTTTCATTTCGTTAAAACTGCGTACATGTCGCGTGGACATGCGACTCTCTTGGCTAGCCGCGTCAGCCGATCGTTAATCCGCTATTGTTGCAGAATGCAGGCCGCTCGGCCGTAACGAGAATCCCCGTTAATGGCCCAATTGTGAGTCGGAGCGCCGAGCAGTATGGCTCATTAGCTCCCTCGCAAAACGCTTGCAAACTCCACTCCGAGCACGAGCATCCAAGTGATTATGTCGTCATCACGTTAACGTCGCTTTTACACGTGAAATGTTCCGCGGGCCATATAGGACAGACAACTGACAGGGCTGAGCCGTAACTTTTTGTGAACGAGAAATTATGGCTAAGAAGCAAGTACGATATTTCTTGAATAATGCTTGTATAAGATGTAGCAGTCAGCTGTAAAGACTGATTTTATTGGTTAGGAAACTGGAATTATGCGCACTACACAGATTTGTAAGTCCAAGCATGCAATGGCAGTGTCGACTGCACTAGAATTTCTTATGTGAAAATTTATAAATTCGTGTAGTTATTGTTTGTTTGCTGTGATTTGACTTGCCGACGGCGACGTGACGATTAGAGACGATAACTTGCACAGGTTATATGAAGACGGAGTCACTCGTCAAGCGCTTCTTAAAGGAACCAAATTCACTTACGTTCGGCCTGTCTGAAAGATGGCGTCGATGGCTAATACATTTTGTTTCTGTGACATTAATAGGTGCTGCTCAATAACGTTAGTCAAATCTCGACTGGATCCGAGGAATAGGGGGTTATGGTTTTTTTTTTTTAACGTCCCGTCGACAACGAGGTCATTAGAGACGGAGCGCAAGCTCGGGTTAGGGAAGGATGGGGAGGGAAATCGGCCGTGCCCTTTCAAAGGAACCATCCCGGCATTTGCCTGAAACGATTTAGGGAAATCACGGAAAACCTAAATCAGGATGGCTGGAGACGGGATTGAACCGTCGCCCTCCCGAATGCGATCCGAGGAATATTTCTGTTCATACAGCATCTCAAATTAATCGTTTTGTGTGTTTAGTTGAAATGCACTCCGTCTTCAGGCCACAAGTGGCCCATCAGGACCATCCGACCGCCGTATCATCCTCAGATGAGGACGCGGATAGGAGGGGTGTGGGGTCAGCACACCGCTCTCTCGGTCGTTACGATAGTTTTCTTTGACCGGAGCCGCTACTATCCGGTCGAGTAGCTCCTCATTTGGCATCACGAGGCTAAGTGCACCCCGAAAAATGGCAACAGCACATGGCGATCCGGATGGTCACCCATCCAAGTGTCGGCCACGCCCGACACTTCAGTGATCTGACAGGTACCGGTGTATCCACTACGGTAAGGCCGTTGCCGTTTAGCTGAAATAGATAACGTGAAATACCGTGACGTCGTAAAATTCTATATTTTTGACAATTTATCGCCAATATTGGTGCCCATCATCTGTCATAACGGAAGTGACTCTGGATAGCTAAGTACAACATAGGAAAACGTTCTCAACAGGTAGTGTCTAACGAGCAGGAAATTATGAATTTACTCATTCGCTTATCACTCTTATAAAAAACTATTTCGAAATTCCAAACGCAAAAGGAAAGCTAATGATTATTTTTGTCAATGATATATTGTGATGACAGTTGTTTAGATGGTATTAAATCGAAAGACTCAAGGGAATAACAGAAACAGACATTAAAATAGTCAGGCTCAGCGACAAAAAACATCTCCTATTATTACTAGAAAACTTCCAAATCAAAGGCAGTCGCAAAAAGAAACACATACGGAATGTCCAAACAAGCATTAACAAATAAACGTTTTTAAAGTAACAAAATATATAATAGGCAAATAGCAAACCCTCTAGCCAGCACAAAAACAGTATCACATACTCACTGATCATCCGCCATAGTGCCATGGTAAAGTAGCTTTAACGAAGTAATAATCTGTGCACTCAGAAGTTAGAACATGTCATATATATGGGTTGGACAAAAATATGGAAACACCGCAAGATATGTATGCTTGAACATAAATACAATCGCTAGCCAAGCCTACAGGTTGCACGAATGCCACGTGTGCACTTCCTCAATGCGTCGCAACTGCCAGTCGTCACTCACGAACCCTGTCAGTACCAAAACAACATGAACGGAGCTCCATAACATGGAAATGAAGGGCGAACTGGAATACCAAAATCACTCATAAGTGAAGGAATTGCTCGTAATCGGAAAACGTGGTGCCGAAGCCATAAAACCTGGACCATGGAGCTTTGGAAGACGTCACATGGTTTCCAAATTGCCAGCCGGAGTGGCCGAGCGGTTCTAGGCGCTACAGTCTGCAACCGCGAGACCGCTACGGTCGCAGGTTCGAATTCTGCCTCGGACATAGATGTGTGTGATGTTCTTAGGTTAGTTCAGATTTAGTAGTTCTAAGTTCTAGGGGACTGGTGACCTCCGCAGTTAAGTCCCATAGTGCTCAGAGCCATTTGAACCATTTTTTTGTTCCCAAATTCTGGCCGAGTTACGTGCCAAGAGTGAAACATGGCGAGAATTCGATGATGATATGGGCATGCAATATCGTGGTATTTCACAGACCTCATGGCTACTGTGATGGATCGTATCAGCCATTTTGGCTGATCAGACCCATACCATGGTACAATGTTTGTTCCCCATTGGTGGTGCTGTGTTCCAAGACTACAAGGCCTTGTTCACATAGCTCACATCGTCCAAAACTGGTATTATGACCACGAGAATGAATTTTCGCATTTTTCCTGGCCACCAATCACCAAATCTAAATATTATTCAACCTTTGTGGTCTACTTTGGAGGAAAGGTTGCGTGATCGGTATCCATCTCCATCATTGTTAGCTGAACTTGCCACTATTTTGCAGGAAGAATGGTGTATGTGTCCCTTGAGAACTGTACAAGACCTGTAGGTCCCATTTACCCATTCTCAGACGACTGGTGGCTGTTCTGAATGCCAGTCTTTTTCTACTCCGTGTTATGTACGGTAATGTGTTGTGTCGTTGGTGTTTCGATGTTTTTGTCCACCCCTGCCCTGTAAAATAGGCCTATGCTTGCTGCATGAGTATCTTAGTGTCTAACCAGGCATATCAGCTGATTATCTTTGCTTTTTTAAAAAGAATTATGCAAAATGCTGTCTTTCTTTGCCCTCTCCTCAAACATGAGCAGCAAACATGATGGTACAATAGTTAAAGCTCTGAAATGGAATTTCCGCGTGAGTATCCTCTTCATGTTCACCCCATACCCTTACCAACGTATTCCAACTGATACTTATATGGATATGGTGTCTGTTCTTTCGGGCATGTCCTGCAGCCGTCTAGAATGAAATTAGAATTATATTAATTAGAAATTAGAATTATATTAAAATTAGAACTATATTAATACCTTCAGCTGCTAACAGGCGTTGATACATATCAACGAGGACAGGTGAAAATGTGTGCCCCAACCGGGACTCGAACCCGGTATCTCTTGCTTACATGTCAGATGCTCAATCCATCTTTTTTTAATGTTATATTAAGGAAGGTAGGAGAAACAGAAACCTTTATTATTCACAAAATAAACATAGTACGTCCTGACACATGATAACTGTCCTGGAAGGAACCTCGCTGCCGTCCTACCATGCAGCATGAAATAACAACAAAATCAAAGTGGGGCCACCTCCGGCACCCTAAAGAAAAGTATATATGGATATGAAAACAAAATTTGAAGTACATCCATTTGCTAACTGTTCAAGCGTGAGTTTTTCGTAGGTCGCATACTCGCATAGCGTTCTTAGCTGATCACTTTACTTGGTCGGTTTCACAACGAAAGCACCGCCGCTCAACTTTGCGCACCCGGCACACCCCAAGTATATGGTGGGTCCGGAAAAACCGTTACTAGGAAATTGGCATACCAATCCTTGTACTTTTGTAGCCGTAATAGTTTTGTGTGTCCATCTTGCAAGTATTGCCAGTAATCCAGGACGTTCAGTAAGTTCGTACGTGTGTCTCTATAGATGTAATGGACCGTCATACCTGTGATCCACGCCACTGCGTTCGTCTTATGACGCGGAAAATAAATTTCCTCTGGAAAAAATACTATGTCCGAACAGACTGCTGTATAGATAGTGCGCCGCGTGAACGCTATTATCTTTCTTGCGAGAGTCCAGACCGCCAATGCCTCGCCGCAGACCAGCCGATGGTCATCCGTATCCAGCACGCCGCATTGCTGACACAAGGGCGAATCCGCCAAATGTATTGCGTACTTTTTATCATTTGTA